>NW_026989782.1:600000-926235 GCF_036321535.1 Camelus dromedarius | reverse complement strand
ACAGTCGAGCGCTGCGTACAAAGATTCTTTTCAGTTGCAAACTCCATTCCATACATATATATGGGGAGGTACTAGCTCCAAATCGGTTTTACAGTGAAAACTGCAGGAACTTCAAACCGGCACTAGGAAACAGACTGAGAAAACAGAGAAAAAGTGTCTCCTGCAACCCGTTCCCTTGGTGCTAGATGAACGAAAGTCTCTCCACTTGCTCAGTTCTGAGAGATAAGTGTGTGTGAAAGCCGTTCTTCACCTAGCTTGTTGGGAACACAAAGTTTCTTTTCAGGTGCAAACTCCATTCCATACATATATATGGGGAGGTACTAGCTCCAACTCGGTTTTACAGTGAAAACTGCAGGAACTTCAAACCGGCACTAGGAAACAGACTGAGAAAGCAGAGAAAAAGTGTCTCCTGCAACCCGTTCCCTTGGTGCTAGATGAACGAACGTCTCTCCACTTGCTCAGTTCTGAGAGATAAGTGTGTGTGAAAGCCGTCCTTCATCTAGCTTGTTGGGAACACAAAGTTTCTTTTCAGTTGCAAACTCCATTCCATACATATATATATGTGGAGGTACTAGCTCCAAATCGGTTTTACAGTGAAAACTGCAGGAACTTCAAACCGGCACTAGGAAACAGACTGAGAAAGCAGAGAAAAAGTGTCTCCTGCAACCCGTTCCCTTGGTGCTAGATGAACGAACGTCTCTCCACTTGCTCAGTTCTGAGAGATAACTGTGTGTGAAAGCCGTTCTTCACCTAGCTTGTTGGGAACACAAAGATTCTTTTCAGTTGCAAACTCCATTCCATACATATATATGGGGAGGTACTAGCTCCAAATCGGTTTTACAGTGAAAACTGCAGGAACTTCAAACCGGCACTAGGAAACAGACTGAGAAAGCAGAGAAAAAGTGTCTCCTGCAACCCGTTCCCTTGGTGCTAGATGAACGAACGTCTCTCCACTTGCTCAGTTTTGAGAGATAATTGTGTGTGAAAGCCGTCCTTCGTCTAGCTTGTTGGGAACACAAAGTTTCTTTTCAGTTGCAAACTCCATTCCATACATATATATATGTGGAGGTACTAGCTCCAAATCGGTTTTACAGTGAAAACTGCAGGAACTTCAAAACGGCACTAGGAAACAGACTGAGAAAGCAGAGAAAAAGTGTCTCCTGCAACCCGTTCCCTTGGTGCTAGATGAACGAACGTCTCTCCACTTGCTCAGTTCTGAGAGATAAGTGTGTGTGAAAGCCGTTCTTCACCTAGCTTGTTGGGAACACAAAGTTTCTTTTCAGGTGCAAACTCCATTCCATACATATGTATGGGGAGGTACTAGCTCCAACTCGGTTTTACAGTGAAAACTGCAGGAACTTCAAACCGGCACTAGGAAACAGACTGAGAAAGCAGAGAATAAGTGTCTCCTGCAACCCGTTCCCTTGGTGCTAGATGAACGAACGTCTCTCCACTTGCTCAGTTCTGAGAGATAAGTGTGTGTGAAAGCCGTTCTTCACCTAGCTTGTTGGGATCACAAAGTTTTTTTCAGTTGCAAACTCCATTCCATACATATATATGGGGAGGTACTAGCTCCAACTCGGTTTTACAGTGAAAACTGCAGGAACTTCAAACCGGCACTAGGAAACAGACTGAGAAAGCAGAGAAAAAGTGTCTCCTGCAACCCGTTCCCTTGGTGCTAGATGAACGAACGTCTCTCCACTTGCTCAGTTCTGAGAGATAAGTGTGTGTTAAAGCCGTCCTTCATCTAGCTTGTTGGGAACACAAAGTTTCTTTTCAGTTGCAAACTCCATTCCATACATATATATGGGGAGGTACTAGCTCCAACTCGGTTTTACAGTGAAAACTGCAGGAACTTCAAACCGGCACTAGGAAACAGACTGAGAAAGCAGAGAAAAAGTGTCTCCTGCAACCCGTTCCCTTGGTGCTAGATGAACGAACGTCTCTCCACTTGCTCAGTTCTGAAAGATAAGTGTGTGTGAAAGCCGTTCTTCACCTAGCTTGTTGGGAACACAAAGTTTCTTTTCAGTTGCAAACTCCATTCCATACATATATATGGGGAGGTACTAGCTCCAAATCAGTTTTACAGTGAAAACTGCAGGAACTTCAAACCGGCACTAGGAAACAGACTGATAAAGCAGAGAAAAAGTGTCTCCTGCAACCCGTTCCCTTGGTGCTAGATGAACGAACGTCTCTCCACTTGCTCAGTTCTGAGAGATAAGTGTGTGTGAAAGCCGTTCTTCACCTAGCTTGTTGGGAACACAAAGTTTCTTTTCAGGTGCAAACTCCATTCCATACATATATATGGGGAGGTACTAGCTCCAACTCGGTTTTACAGTGAAAACTGCAGGAACTTCAAACCGGCACTAGGAAACAGACTGAGAAAGCAGAGAAAAAGTGTCTCCTGCAACCCGTTCCCTTGGTGCTAGATGAACGAACGTCTCTCCACTTGCTCAGTTCTGAGAGATAAGTGTGTGTCAATGCCGTTCTTCACCTAGCTTGTTGGGAACACAAAGTTTCTTTTCAGTTGCAAACTCCATTCCATACATATATATGGGGAGGTACTAGCTCCAACTCGGTTTTACAGTGAAAACTGCAGGAACTTCAAACCGGCACTAGGAAACAGACTGAGAAAGCAGAGAAAAAGTGTCTCCTGCAACCCGTTCCCTTGGTGCTAGATGAACGAACGTCTCTCCACTTGCTCAGTTCTGAGAGATAAGTGTGTGTGAAAGCCGTCCTTCACCTAGCTTGTTGGGAACACAAAGTTTCTTTTCAGTTGCAAACTCCATTCCATACATATATATGGGGAGGTACTAGCTCCAACTCGGTTTTACAGTGAAAACTGCAGGAACTTCAAACCGGCACTAGGAAACAGACTGAGAAAGCAGAGAAAAAGTGTCTCCTGCAACCCGTTCCCTTGGTGCTAGATGAACGAACGTCTCTCCACTTGCTCAGTTCTGAGAGATAAGTGTGTGTGAAAGCCTTTTTTCACCTAGCTTGTTGGGAACACAAAGTTTCTTTTCAGTTGCAAACTCTATTCCATACATATATATGGGGAGGTACTAGCTCCAAATCGGTTTTACAGTCAAAACTGCAGGAACTTCAAACCGGCACTAGGAAACAGACTGAGAAAGCAGAGAAAAAGTGTCTCCTGCAACCCGTTCCCTTGGTGCTAGATGAACGAACGTCTCTCCACTTGCTCAGTTCTGAGAGATAAGTGTGTGTGAAAGCCGTTCTTCACCTAGCTTGTTGGGAACACAAAGTTTCTTTTCAGGTGCAAACTCCATTCCATACATATATATGGGGAGGTACTAGCTCCAACTCGGTTTTACAGTGAAAACTGCAGGAACTTCAAACCGGCACTAGGAAACAGACTGAGAAAGCAGAGAAAAAGTGTCTCCTGCAACCCGTTCCCTTGGTGCTAGATGAACGAACGTCTCTCCAATTGCTCAGTTCTGAGAGATAAGTGTGTGTCAAAGCCGTTCTTCACCTAGCTTGTTGGGAACACAAAGTTTCTTTTCAGTTGCAAACTCCATTCCATACATATATATGGGGAGGTACTAGCTCCAACTCGGTTTTACAGTGAAAACTGCAGGAACTTCAAACCGGCACTAGGAAACAGACTGAGAAAGCAGAGAAAAAGTGTCTCCTGCAACCCGTTCCCTTGGTGCTAGATGAACGAACGTCTCTCCACTTGCTCAGTTCTGAGAGATAAGTGTGTGTGAAAGCCGTACTTCACCTAGCTTGTTGGGAACACAAAGTTTCTTTTCAGGTGCAAACTCCATTCCATACATATATATGGGGAGGTACTAGCTCCAACTCGGTTTTACAGTGAAAACTGCAGGAACTTCAAACCGGCACTAGGAAACAGACTGAGAAAGCAGAGAAAAAGTGTCTCCTGCAACCCGTTCCCTTGGTGCTAGATGAACGAACGTCTCTCCACTTGCTCAGTTCTGAGAGATAATTGTGTGTGAAAGCCGTCCTTCACCTAGCTTGTTGGGAACACAAAGTTTCTTTTCAGGTGCAAACTCCATTCCATACATATATATGGGGAGGTACTAGCTCCAACTCGGTTTTACAGTGAAAACTGCAGGAACTTCAAACCGGCACTAGGAAACAGACTGAGAAAGCAGAGAAAAAGTGTCTCCTGCAACCCGTTCCCTTGGTGCTAGATGAACGAACGTCTCTCCACTTGCTCAGTTCTGAGAGATAAGTGTGTGTGAAAGCCGTTCTTCACCTAGCTTGTTGGGAACACAAAGTTTCTTTTCAGGTGCAAACTCCATTCCATACATATATATGGGGAGGTACTAGCTCCAACTCGGTTTTACAGTGAAAACTGCAGGAAATTCAAACCGGCACTAGGAAACAGACTGAGAAAGCAGAGAAAAAGTGTCTCCTGCAACCCGTTCCCTTGGTGCTAGATGAACGAACGTCTCTCCACTTGCTCAGTTCTGAGAGATAAGTGTGTGTGAAAGCTGTCCTTCATCTAGCTTGTTGGGAACACAAAGTTTCTTTTCAGTTGCAAACTCCATTCCATACATATATATATGTGGAGGTACTAGCTCCAAATCGGTTTTACAGTGAAAACTGCAGGAACTTCAAACCGGCACTAGGAAACAGACTGAGAAAGCAGAGAAAAAGTGTCTCCTGCAACCCGTTCCCTTGGTGCTAGATGAACGAACGTCTCTCCACTTGCTCAGTTCTGAGAGATAAGTGTGTGTGAAAGCCGTTCTTCACCTAGCTTGTTGGGAACACAAAGTTTCTTTTCAGTTGCAAACTCCATTCCATACATATATATGGGGAGGTACTAGCTCCAAATCAATTTTACAGTGAAAACTGCAGGAACTTCAAACCGGCACTAGGAAACAGACTGATAAAGCAGAGAAAAAGTGTCTCCTGCAACCCGTTCCCTTGGTGCTAGATGAACGAACGTCTCTCCACTTGCTCAGTTCTGAGAGATAAGTGTGTGTGAAAGCCGTTCTTCACCTAGCTTGTTGGGAACACAAAGTTTCTTTTCAGGTGCAAACTCCATTCCATACATATATATGGGGAGGTACTAGCTCCAACTCGGTTTTACAGTGAAAACTGCAGGAACTTCAAACCGGCACTAGGAAACAGACTGAGAAAGCAGAGAAAAAGTGTCTCCTGCAACCCGTTCCCTTGGTGCTAGATGAACGAACGTCTCTCCACTTGCTCAGTTCTGAGAGATAAGTGTGTGTGAAAGCCGTTCTTCACCTAGCTTGTTGGGAACACAAAGTTTCTTTTCAGGTGCAAACTCCATTCCATACATATATATGGGGAGGTACTAGCTCCAACTCGGTTTTACAGTGAAAACTGCAGGAACTTCAAACCGGCACTAGGAAACAGACTGAGAAAGCAGAGAAAAAGTGTCTCCTGCAACCCGTTCCCTTGGTGCTAGATGAACGAACGTCTCTCCACTTGCTCAGTTCTGAGAGATAAGTGTGTGTGAAAGCCGTTCTTCACCTAGCTTGTTGGGAACACAAAGTTTCTTTTCAGTTGCAAACTCCATTCCATACATATATATGGGGAGGTACTAGCTCCAAATCAATTTTACAGTGAAAACTGCAGGAACTTCAAACCGGCACTAGGAAACAGACTGATAAAGCAGAGAAAAAGTGTCTCCTGCAACCCGTTCCCTTGGTGCTAGATGAACGAACGTCTCTCCACTTGCTCAGTTCTGAGAGATAAGTGTGTGTGAAAGCCGTTCTTCACCTAGCTTGTTGGGAACACAAAGTTTCTTTTCAGGTGCAAACTCCATTCCATACATATATATGGGGAGGTACTAGCTCCAACTCGGTTTTACAGTGAAAACTGCAGGAACTTCAAACCGGCACTAGGAAACAGACTGAGAAAGCAGAGAAAAAGTGTCTCCTGCAACCCGTTCCCTTGGTGCTAGATGAACGAACGTCTCTCCACTTGCTCAGTTCTGAGAGATAAGTGTGTGTGAAAGCCGTTCTTCACCTAGCTTGTTGGGAACACAAAGTTTCTTTTCAGGTGCAAACTCCATTCCATACATATATATGGGGAGGTACTAGCTCCAACTCGGTTTTACAGTGAAAACTGCAGGAACTTCAAACCGGCACTAGGAAACAGACTGAGAAAGCAGAGAAAAAGTGTCTCCTGCAACCCGTTCCCTTGGTGCTAGATGAACGAACGTCTCTCCACTTGCTCAGTTCTGAGAGATAAGTGTGTGTGAAAGCCGTTCTTCACCTAGCTTGTTGGGAACACAAAGTTTCTTTTCAGTTGCAAACTCCATTCCATACATATATATGGGGAGGTACTAGCTCCAAATCAATTTTACAGTGAAAACTGCAGGAACTTCAAACCGGCACTAGGAAACAGACTGATAAAGCAGAGAAAAAGTGTCTCCTGCAACCCGTTCCCTTGGTGCTAGATGAACGAACGTCTCTCCACTTGCTCAGTTCTGAGAGATAAGTGTGTGTGAAAGCCGTTCTTCACCTAGCTTGTTGGGAACACAAAGTTTCTTTTCAGGTGCAAACTCCATTCCATACATATATATGGGGAGGTACTAGCTCCAACTCGGTTTTACAGTGAAAACTGCAGGAACTTCAAACCGGCACTAGGAAACAGACTGAGAAAGCAGAGAAAAAGTGTCTCCTGCAACCCGTTCCCTTGGTGCTAGATGAACGAACGTCTCTCCACTTGCTCAGTTCTGAGAGATAAGTGTGTGTGAAAGCCGTTCTTCACCTAGCTTGTTGGGAACACAAAGTTTCTTTTCAGGTGCAAACTCCATTCCATACATATATATGGGGAGGTACTAGCTCCAACTCGGTTTTACAGTGAAAACTGCAGGAACTTCAAACCGGCACTAGGAAACAGACTGAGAAAGCAGAGAAAAAGTGTCTCCTGCAACCCGTTCCCTTGGTGCTAGATGAACGAACGTCTCTCCACTTGCTCAGTTCTGAGAGATAAGTGTGTGTGAAAGCCGTCCTTCACCTAGCTTGTTGGGAACACAAAGTTTCTTTTCAGTTGCAAACTCCATTCCATACATATATATGGGGAGGTACTAGCTCCAACTCGGTTTTACAGTGAAAACTGCAGGAACTTCAAACCGGCACTAGGAAACAGACTGAGAAAGCAGAGAAAAAGTGTCTCCTGCAACCCGTTCCCTTGGTGCTAGATGAACGAACGTCTCTCCACTTGCTCAGTTCTGAGAGATAAGTGTGTGTGAAAGCCGTCCTTCATCTAGCTTGTTGGGAACACAAAGTTTCTTTTCAGTTGCAAACTCCATTCCATACATATATATATGTGGAGGTACTAGCTCCAAATCGGTTTTACAGTGAAAACTGCAGGAACTTCAAACCGGCACTAGGAAACAGACTGAGAAAGCAGAGAAAAAGTGTCTCCTGCAACCCGTTCCCTTGGTGCTAGATGAACGAACGTCTCTCCACTTGCTCAGTTCTGAGAGATAAGTGTGTGTGAAAGCCGTTCTTCACCTAGCTTATTTGGAACACAAAGTTTCCTTTCAGGTGCAAACTCCATTCCATACATATATATGGGGAGGTACTAGCTCCAACTCGGTTTTACAGTGAAAACTGCAGGAACTTCAAACCGGCACTAGGAAACAGACTGAGAAAGCAGAGAAAAAGTGTCTCCTGCAACCCGTTCCCTTGGTGCTAGATGAACGAACGTCTCTCCAATTGCTCAGTTCTGAGAGATAAGTGTGTGTCAAAGCCGTTCTTCACCTAGCTTGTTGGGAACACAAAGTTTCTTTTCAGTTGCAAACTCCATTCCATACATATATATGGGGAGGTACTAGCTCCAACTCGGTTTTACAGTGAAAACTGCAGGAATTTCAAACCGGCACTAGGAAACAGACTGAGAAAGCAGAGAAAAAGTGTCTCCTGCAACCCGTTCCCTTGGTGCTAGATGAACGAACGTCTCTCCACTTGCTCAGTTCTGAGAGATAAGTGTGTGTGAAAGCCGTACTTCACCTAGCTTGTTGGGAACACAAAGTTTCTTTTCAGGTGCAAACTCCATTCCATACATATATATGGGGAGGTACTAGCTCCAACTCGGTTTTACAGTGAAAACTGCAGGAACTTCAAACCGGCACTAGGAAACAGACTGAGAAAGCAGAGAAAAAGTGTCTCCTGCAACCCGTTCCCTTGGTGCTAGATGAACGAACGTCTCTCCACTTGCTCAGTTCTGAGAGATAATTGTGTGTGAAAGCCGTCCTTCACCTAGCTTGTTGGGAACACAAAGTTTCTTTTCAGGTGCAAACTCCATTCCATACATATATATGGGGAGGTACTAGCTCCAACTCGGTTTTACAGTGAAAACTGCAGGAACTTCAAACCGGCACTAGGAAACAGACTGAGAAAGCAGAGAAAAAGTGTCTCCTGCAACCCGTTCCCTTGGTGCTAGATGAACGAACGTCTCTCCAATTGCTCAGTTCTGAGAGATAAGTGTGTGTCAAAGCCGTTCTTCACCTAGCTTGTTGGGAACACAAAGTTTCTTTTCAGTTGCAAACTCCATTCCATACATATATATGGGGAGGTACTAGCTCCAACTCGGTTTTACAGTGAAAACTGCAGGAACTTCAAACCGGCACTAGGAAACAGACTGAGAAAGCAGAGAAAAAGTGTCTCCTGCAACCCGTTCCCTTGGTGCTAGATGAACGAACGTCTCTCCACTTGCTCAGTTCTGAGAGATAAGTGTGTGTGAAAGCCGTACTTCACCTAGCTTGTTGGGAACACAAAGTTTCTTTTCAGGTGCAAACTCCATTCCATACATATATATGGGGAGGTACTAGCTCCAACTCGGTTTTACAGTGAAAACTGCAGGAACTTCAAACCGGCACTAGGAAACAGACTGAGAAAGCAGAGAAAAAGTGTCTCCTGCAACCCGTTCCCTTGGTGCTAGATGAACGAACGTCTCTCCACTTGCTCAGTTCTGAGAGATAATTGTGTGTGAAAGCCGTCCTTCACCTAGCTTGTTGGGAACACAAAGTTTCTTTTCAGGTGCAAACTCCATTCCATACATATATATGGGGAGGTACTAGCTCCAACTCGGTTTTACAGTGAAAACTGCAGGAACTTCAAACCGGCACTAGGAAACAGACTGAGAAAGCAGAGAAAAAGTGTCTCCTGCAACCCGTTCCCTTGGTGCTAGATGAACGAACGTCTCTCCACTTGCTCAGTTCTGAGAGATAAGTGTGTGTGAAAGCCGTTCTTCACCTAGCTTGTTGGGAACACAAAGTTTCTTTTCAGGTGCAAACTCCATTCCATACATATATATGGGGAGGTACTAGCTCCAACTCGGTTTTACAGTGAAAACTGCAGGAACTTCAAACCGGCACTAGGAAACAGACTGAGAAAGCAGAGAAAAAGTGTCTCCTGCAACCCGTTCCCTTGGTGCTAGATGAACGAACGTCTCTCCACTTGCTCAGTTCTGGGAGATAAGTGTGTGTGAAAGCCGTCCTTCATCTAGCTTGTTGGGAACACAAAGTTTCTTTTCAGTTGCAAACTCCATTCCATACATATATATATGTGGAGGTACTAGCTCCAAATCGGTTTTACAGTGAAAACTGCAGGAACTTCAAACCGGCACTAGGAAACAGACTGAGAAAGCAGAGAAAAAGTGTCTCCTGCAACCCGTTCCCTTGGTGCTAGATGAACGAACGTCTCTCCACTTGCTCAGTTCTGAGAGATAACTGTGTGTGAAAGCCGTTCTTCACCTAGCTTGTTGGGAACACAAAGATTCTTTTCAGTTGCAAACTCCATTCCATACATATATATGGGGAGGTACTAGCTCCAACTCGGTTTTACAGTGAAAACTGCAGGAACTTCAAACCGGCACTAGGAAACAGACTGAGAAAGCAGAGAAAAAGTGTCTCCTGCAACCCGTTCCCTTGGTGCTAGATGAACGAACGTCTCTCCACTTGCTCAGTTTTGAGAGATAATTGTGTGTGAAAGCCGTCCTTCATCTAGCTTGTTGGGAACACAAAGTTTCTT
The DNA here is from genome assembly GCF_036321535.1 of Camelus dromedarius. Lineage (NCBI taxonomy): Eukaryota > Metazoa > Chordata > Mammalia > Artiodactyla > Camelidae > Camelus > Camelus dromedarius. The sequence continues at coordinate 916,237 of NW_026989782.1, read as the reverse complement.
TTCAGTTGCAAACTCCATTCCATACATATATATATGTGGAGGTACTAGCTCCAAATCGGTTTTACAGTGAAAACTGCAGGAACTTCAAACCGGCACTAGGAAACAGACTGAGAAAGCAGAGAAAAAGTGTCTCCTGCAACCCGTTCCCTTGGTGCTAGATGAACGAACGTCTCTCCACTTGCTCAGTTCTGAGAGATAAGTGTGTGTGAAAGCCGTTCTTCACCTAGCTTGTTGGGAACACAAAGTTTCTTTTCAGTTGCAAACTCCATTCCATACATATATATGGGGAGGTACTAGCTTCAATTCGGTTTTACAGTGAAAACTGCAGGAACTTCAAACCGGCACTAGGAAACAGACTGAGAAAGCAGAGAAAAAGTGTCTCCTGCAACCCGTTCCCTTGGTGCTAGATGAACGAACGTCTCTCCACTTGCTCAGTTCTGAGAGATAAGTGTGTGTGAAAGCCGTTCTTCACCTAGCTTGTTGGGATCACAAAGTTTTTTTCAGTTGCAAACTCCATTCCATACATATATATGGGGAGGTACTAGCTCCAACTCGGTTTTACAGTGAAAACTGCAGGAACTTCAAACCGGCACTAGGAAACAGACTGAGAAAGCAGAGAAAAAGTGTCTCCTGCAACCCGTTCCCTTGGTGCTAGATGAACGAACGTCTCTCCACTTGCTCAGTTCTGAGAGATAAGTGTGTGTTAAAGCCGTCCTTCATCTAGCTTGTTGGGAACACAAAGTTTCTTTTCAGTTGCAAACTCCATTCCATACATATATATGGGGAGGTACTAGCTCCAACTCGGTTTTACAGTGAAAACTGCAGGAACTTCAAACCGGCACTAGGAAACAGACTGAGAAAGCAGAGAAAAAGTGTCTCCTGCAACCCGTTCCCTTGGTGCTAGATGAACGAACGTCTCTCCACTTGCTCAGTTCTGAAAGATAAGTGTGTGTGAAAGCCGTTCTTCACCTAGCTTGTTGGGAACACAAAGTTTCTTTTCAGTTGCAAACTCCATTCCATACATATATATGGGGAGGTACTAGCTCCAAATCAGTTTTACAGTGAAAACTGCAGGAACTTCAAACCGGCATTAGGAAACAGACTGAGAAAGCAGAGAAAAAGTGTCTCCTGCAACCCGTTCCCTTGGTGCTAGATGAACGAACGTCTCTCCACTTGCTCAGTTCTGAGAGATAAGTGTGTGTGAAAGCCGTTCTTCACCTAGCTTGTTGGGAACACAAAGTTTCTTTTCAGGTGCAAACTCCATTCCATACATATATATGGGGAGGTACTAGCTCCAACTCGGTTTTACAGTGAAAACTGCAGGAACTTCAAACCGGCACTAGGAAACAGACTGAGAAAGCAGAGAAAAAGTGTCTCCTGCAACCCGTTCCCTTGGTGCTAGATGAACGAACGTCTCTCCACTTGCTCAGTTCTGAGAGATAAGTGTGTGTCAATGCCGTTCTTCACCTAGCTTGTTGGGAACACAAAGTTTCTTTTCAGTTGCAAACTCCATTCCATACATATATATGGGGAGGTACTAGCTCCAACTCGGTTTTACAGTGAAAACTGCAGGAACTTCAAACCGGCACTAGGAAACAGACTGAGAAAGCAGAGAAAAAGTGTCTCCTGCAACCCGTTCCCTTGGTGCTAGATGAACGAACGTCTCTCCACTTGCTCAGTTCTGAGAGATAAGTGTGTGTGAAAGCCGTCCTTCACCTAGCTTGTTGGGAACACAAAGTTTCTTTTCAGTTGCAAACTCCATTCCATACATATATATGGGGAGGTACTAGCTCCAACACGGTTTTACAGTGAAAACTGCAGGAACTTCAAACCGGCACTAGGAAACAGACTGAGAAAGCAGAGAAAAAGTGTCTCCTGCAACCCGTTCCCTTGGTGCTAGATGAACGAACGTCTCTCCACTTGCTCAGTTCTGAGAGATAAGTGTGTGTGAAAGCCGTCCTTCACCTAGCTTGTTGGGAACACAAAGTTTCTTTTCAGTTGCAAACTCCATTCCATACATATATATGGGGAGGTACTAGCTCCAACTCGGTTTTACAGTGAAAACTGCAGGAACTTCAAACCGGCACTAGGAAACAGACTGAGAAAGCAGAGAAAAAGTGTCTCCTGCAACCCGTTCCCTTGGTGCTAGATGAACGAACGTCTCTCCAATTGCTCAGTTCTGAGAGATAAGTGTGTGTCAAAGCCGTTCTTCACCTAGCTTGTTGGGAACACAAAGTTTCTTTTCAGTTGCAAACTCCATTCCATACATATATATGGGGAGGTACTAGCTCCAACTCGGTTTTACAGTGAAAACTGCAGGAACTTCAAACCGGCACTAGGAAACAGACTGAGAAAGCAGAGAAAAAGTGTCTCCTGCAACCCGTTCCCTTGGTGCTAGATGAACGAACGTCTCTCCACTTGCTCAGTTCTGAGAGATAAGTGTGTGTGAAAGCCGTACTTCACCTAGCTTGTTGGGAACACAAAGTTTCTTTTCAGGTGCAAACTCCATTCCATACATATATATGGGGAGGTACTAGCTCCAACTCGGTTTTACAGTGAAAACTGCAGGAACTTCAAACCGGCACTAGGAAACAGACTGAGAAAGCAGAGAAAAAGTGTCTCCTGCAACCCGTTCCCTTGGTGCTAGATGAACGAACGTCTCTCCACTTGCTCAGTTCTGAGAGATAATTGTGTGTGAAAGCCGTCCTTCACCTAGCTTGTTGGGAACACAAAGTTTCTTTTCAGGTGCAAACTCCATTCCATACATATATATGGGGAGGTACTAACTCCAACTCGGTTTTACAGTGAAAACTGCAGGAAATTCATACCGGCACTAGGAAACAGACTGAGAAAGCAGAGAAAAAGTGTCTCCTGCAACCCGTTCCCTTGGTGCTAGATGAACGAACGTCTCTCCACTTGCTCAGTTCTGAGAGATAAGTGTGTGTGAAAGCCGTCCTTCACCTAGCTTGTTGGGAACACAAAGTTTCTTTTCAGTTGCAAACTCCATTCCATACATATATATGGGGAGGTACTAGCTCCAACTCGGTTTTACAGTGAAAACTGCAGGAACTTCAAACCGGCACTAGGAAACAGACTGAGAAAGCAGAGAAAAAGTGTCTCCTGCAACCCGTTCCCTTGGTGCTAGATGAACGAACGTCTCTCCACTTGCTCAGTTCTGAGAGATAAGTGTGTGTGAAAGCCGTCCTTCACCTAGCTTGTTGGGAACACAAAGTTTCTTTTCAGTTGCAAACTCCATTCCATACATATATATGGGGAGGTACTAGCTCCAACTCGGTTTTACAGTGAAAACTGCAGGAACTTCAAACCGGCACTAGGAAACAGACTGAGAAAGCAGAGAAAAAGTGTCTCCTGCAACCCGTTCCCTTGGTGCTAGATGAACGAACGTCTCTCCACTTGCTCAGTTCTGAGAGATAAGTGTGTGTCAAAGCCGTTCTTCACCTAGCTTGTTGGGAACACAAAGTTTCTTTTCAGTTGCAAACTCCATTCCATACATATATATGGGGAGGTACTAGCTCCAAATCGGTTTTACAGTGAAAACTGCAGGAACTTCAAACCGGCACTAGGAAACAGACTGAGAAAGCAGAGAAAAAGTGTCTCCTGCAACCCGTTCCCTTGGTGCTAGATGAACGAACGTCTCTCCACTTGCTCAGTTCTGAGAGATAAGTGTGTGTGAAAGCCGTTCTTCACCTAGCTTGTTGGGAACACAAAGTTTCTTTTCAGGTGCAAACTCCATTCCATACATATATATGGGGAGGTACTAGCTCCAACTCGGTTTTACAGTGAAAACTGCAGGAAATTCAAACCGGCACTAGGAAACAGACTGAGAAAGCAGAGAAAAAGTGTCTCCTGCAACCCGTTCCCTTGGTGCTAGATGAACGAACGTCTCTCCACTTGCTCAGTTCTGAGAGATAAGTGTGTGTGAAAGCCGTCCTTCACCTAGCTTGTTGGGAACACAAAGTTTCTTTTCAGTTGCAAACTCCATTCCATACATATATATGGGGAGGTACTAGCTCCAACTCGGTTTTACAGTGAAAACTGCAGGAACTTCAAACCGGCACTAGGAAACAGACTGAGAAAGCAGAGAAAAAGTGTCTCCTGCAACCCGTTCCCTTGGTGCTAGATGAACGAACGTCTCTCCACTTGCTCAGTTCTGAGAGATAAGTGTGTGTGAAAGCCGTCCTTCACCTAGCTTGTTGGGAACACAAAGTTTCTTTTCAGGTGCAAACTCCATTCCATACATATATATGGGGAGTTACTAACTCCAACTCGGTTTTACAGTGAAAACTGCAGGAAATTCAAACCGGCACTAAAAAACAGACTGAGAAAGCAGAGAAAAAGTGTCTCCTGCAACCCGTTCCCTTGGTGCTAGATGAACGAACGTCTCTCCACTTGCTCAGTTCTGAGAGATAAGTGTGTGTCAAAGCCGTTCTTCACCTAGCTTGTTGGGAACACAAAGTTTCTTTTCAGTTGCAAACTCCATTCCATACATATATATGGGGAGGTACTAGCTCCAAATGGGTTTTACAGTGAAAACTGCAGGAACTTCAAACCGGCACTAGGAAACAGACTGAGAAAGCAGAGAAAAAGTGTCTCCTGCAACGCGTTCCCTTGGTGCTAGATGAACGAACGTCTCTCCACTTGCTCAGTTCTGAGAGATAAGTGTGTGTGAAAGCCGTACTTCACCTAGCTTGTTGGGAACACAAAGTTTCTTTTCAGGTGCAAACTCCATTCCATACATATATATGGGGAGGTACTAGCTCCAACTCAGTTTTACAGTGAAAACTGCAGGAACTTCAAACCGGCACTAGGAAACAGACTGAGAAAGCAGAGAAAAAGTGTCTCCTGCAACCCGTTCCCTTGGTGCTAGATGAACGAACGTCTCTCCACTTGCTCAGTTCTGAGAGATAAGTGTGTGTGAAAGCCGTCCTTCACCTAGCTTGTTGGGAACACAAAGTTTCTTTTCAGTTGCAAACTCCATTCCATACATATATATGGGGAGGTACTAGCTCCAACTCGGTTTTACAGTGAAAACTGCAGGAACTTCAAACCGGCACTAGGAAACAGACTGAGAAAGCAGAGAAAAAGTGTCTCCTGCAACCCGTTCCCTTGGTGCTAGATGAACGAACGTCTCTCCACTTGCTCAGTTCTGAGAGATAAGTGTGTGTCAAAGCCGTTCTTCACCTAGCTTGTTGGGAACACAAAGTTTCTTTTCAGTTGCAAACTCCATTCCATACATATATATGGGGAGGTACTAGCTCCAACTCGGTTTTACAGTGAAAACTGCAGGAAATTCAAACCGGCACTAGGAAACAGACTGAGAAAGCAGAGAAAAAGTGTCTCCTGCAACCCGTTCCCTTGGTGCTAGATGAACGAACGTCTCTCCACTTGCTCAGTTCTGAGAGTTAAGTGTGTGTCAAAGCCGTTCTTCACCTAGCTTGTTGGGAACACAAAGTTTCTTTTCAGTTGCAAACTCCATTCCATACATATATATGGGGAGGTACTAGCTCCAAATGGGTTTTACAGTGAAAACTGCAGGAACTTCAAACCGGCACTAGGAAACAGACTGAGAAAGCAGAGAAAAAGTGTCTCCTGCAACGCGTTCCCTTGGTGCTAGATGAACGAACGTCTCTCCACTTGCTCAGTTCTGAGAGATAAGTGTGTGTGAAAGCCGTACTTCACCTAGCTTGTTGGGAACACAAAGTTTCTTTTCAGGTGCAAACTCCATTCCATACATATATATGGGGAGGTACTAGCTCCAACTCGGTTTTACAGTGAAAACTGCAGGAACTTCAAACCGGCACTAGGAAACAGACTGAGAAAGCAGAGAAAAAGTGTCTCCTGCAACCCGTTCCCTTGGTGCTAGATGAACGAACGTCTCTCCACTTGCTCAGTTCTGAGAGATAATTGTGTGTGAAAGCCGTCCTTCACCTAGCTTGTTGGGAACACAAAGTTTCTTTTCAGGTGCAAACTCCATTCCATACATATATATGGGGAGGTACTAACTCCAACTCGGTTTTACAGTGAAAACTGCAGGAAATTCATACCGGCACTAGGAAACAGACTGAGAAAGCAGAGAAAAAGTGTCTCCTGCAACCCGTTCCCTTGGTGCTAGATGAACGAACGTCTCTCCACTTGCTCAGTTCTGAGAGATAAGTGTGTGTGAAAGCCGTCCTTCACCTAGCTTGTTGGGAACACAAAGTTTCTTTTCAGTTGCAAACTCCATTCCATACATATATATGGGGAGGTACTAGCTCCAACTCGGTTTTACAGTGAAAACTGCAGGAACTTCAAACCGGCACTAGGAAACAGACTGAGAAAGCAGAGAAAAAGTGTCTCCTGCAACCCGTTCCCTTGGTGCTAGATGAACGAACGTCTCTCCACTTGCTCAGTTCTGAGAGATAAGTGTGTGTCAAAGCCGTTCTTCACCTAGCTTGTTGGGAACACAAAGTTTCTTTTCAGTTGCAAACTCCATTCCATACATATATATGGGGAGGTACTAGCTCCAACTCGGTTTTACAGTGAAAACTGCAGGAACTTCAAACCGGCACTAGGAAACAGACTGAGAAAGCAGAGAAAAAGTGTCTCCTGCAACCCGTTCCCTTGGTGCTAGATGAACGAACGTCTCTCCACTTGCTCAGTTCTGAGAGATAAGTGTGTGTCAAAGCCGTTCTTCACCTAGCTTGTTGGGAACACAAAGTTTCTTTTCAGTTGCAAACTCCATTCCATACATATATATGGGGAGGTACTAGCTCCAAATCGGTTTTACAGTGAAAACTGCAGGAACTTCAAACCGGCACTAGGAAACAGACTGAGAAAGCAGAGAAAAAGTGTCTCCTGCAACCCGTTCCCTTGGTGCTAGATGAACGAACGTCTCTCCACTTGCTCAGTTCTGAGAGATAAGTGTGTGTGAAAGCCGTTCTTCACCTAGCTTGTTGGGAACACAAAGTTTCTTTTCAGGTGCAAACTCCATTCCATACATATATATGGGGAGGTACTAGCTCCAACTCGGTTTTACAGTGAAAACTGCAGGAAATTCAAACCGGCACTAGGAAACAGACTGAGAAAGCAGAGAAAAAGTGTCTCCTGCAACCCGTTCCCTTGGTGCTAGATGAACGAACGTCTCTCCACTTGCTCAGTTCTGAGAGATAAGTGTGTGTGAAAGCCGTCCTTCACCTAGCTTGTTGGGAACACAAAGTTTCTTTTCAGTTGCAAACTCCATTCCATACATATATATGGGGAGGTACTAGCTCCAACTCGGTTTTACAGTGAAAACTGCAGGAACTTCAAACCGGCACTAGGAAACAGACTGAGAAAGCAGAGAAAAAGTGTCTCCTGCAACCCGTTCCCTTGGTGCTAGATGAACGAACGTCTCTCCACTTGCTCAGTTCTGAGAGATAAGTGTGTGTGAAAGCCGTCCTTCACCTAGCTTGTTGGGAACACAAAGTTTCTTTTCAGGTGCAAACTCCATTCCATACATATATATGGGGAGTTACTAACTCCAACTCGGTTTTACAGTGAAAACTGCAGGAAATTCAAACCGGCACTAAAAAACAGACTGAGAAAGCAGAGAAAAAGTGTCTCCTGCAACCCGTTCCCTTGGTGCTAGATGAACGAACGTCTCTCCACTTGCTCAGTTCTGAGAGATAAGTGTGTGTCAAAGCCGTTCTTCACCTAGCTTGTTGGGAACACAAAGTTTCTTTTCAGTTGCAAACTCCATTCCATACATATATATGGGGAGGTACTAGCTCCAAATGGGTTTTACAGTGAAAACTGCAGGAACTTCAAACCGGCACTAGGAAACAGACTGAGAAAGCAGAGAAAAAGTGTCTCCTGCAACGCGTTCCCTTGGTGCTAGATGAACGAACGTCTCTCCACTTGCTCAGTTCTGAGAGATAAGTGTGTGTGAAAGCCGTCCTTCATCTAGCTTGTTGGGAACACAAAGTTTCTTTTCAGTTGCAAACTCCATTCCATTCATATATATGGGGAGGTACTAGCTCCAAATCGGTTTTACAGTGAAAACTGCAGGAACTTCAAACCGGCACTAGGAAACAGACTGAGAAAGCAGAGAAAAAGTGTCTCCTGCAACCCGTTCCCTTGGTGCTAGATGAACGAACGTCTCTCCACTTGCTCAGTTCTGAGAGATAAGTGTGTGTGAAAGCCGTCTTCACCTAGCTTGTTGGGAACACAAAGTTTCTTTTCAGTTGCAAACTCCAAACCATACATATATATGGGGAGGTACTAGCTCCAACCCGGTTTTACAGTGAAAACTGCAGGAACTTCAAACCGGCACTAGGAAACAGACTGAGAAAGCAGAGAAAAAGTGTCTCCTGCAACCCGTTCCCTTGGTGCTAGATGAACGAACGTCTCTCCACTTGCTCAGTTCTGAGAGATAAGTGTGTGTCAAAGCCGTTCTTCACCTAGCTTGTTGGGAACACAAAGTTTCTTTTCAGTTGCAAACTCCATTCCATACATATATATGGGGAGGTACTAGCTCCAAATGGGTTTTACAGTGAAAACTGCAGGAACTTCAAACCGGCACTAGGAAACAGACTGAGAAAGCAGAGAAAAAGTGTCTCCTGCAACGCGTTCCCTTGGTGCTAGATGAACGAACGTCTCTCCACTTGCTCAGTTCTGAGAGATAAGTGTGTGTGAAAGCCGTCCTTCATCTAGCTTGTTGGGAACACAAAGTTTCTTTTCAGTTGCAAACTCCATTCCATTCATATATATGGGGAGGTACTAGCTCCAAATCGGTTTTACAGTGAAAACTGCAGGAACTTCAAACCGGCACTAGGAAACAGACTGAGAAAGCAGAGAAAAAGTGTCTCCTGCAACCCGTTCCCTTGGTGCTAGATGAACGAACGTCTCTCCACTTGCTCAGTTCTGAGAGATAAGTGTGTGTGAAAGCCGTCTTCACCTAGCTTGTTGGGAACACAAAGTTTCTTTTCAGTTGCAAACTCCAAACCATACATATATATGGGGAGGTACTAGCTCCAACCCGGTTTTACAGTGAAAACTGCAGGAACTTCAAACCGGCACTAGGAAACAGACTGAGAAAGCAGAGAAAAAGTGTCTCCTGCAACCCGTTCCCTTTGTGCTAGATGAACGAACGTCTCTCCACTTGCTCAGTTCTGAGAGATACGTGTGTGTGAAAGCCGTTCTTCACCTAGCTTGTTGGGAACACAAAGTTTCTTTTCAGTTGCAAACTCCATTCCATACATATATATGGGGAGGTACTAGCTCCAAATCGATTTTACTGTGAAAACTGCAGGAACTTCAAACCGGCACTAGGAAACAGACTGAGAAAGCAGAGAAAAAGTGTCTCCTGCAACCCATTCCCTTGGTGCTAGATGAACGAACGTCTCTACACTTGCTCAGTTCTGAGAGATAAGTGTGTGTGAAAGCCGTCCTTCACCTAGCTTGTTGGGAACACAAAGTTTCATTTCAGTTGCACACTCCATTCCATACATATATATGGGGAGGTACTAGCTCCAACCCGGTTTTACAGTGAAAACTGCAGGAATTTGAAACCGGCTCTAGGAAACAGACTGAGAAAGCAGAGAAAAAGTGTCTCCTGCAACCCGTTCCCTTGGTGCTAGATGAACGAACGTCTCTCCACTTGCTCAGTTCTGAGAGATAAGTGTGTGTGAAAGCCGTCCTTCACCTAGCTTGTTGGGAACACAAAGTTTCTTTTCAGTAGCAAACTCCATTCCATACATATATATGGGGAGGTACTAGCTCCAACTTGTTTTTACAGTGAAAACTGCAGGAACTTCAAACCGGCACTAGGAAACAGACTGAGAAAGCAGAGAAAAAGTGTCTCCTGCAACCCGTTCCCTTGGTGCTAGATGAACGAACGTCTCTCCACTTGCTCAGTTCTGAGAGATAAGTGTGTGTGAAAGCCGTCAATCACCTAGCTTGTTGGGAACACAAAGTTTCTTTTCCGTAGCAAACTCCATTCCATACATATATATTGGGAGGTACAAGCTCCAACTCGGTTTGACAGTGAAAACTGCAGGAACTTCAAACCGGCACTAGGAAACAGACTGAGAAAGCAGAGAAAAAGTGTCTCCTGCAACCCGTTCCCTTGGTGCTAGATGAACGAACGTCTCTCCACTTGCTCAGTTCTGAGAGATAAGTGGGTGTGAAAGCCGTTCTTCACCTAGCTTGTTGGGAACACAAAGTTTCTTTTCAGTTGCAAACTCCATTCCATACATATATATGGGGAGGTACTAGCTCCAACTCGGTTTTACAGTGAAAACTGCAGGAACTTCAAACCGGCACTAGGAAACAGACTGAGAAAGCAGAGAAAAAGTGTCTCCTGCAACCCGTTCCCTTGGTGCTAGATGAACGAACGTCTCTCCACTTGCTCAGTTCTGAGAGATAAGTGTGTGTGAAAGCCGTTCTTCACCTAGCTTGTTGGGAACACAAAGATTCTTTTCAGTTGCAAACTCCATTCCATACATATATATGGGGAGGTACTAGCTCCAACTCGGTTTTACAGTGAAAACTGCAGGAACTTCAAACCGGCACTAGGAAACAGACTGAGAAAGCAGAGAAAAAGTGTCTCCTGCAACCCGTTCCAATTGTGCTAGATGAATGAACGTCTCTCCACTTGCTCAGTTCTGAGAGATAATTGTGTGTGAAAGCCGTTCTTCACCTAGCTTGTTGGGAACACAAAGTTTCTTTTCAGTTGCAAACTCCATTCCATACATATATATGGGGATTTACTAGCTCCAACCCGGTTTAACAGTGAAAACTTCAGGAACTTCAAACCGGCACTAGGAAACAGACTGAGAATGCAGAGAAAAAGTGTCTCCTGCAACCCATTCCCTTTGTGCTAGATGAACGAACGTCTCTCCACTTGCTCAGTTCTGAGAGATAAGTGTGTGTGAAAGCCGATCTTCACCTAGCTTGTTGGGAACACAAAGTTTCTTTTCAGTTGCAAACTCCATTCCATACATATATATGGGGAGGTACTAGCTCCAAACCGTTTTTATAGTGAAAACTGCAGGAACTTCAAACCGGCTCTAGGAAACAGACTGAGAAAGCAGAGAAAAAGTGTCTCCTGCAACCCGTTCCCTTGGTGCTAGATGAACGAACGTCTCTCCACTTGCTCAGTTCTGAGAGATAAGTGTGTGTGAAAGCCGTTCTTCACCTAGCTTGTTGGGAACACAAAGTTTCTTTTCAGTTGCAAACTCCAATCCATACATATTTATGGGGAGGTACTAGCTCCAAATTGGTTTTACTGTGAAAACTGCAGGAACTTCAAACCGGCACTAGGAAACAGACTGAGAAAGCAGAGAAAAAGTGTCTCCTGCAACCCGTTCCCTTGGTGCTAGATGAACGAACGTCTCTCCACTTGCTCAGTTCTGAGAGATACGTGTGTGTGAAAGCCGTTCTTCACCTAGCTTGTTGGGAACACAAAGTTTCTTTTCAGTTGCAAACTCCATTCCATACATATATATGGGGAGGTACTAGCTCCAACTCGGTTTTACAGTGAAAACTTCAGGAACTTCAAACCGGCACTAGGAAACAGACTGAGAAAGCAGAGAAAAAGTGTCTCCTGCAACCCGTTCCCTTGGTGCTAGATGAACGAACGTCTCTCCACTTGCTCAGTTCTGAGAGATAAGTGTGTGTGAAAGCCGTTCTTCACCTAGCTTGTTGGGAACACAAAGTTTCTTTTCAGTTGCAAACTCCATTCCATACATATATATGGGGAGGTACTAGCTCCAACCCGTTTTTACAGTGAAAACTGCAGGAACTTCAAACCGGCACTAGGAAACAGACTGAGAAAGCAGAGAAAAAGTGTCTCCTGCAACCCGTTCCCTTGGTGCTAGATGAACGAACGTCTCTCCACTTGCTCAGTTCTGAGAGATAAGTGTGTTTGAAAGCCGTTCTTCACCTAGCTTGTTGGGAACACAAAGATTCTTTTCAGTTGCAAACTCCATTCCATACATATATATGGGGAGGTACTAGCTCCAAATCGGTTTTACAGTGAAAACTGCAGGAACTTCAAACCGGCACTAGGAAACAGACTGAGAAAGCAGAGAAAAAGTGTCTCTTGCAACCCGTTCCCTTGGTGCTAGATGAACGAACGTCTCTCCACTTGCTCAGTTCTGAGAGATAAGTGTGTGTGAAAGCCGTCTTCACCTAGCTTGTTGGGAACACAAAGTTTCTTTTCAGTTGCAAACTCCAAACCATACATATATATGGGGAGGTACTAGCTCCAACCCGGTTTTACAGTGAAAACTGCAGGAACTTCAAACCGGCACTAGGAAACAGACTGAGAAAGCAGAGAAAAAGTGTCTCCTGCAACCCGTTCCCTTTGTGCTAGATGAACGAACGTCTCTCCACTTGCTCAGTTCTGAGAGATACGTGTGTGTGAAAGCCGTTCTTCACCTAGCTTGTTGGGAACACAAAGTTTCTTTTCAGTTGCAAACTCCATTCCATACATATATATGGGGAGGTACTAGCTCCAAATCGGTTTTACTGTGAAAACTGCAGGAACTTCAAACCGGCACTAGGAAACAGACTGAGAAAGCAGAGAAAAAGTGTCTCCTGCAACCCATTCCCTTGGTGCTAGATGAACGAACGTCTCTACACTTGCTCAGTTCTGAGAGATAAGTGTGTGTGAAAGCCGTCCTTCACCTAGCTTGTTGGGAACACAAAGTTTCATTTCAGTTGCACACTCCATTCCATACATATATATGGGGAGGTACTAGCTCCAAATCGGTTTTACAGTGAAAACTGCAGGAACTTGAAACCGGCTCTAGGAAACAGACTGAGAAAGCAGAGAAAAAGTGTCTCCTGCAACCCGTTCCCTTGGTGCTAGATGAACGAACGTCTCTCCACTTGCTCAGTTCTGAGAGATAAGTGTGTGTGAAAGCCGTCCTTCACCTAGCTTGTTGGGAACACAAAGTTTCTTTTCAGTAGCAAACTCCATTCCATACATATATATGGGGAGGTACTAGCTCCAACTTGTTTTTACAGTGAAAACTGCAGGAACTTCAAACCGGCACTAGGAAACAGACTGAGAAAGCAGAGAAAAAGTGTCTCCTGCAACCCGTTCCCTTGGTGCTAGATGAACGAACGTCTCTCCACTTGCTCAGTTCTGAGAGATAAGTGTGTGTGAAAGCCGTCAATCACCTAGCTTGTTGGGAACACAAAGTTTCTTTTCAGTAGCAAACTCCATTCCATACATATATATTGGGAGGTACTAGCTCCAACTCGGTTTGACAGTGAAAACTGCAGGAACTTCAAACCGGCACTAGGAAACAGACTGAGAAAGCAGAGAAAAAGTGTCTCCTGCAACCCGTTCCCTTGGTGCTAGATGAACGAACGTCTCTCCACTTGCTCAGTTCTGAGAGATAAGTGTGTGTGAAAGCCGTTCTTCACCTAGCTTGTTGGGAACACAAAGTTTCTTTTCAGTTGCAAACTCCATTCCATACATATATATGGGGAGGTACTAGCTCCAACTCGGTTTTACAGTGAAAACTGCAGGAACTTCAAACCGGCACTAGGAAACAGACTGAGAAAGCAGAGAAAAAGTGTCTCCTGCAACCCGTTCCCTTGGTGCTAGATGAACGAACGTCTCTCCACTTGCTCAGTTCTGAGAGATAAGTGTGTGTGAAAGCCGTTCTTCACCTAGCTTGTTGGGAACACAAAGATTCTTTTCAGTTGCAAACTCCATTCCATACATATATATGGGGAGGTACTAGCTCCAACTCGGTTTTACAGTGAAAACTGCAGGAACTTCAAACCGGCACTAGGAAACAGACTGAGAAAGCAGAGAAAAAGTGTCTCCTGCAACCCGTTCCAATTGTGCTAGATGAATGAACGTCTCTCCACTTGCTCAGTTCTGAGAGATAAGTGTGTGTGAAAGCCGTCCTTCACCTAGCTTGTTGGGAACACAAAGTTTCTTTTCAGTTGCAAACTCCATTCCATACATATATATGGGGAGGTACTAGCTCCAACCCGGTTTTACAGTGAAAACTTCAGGAACTTCAAACCGGCACTAGGAAACAGACTGAGAATGCAGACAAAAAGTGTCTCCTGCAACCCATTCCCTTTGTGCTAGATGAACGAACGTCTCTCCACTTGCTCAGTTCTGAGAGATAAGTGTGTGTGAAAGCCGTTCTTCACCTAGCTTGTTGGGAACACAAAGTTTCTTTTCAGTTGCAAACTCCATTCCATACATATATATGGGGAGGTACTAGCTCCAACCCGTTTTTATAGTGAAAACTGCAGGAACTTCAAACCGGCTCTAGGAAACAGACTGAGAAAGCAGAGGAAAAGTGTCTCCTGCAACCCGTTCCCTTGGTGCTAGATGAACGAACGTCTCTCCACTTGCTCAGTTCTGAGAGATAAGTGTGTGTGAAAGCCGTTCTTCACCTAGCTTGTTGGGAACACAAAGATTCTTTTCAGTTGCAAACTCCATTCCATACATATATATGGGGAGGTACTAGCTCCAACCCGGTTTTACAGTGAAAACTGCAGGAACTTCAAACCGGCACTAGGAAACAGACTGAGAAAGCAGAGAAAAAGTGTCTCCTGCAACCCGTTCCCTTGGTGCTAGATGAACGAACGTCTCTCCACTTGCTCAGTTCTGAGAGATAAGTGTGTGTGAAAGCCGTTCTTCACCTAGCTTGTTGGGAACACAAAGATTCTTTTCAGTTGCAAACTCCAATCCATACATATATATGGGGAGGTACTAGCTGCAACCCGGTTTTACAGTGAAAACTGCAGGAACTTCAAACCGGCACTAGGAAACAGACTGAGAAAGCAGAGAAAAAGTGTCTCCTGCAACCCGTTCCCTTTGTGCTAGATGAACGAACGTCTCTCCACTTGCTCAGTTCTGAGAGATACGTGTGTGTGAAAGCCGTTCTTCACCTAGCTTGTTGGGAACACAAAGTTTCTTTTCAGTTGCAAACTCCATTCCATACATATATATGGGGAGGTACTAGCTCCAAATAGGTTTTACTGTGAAAACTGCAGGAACTTCAAACCGGCACTAGGAAACAGACTGAGAAAGCAGAGGAAAAGTGTCTCCTGCAACCCATTCCCTTGGTGCTAGATGAACGAACGTCTCTCCACTTGCTCAGTTCTGAGAAATAAGTGTGTGTGAAAGCCGTCCTTCACCTAGCTTGTTGGGAACACAAAGATTCTTTTCAGTTGCAAACTCCAATACATACATATATATGGGGAGGTACTAGCTCCAACCCGTTTTTACAGTGAAAACTGCAGGAACTTCAAACCGGCACTAGGAAACAGACTGAGAAAGCAGAGAAAAAGTGTCTCCTGCAACCCGTTCCCTTGGTGCTAGATGAACGAACGTCTCTCCACTTGCTCAGTTCTGAGAGATAAGTGTGTGTGAAAGCCGTTCTTCACCTAGCTTGTTGGGAACACAAAGATTCTTTTCAGTTGCAAACTCCATTCCATACATATATATGGGGAGGTACTAGCTCCAAATCGGTTTTACAGTGAAAACTGCAGGAACTTCAAACCGGCACTAGGAAACAGACTGAGAAAGCAGAGAAAAAGTGTCTCTTGCAACCCGTTCCCTTGGTGCTAGATGAACGAACGTCTCTCCACTTGCTCAGTTCTGAGAGATAAGTGTGTGTGAAAGCCGTCTTCACCTAGCTTGTTGGGAACACAAAGTTTCTTTTCAGTTGCAAACTCCAAACCATACATATATATGGGGAGGTACTAGCTCCAACCCGGTTTTACAGTGAAAACTGCAGGAACTTCAAACCGGCACTAGGAAACAGACTGAGAAAG
Organism: Camelus dromedarius; assembly: GCF_036321535.1. Lineage (NCBI taxonomy): Eukaryota > Metazoa > Chordata > Mammalia > Artiodactyla > Camelidae > Camelus > Camelus dromedarius. Next base: position 900,439 of record NW_026989782.1, on the reverse strand, counting down.
CAGAGAAAAAGTGTCTCCTGCAACCCGTTCCCTTTGTGCTAGATGAACGAACGTCTCTCCACTTGCTCAGTTCTGAGAGATACGTGTGTGTGAAAGCCGTTCTTCACCTAGCTTGTTGGGAACACAAAGTTTCTTTTCAGTTGCAAACTCCATTCCATACATATATATGGGGAGGTACTAGCTCCAAATCGGTTTTACTGTGAAAACTGCAGGAACTTCAAACCGGCACTAGGAAACAGACTGAGAAAGCAGAGAAAAAGTGTCTCCTGCAACCCATTCCCTTGGTGCTAGATGAACGAACGTCTCTACACTTGCTCAGTTCTGAGAGATAAGTGTGTGTGAAAGCCGTCCTTCACCTAGCTTGTTGGGAACACAAAGTTTCATTTCAGTTGCACACTCCATTCCATACATATATATGGGGAGGTACTAGCTCCAAATCGGTTTTACAGTGAAAACTGCAGGAACTTGAAACCGGCTCTAGGAAACAGACTGAGAAAGCAGAGAAAAAGTGTCTCCTGCAACCCGTTCCCTTGGTGCTAGATGAACGAACGTCTCTCCACTTGCTCAGTTCTGAGAGATAAGTGTGTGTGAAAGCCGTCCTTCACCTAGCTTGTTGGGAACACAAAGTTTCTTTTCAGTAGCAAACTCCATTCCATACATATATATGGGGAGGTACTAGCTCCAACTTGTTTTTACAGTGAAAACTGCAGGAACTTCAAACCGGCACTAGGAAACAGACTGAGAAAGCAGAGAAAAAGTGTCTCCTGCAACCCGTTCCCTTGGTGCTAGATGAACGAACGTCTCTCCACTTGCTCAGTTCTGAGAGATAAGTGTGTGTGAAAGCCGTCAATCACCTAGCTTGTTGGGAACACAAAGTTTCTTTTCAGTAGCAAACTCCATTCCATACATATATATTGGGAGGTACAAGCTCCAACTCGGTTTGACAGTGAAAACTGCAGGAACTTCAAACCGGCACTAGGAAACAGACTGAGAAAGCAGAGAAAAAGTGTCTCCTGCAACCCGTTCCCTTGGTGCTAGATGAACGAACGTCTCTCCACTTGCTCAGTTCTGAGAGATAAGTGTGTGTGAAAGCCGTTCTTCACCTAGCTTGTTGGGAACACAAAGTTTCTTTTCAGTTGCAAACTCCATTCCATACATATATATGGGGAGGTACTAGCTCCAACTCGGTTTTACAGTGAAAACTGCAGGAACTTCAAACCGGCACTAGGAAACAGACTGAGAAAGCAGAGAAAAAGTGTCTCCTGCAACCCGTTCCCTTGGTGCTAGATGAACGAACGTCTCTCCACTTGCTCAGTTCTGAGAGATAAGTGTGTGTGAAAGCCGTTCTTCACCTAGCTTGTTGGGAACACAAAGATTCTTTTCAGTTGCAAACTCCATTCCATACATATATATGGGGAGGTACTAGCTCCAACTCGGTTTTACAGTGAAAACTGCAGGAACTTCAAACCGGCACTAGGAAACAGACTGAGAAAGCAGAGAAAAAGTGTCTCCTGCAACCCGTTCCAATTGTGCTAGATGAATGAACGTCTCTCCACTTGCTCAGTTCTGAGAGATAAGTGTGTGTGAAAGCCGTTCTTCACCTAGCTTGTTGGGAACACAAAGATTCTTTTCAGTTGCAAACTCCATTCCATACATATATATGGGGAGGTACTAGCTCCAACTCGGTTTTACAGTGAAAACTGCAGGAACTTCAAACCGGCACTAGGAAACAGACTGAGAAAGCAGAGAAAAAGTGTCTCCTGCAACCCGTTCCCTTGGTGCTAGATGAACGAACGTCTCTCCACTTGCTCAGTTCTGAGAGATAAGTGTGTGTGAAAGCCGTTCTTCACCTAGCTTGTTGGGAACACAAAGATTCTTTTCAGTTGCAAACTCCAATCCATACATATATATGGGGAGGTACTAGCTCCAACCCGGTTTTACAGTGAAAACTGCAGGAACTTCAAACCGGCACTAGGAAACAGACTGAGAAAGCAGAGAAAAGTGTCTCCTGCAACCCGTTCCCTTTGTGCTAGATGAACGAACGTCTCTCCACTTGCTCAGTTCTCAGAGATAATTGTGTTTTGAAGCCGTCCTTCAACTAGCTTGTTGGAAACACAGAGTTTCTTTTCAGTTGCAAACTCCATTCCATACATATATATGGGGAGGTACTAGCTCCAAATCGGTTTGACAGTGAAAACTGCAGGGACTTCAAACCGGCACTAGGAAACAGACTGAGAATCCAGAGAAAAAGTGTCTCCTGCAACCCGTTCCCTTGGTGCTAGATGAACGAACGACTCTCCACTTGCTCAGTTCTGAGAGATGTGTGTGTGAAAGCCATTCTTCACCTAGCTTGTTGGGAACACAAAGTTTCTTTTCAGTTGCAAACTCCATTCCGTACATATATATGGGGAGGTACTAGCTCCAAATCGGTTTTTCACTGAAAACTGCAGGAACTTCAAACCGGCACTTGGAAACAGACTGAGAAAGCAGAGAAAAATTGTCTCCTGCAACCCGTTCCCTTGGTGCTAGATGAACGAACGTCTCTCCACTTGCTCAGTTCTGAGAGATAAGTGTGTGTGAAAGCCGTTCTTCACCTAGCTTGTTGGGAACACAAAGTTTCTTTTCAGTTGCAAACTCCATTCCATACATATATATGGGGAGGTACTAGCTCCAACTCGGTTTTACAGTGAAAACTGCAGGAACTTCAAACCGGCACTAGGAAACAGACTGAGAAAGCAGAGAAAAAGTGTCTCCTGCAACCCGTTCCCTTGGTGCTAGATGAACGAACGTCTCTCCACTTGCTCAGTTCTGAGAGATAAGTGTGTGTGAAAGCCGTTCTTCACCTAGCTTGTTGGGAACACAAAGATTCTTTTCAGTTGCAAACTCCATTCCATACATATATATGGGGAGGTACTAGCTCCAACTCGGTTTTACAGTGAAAACTGCAGGAACTTCAAACCGGCACTAGGAAACAGACTGAGAAAGCAGAGAAAAAGTGTCTCCTGCAACCCGTTCCAATTGTGCTAGATGAATGAACGTCTCTCCACTTGCTCAGTTCTGAGAGATAAGTGTGTGTGAAAGCCGTTCTTCACCTAGCTTGTTGGGAACACAAAGATTCTTTTCAGTTGCAAACTCCATTCCATACATATATATGGGGAGGTACTAGCTCCAACTCGGTTTTACAGTGAAAACTGCAGGAACTTCAAACCGGCACTAGGAAACAGACTGAGAAAGCAGAGAAAAAGTGTCTCCTGCAACCCGTTCCCTTGGTGCTAGATGAACGAACGTCTCTCCACTTGCTCAGTTCTGAGAGATAAGTGTGTGTGAAAGCCGTCAATCACCTAGCTTGTTGGGAACACAAAGTTTCTTTTCAGTAGCAAACTCCATTCCATACATATATATTGGGAGGTACTAGCTCCAACTCGGTTTGACAGTGAAAACTGCAGGAACTTCAAACCGGCACTAGGAAACAGACTGAGAAAGCAGAGAAAAAGTGTCTCCTGCAACCCGTTCCCTTGGTGCTAGATGAACGAACGTCTCTCCACTTGCTCAGTTCTGAGAGATAAGTGTGTGTGAAAGCCGTTCTTCACCTAGCTTGTTGGGAACACAAAGTTTCTTTTCAGTTGCAAACTCCATTCCATACATATATATGGGGAGGTACTAGCTCCAACTCGGTTTTACAGTGAAAACTGCAGGAACTTCAAACCGGCACTAGGAAACAGACTGAGAAAGCAGAGAAAAAGTGTCTCCTGCAACCCGTTCCCTTGGTGCTAGATGAACGAACGTCTCTCCACTTGCTCAGTTCTGAGAGATAAGTGTGTGTGAAAGCCGTTCTTCACCTAGCTTGTTGGGAACACAAAGATTCTTTTCAGTTGCAAACTCCATTCCATACATATATATGGGGAGGTACTAGCTCCAACTCGGTTTTACAGTGAAAACTGCAGGAACTTCAAACCGGCACTAGGAAACAGACTGAGAAAGCAGAGAAAAAGTGTCTCCTGCAACCCGTTCCAATTGTGCTAGATGAATGAACGTCTCTCCACTTGCTCAGTTCTGAGAGATAAGTGTGTGTGAAAGCCGTCCTTCACCTAGCTTGTTGGGAACACAAAGTTTCTTTTCAGTTGCAAACTCCATTCCATACATATATATGGGGAGGTACTAGCTCCAACCCGGTTTTACAGTGAAAACTTCAGGAACTTCAAACCGGCACTAGGAAACAGACTGAGAATGCAGAGAAAAAGTGTCTCCTGCAACCCATTCCCTTTGTGCTAGATGAACGAACGTCTCTCCACTTGCTCAGTTCTGAGAGATAAGTGTGTGTGAAAGCCGTTCTTCACCTAGCTTGTTGGGAACACAAAGTTTCTTTTCAGTTGCAAACTCCATTCCATACATATATATGGGGAGGTACTAGCTCCAACCCGTTTTTATAGTGAAAACTGCAGGAACTTCAAACCGGCTCTAGGAAACAGACTGAGAAAGCAGAGGAAAAGTGTCTCCTGCAACCCGTTCCCTTGGTGCTAGATGAACGAACGTCTCTCCACTTGCTCAGTTCTGAGAGATAAGTGTGTGTGAAAGCCGTTCTTCACCTAGCTTGTTGGGAACACAAAGATTCTTTTCAGTTGCAAACTCCATTCCATACATATATATGGGGAGGTACTAGCTCCAACCCGGTTTTACAGTGAAAACTGCAGGAACTTCAAACCGGCACTAGGAAACAGACTGAGAAAGCAGAGAAAAAGTGTCTCCTGCAACCCGTTCCCTTGGTGCTAGATGAACGAACGTCTCTCCACTTGCTCAGTTCTGAGAGATAAGTGTGTGTGAAAGCCGTTCTTCACCTAGCTTGTTGGGAACACAAAGATTCTTTTCAGTTGCAAACTCCAATCCATACATATATATGGGGAGGTACTAGCTGCAACCCGGTTTTACAGTGAAAACTGCAGGAACTTCAAACCGGCACTAGGAAACAGACTGAGAAAGCAGAGAAAAAGTGTCTCCTGCAACCCGTTCCCTTTGTGCTAGATGAACGAACGTCTCTCCACTTGCTCAGTTCTGAGAGATACGTGTGTGTGAAAGCCGTTCTTCACCTAGCTTGTTGGGAACACAAAGTTTCTTTTCAGTTGCAAACTCCATTCCATACATATATATGGGGAGGTACTAGCTCCAAATCGGTTTTACAGTGAAAACTGCAGGAACTTCAAACCGGCACTAGGAAACAGACTGAGAAAGCAGAGGAAAAGTGTCTCCTGCAACCCATTCCCTTGGTGCTAGATGAACGAACGTCTCTCCACTTGCTCAGTTCTGAGAAATAAGTGTGTGTGAAAGCCGTCCTTCACCTAGCTTGTTGGGAACACAAAGATTCTTTTCAGTTGCAAACTCCAATACATACATATATATGGGGAGGTACTAGCTCCAACCCGTTTTTACAGTGAAAACTGCAGGAACTTCAAACCGGCACTAGGAAACAGACTGAGAAAGCAGAGAAAAAGTGTCTCCTGCAACCCGTTCCCTTGGTGCTAGATGAACGAACGTCTCTCCACTTGCTCAGTTCTGAGAGATAAGTGTGTGTGAAAGCCGTTCTTCACCTAGCTTGTTGGGAACACAAAGATTCTTTTCAGTTGCAAACTCCATTCCATACATATATATGGGGAGGTACTAGCTCCAAATCGGTTTTACAGTGAAAACTGCAGGAACTTCAAACCGGCACTAGGAAACAGACTGAGAAAGCAGAGAAAAAGTGTCTCTTGCAACCCGTTCCCTTGGTGCTAGATGAACGAACGTCTCTCCACTTGCTCAGTTCTGAGAGATAAGTGTGTGTGAAAGCCGTCTTCACCTAGCTTGTTGGGAACACAAAGTTTCTTTTCAGTTGCAAACTCCAAACCATACATATATATGGGGAGGTACTAGCTCCAACCCGGTTTTACAGTGAAAACTGCAGGAACTTCAAACCGGCACTAGGAAACAGACTGAGAAAGCAGAGAAAAAGTGTCTCCTGCAACCCGTTCCCTTTGTGCTAGATGAACGAACGTCTCTCCACTTGCTCAGTTCTGAGAGATACGTGTGTGTGAAAGCCGTTCTTCACCTAGCTTGTTGGGAACACAAAGTTTCTTTTCAGTTGCAAACTCCATTCCATACATATATATGGGGAGGTACTAGCTCCAAATCGGTTTTACTGTGAAAACTGCAGGAACTTCAAACCGGCACTAGGAAACAGACTGAGAAAGCAGAGAAAAAGTGTCTCCTGCAACCCATTCCCTTGGTGCTAGATGAACGAACGTCTCTACACTTGCTCAGTTCTGAGAGATAAGTGTGTGTGAAAGCCGTCCTTCACCTAGCTTGTTGGGAACACAAAGTTTCATTTCAGTTGCACACTCCATTCCATACATATATATGGGGAGGTACTAGCTCCAAATCGGTTTTACAGTGAAAACTGCAGGAACTTGAAACCGGCTCTAGGAAACAGACTGAGAAAGCAGAGAAAAAGTGTCTCCTGCAACCCGTTCCCTTGGTGCTAGATGAACGAACGTCTCTCCACTTGCTCAGTTCTGAGAGATAAGTGTGTGTGAAAGCCGTCCTTCACCTAGCTTGTTGGGAACACAAAGTTTCTTTTCAGTAGCAAACTCCATTCCATACATATATATGGGGAGGTACTAGCTCCAACTTGTTTTTACAGTGAAAACTGCAGGAACTTCAAACCGGCACTAGGAAACAGACTGAGAAAGCAGAGAAAAAGTGTCTCCTGCAACCCGTTCCCTTGGTGCTAGATGAACGAACGTCTCTCCACTTGCTCAGTTCTGAGAGATAAGTGTGTGTGAAAGCCGTCAATCACCTAGCTTGTTGGGAACACAAAGTTTCTTTTCAGTAGCAAACTCCATTCCATACATATATATTGGGAGGTACAAGCTCCAACTCGGTTTGACAGTGAAAACTGCAGGAACTTCAAACCGGCACTAGGAAACAGACTGAGAAAGCAGAGAAAAAGTGTCTCCTGCAACCCGTTCCCTTGGTGCTAGATGAACGAACGTCTCTCCACTTGCTCAGTTCTGAGAGATAAGTGTGTGTGAAAGCCGTTCTTCACCTAGCTTGTTGGGAACACAAAGTTTCTTTTCAGTTGCAAACTCCATTCCATACATATATATGGGGAGGTACTAGCTCCAACTCGGTTTTACAGTGAAAACTGCAGGAACTTCAAACCGGCACTAGGAAACAGACTGAGAAAGCAGAGAAAAAGTGTCTCCTGCAACCCGTTCCCTTGGTGCTAGATGAACGAACGTCTCTCCACTTGCTCAGTTCTGAGAGATAAGTGTGTGTGAAAGCCGTTCTTCACCTAGCTTGTTGGGAACACAAAGATTCTTTTCAGTTGCAAACTCCATTCCATACATATATATGGGGAGGTACTAGCTCCAACTCGGTTTTACAGTGAAAACTGCAGGAACTTCAAACCGGCACTAGGAAACAGACTGAGAAAGCAGAGAAAAAGTGTCTCCTGCAACCCGTTCCAATTGTGCTAGATGAATGAACGTCTCTCCACTTGCTCAGTTCTGAGAGATAAGTGTGTGTGAAAGCCGTTCTTCACCTAGCTTGTTGGGAACACAAAGATTCTTTTCAGTTGCAAACTCCATTCCATACATATATATGGGGAGGTACTAGCTCCAACTCGGTTTTACAGTGAAAACTGCAGGAACTTCAAACCGGCACTAGGAAACAGACTGAGAAAGCAGAGAAAAAGTGTCTCCTGCAACCCGTTCCCTTGGTGCTAGATGAACGAACGTCTCTCCACTTGCTCAGTTCTGAGAGATAAGTGTGTGTGAAAGCCGTTCTTCACCTAGCTTGTTGGGAACACAAAGATTCTTTTCAGTTGCAAACTCCAATCCATACATATATATGGGGAGGTACTAGCTCCAACCCGGTTTTACAGTGAAAACTGCAGGAACTTCAAACCGGCACTAGGAAACAGACTGAGAAAGCAGAGAAAAGTGTCTCCTGCAACCCGTTCCCTTTGTGCTAGATGAACGAACGTCTCTCCACTTGCTCAGTTCTCAGAGATAATTGTGTTTTGAAGCCGTCCTTCAACTAGCTTGTTGGAAACACAGAGTTTCTTTTCAGTTGCAAACTCCATTCCATACATATATATGGGGAGGTACTAGCTCCAAATCGGTTTGACAGTGAAAACTGCAGGGACTTCAAACCGGCACTAGGAAACAGACTGAGAATCCAGAGAAAAAGTGTCTCCTGCAACCCGTTCCCTTGGTGCTAGATGAACGAACGACTCTCCACTTGCTCAGTTCTGAGAGATGTGTGTGTGAAAGCCATTCTTCACCTAGCTTGTTGGGAACACAAAGTTTCTTTTCAGTTGCAAACTCCATTCCATACATATATATGGGGAGGTACTAGCTCCAAATCGGTTTTTCACTGAAAACTGCAGGAACTTCAAACCGGCACTTGGAAACAGACTGAGAAAGCAGAGAAAAATTGTCTCCTGCAACCCGTTCCCTTGGTGCTAGATGAACGAACGTCTCTCCACTTGCTCAGTTCTGAGAGATAAGTGTGTGTGAAAGCCGTTCTTCACCTAGCTTGTTGGGAACACAAAGTTTCTTTTCAGTTGCAAACTCCATTCCATACATATATATGGGGAGGTACTAGCTCCAACTCGGTTTTACAGTGAAAACTGCAGGAACTTCAAACCGGCACTAGGAAACAGACTGAGAAAGCAGAGAAAAAGTGTCTCCTGCAACCCGTTCCCTTGGTGCTAGATGAACGAACGTCTCTCCACTTGCTCAGTTCTGAGAGATAAGTGTGTGTGAAAGCCGTTCTTCACCTAGCTTGTTGGGAACACAAAGATTCTTTTCAGTTGCAAACTCCATTCCATACATATATATGGGGAGGTACTAGCTCCAACTCGGTTTTACAGTGAAAACTGCAGGAACTTCAAACCGGCACTAGGAAACAGACTGAGAAAGCAGAGAAAAAGTGTCTCCTGCAACCCGTTCCAATTGTGCTAGATGAATGAACGTCTCTCCACTTGCTCAGTTCTGAGAGATAAGTGTGTGTGAAAGCCGTTCTTCACCTAGCTTGTTGGGAACACAAAGATTCTTTTCAGTTGCAAACTCCATTCCATACATATATATGGGGAGGTACTAGCTCCAACTCGGTTTTACAGTGAAAACTGCAGGAACTTCAAACCGGCACTAGGAAACAGACTGAGAAAGCAGAGAAAAAGTGTCTCCTGCAACCCGTTCCCTTGGTGCTAGATGAACGAACGTCTCTCCACTTGCTCAGTTCTGAGAGATAAGTGTGTGTGAAAGCCGTTCTTCACCTAGCTTGTTGGGAACACAAAGATTATTTTCAGTTGCAAACTCCAATCCATACATATATATGGGGAGGTACTAGCTCCAACCCGGTTTTACAGTGAAAACTGCAGGAACTTCAAACCGGCACTAGGAAACAGACTGAGAAAGCAGAGAAAAGTGTCTCCTGCAACCCGTTCCCTTTGTGCTAGATGAACGAACGTCTCTCCACTTGCTCAGTTCTCAGAGATAATTGTGTTTTGAAGCCGTCCTTCAACTAGCTTGTTGGAAACACAGAGTTTCTTTTCAGTTGCAAACTCCATTCCATACATATATATGGGGAGGTACTAGCTCCAAATCGGTTTGACAGTGAAAACTGCAGGGACTTCAAACCGGCACTAGGAAACAGACTGAGAATCCAGAGAAAAAGTGTCTCCTGCAACCCGTTCCCTTGGTGCTAGATGAACGAACGACTCTCCACTTGCTCAGTTCTGAGAGATGTGTGTGTGAAAGCCATTCTTCACCTAGCTTGTTGGGAACACAAAGTTTCTTTTCAGTTGCAAACTCCATTCCATACATATATATGGGGAGGTACTAGCTCCAAATCGGTTTTTCACTGAAAACTGCAGGAACTTCAAACCGGCACTTGGAAACAGACTGAGAAAGCAGAGAAAAATTGTCTCCTGCAACCCGTTCCCTTGGTGCTAGATGAACGAACGTCTCTCCACTTGCTCAGTACTGAGAGATAAGTGTGTGTGAAAGCCGTTCTTCACCTAGCTTGTTGGGAACACAAAGTTTCTTTTCAGGTGCAAACTCCATTCCGTACATATATATGGGGAGGTACTAGCTCCAACTCGGTTTTACAGTGAAAACTGCAGGAACTTCAAACCGGCACTAGGAAACAGACTGAGAAAGCAGAGAAAAAGTGTCTCCTGCAACCCGTTCCCTTGGTGCTAGATGAACGAACGTCTCTCCACTTGCTCATTTCTGAGAGATAAGTGTGTGTGAAAGCCGTTCTTCACCTAGCTTTTTGGGAACACAAAGTTTCTTTTCAGTTGCAAACTCCATTCCATACATATATATGGGGAGGTACTAGCTCCAAATCGGTTTTACAGTGAAAACTGCAGGAACTTCAAACCGGCACTAGGAAACAGACTGAGAAAGCAGAGAAAAAGTGTCTCCTGCAACCCGTTCCCTTGGTGCTAGATGAACGAACGTCTCTCCACTTGCTCAGTTCTGAGAGATAAGTGTGTGTCAAAGCCGTTCTTCACCTAGCTTGTTGGGAACACAAAGTTTCTTTTCAGTTGCAAACTCCATTCCATACATATATATGGGGAGGTACTAGCTCCAACTCGGTTTTACACTGAAAACTGCAGGAACTTCAAACCGGCACTAGGAAACAGACTGAGAAAGCAGAGAAAAAGTGTCTCCTGCAACCCGTTCCCTTGGTGCTAGATGAACGAACGTCTCTCCACTTGCTCAGTTCTGAGAGATACGTGTGTGTGAAAGCCGTTCTTCACCTAGCTTGTTGGGAACACAAAGTTTCTTTTCAGTTGCAAACTCCATTCCATACATATATATGGGGAGGTACTAGCTCCAACTCGGTTTTACTGTGAAAACTGCAGGAACTTCAAACCGGCAGTAGGAAACAGACTGAGAAAGCGGAGAAAAAGTGTCTCCGGCAACCCGTTCCCTTGGTGCTAGATGAACGAACGTCTCTCCACTTGCTCAGTTCTGAGAGATAAGTGTGTGTGAAAGCCGTTCTTCACCTAGCTTGTTGGGAACACAAAGTTTCTTTTCAGTTGCAAACTCCATTCCATACAGATATATGGGGAGGTACTAGCTCCAACTCGGGTTTACACTGAAAACTGCAGGAACTTCAAACCGGCACTAGGAAACAGACTGAGAAAGCAGAGAAAAAGTGTCTCCTGCAACCCGTTCCCTTGGTGCTAGATGAACGAACGTCTCTCCACTTGCTCAGTTCTGAGAGATACGTGTGTGTGAAAGCCGTTCTTCACCTAGCTTGTTGGGAACACAAAGTTTCTTTTCAGTTGCAAACTCCATTCCATACATATATATGGGTAGGTACCAGCTCCAACTCGGTTTTACTGTGAAAACTGCAGGAACTTCAAACCGGCACTAGGAAACAGACTGAGAAAGCGGAGAAAAAGTGTCTCCGGCAACCCATTCCCTTGGTGCTAGATGAACGAACGTCTCTCCACTTGCTCAGTTCTGAGAGATAAGTGTGTGTGAAAGCCGTCCTTCACCTAGCTTGTTGGGAACACAAAGATTCTATTTAGTTGCAAACTCCATTCCATACATATATATGGGGAGGTACTAGCTCCAAACCGGTTTTACAGTGAAAACTGCAGGAACTTCAAACCGGCACTAGGAAACAGACTGAGAAAGCAGAGAAAAAGTGTCTCCTGCAACCCGTTCCCTTGGTGCTAGATGAACGAACGTCTCTCCACTTGCTCAGTTCTGAGAGATAAGTGTGTGTGAAAGCCGTTCTTCACCTAGCTTGTTGGGAACACAAAGATTCTTTTCAGTTGCAAACTCCAATCCATACATATATATGGGGAGGTACTAGCTCCAACCCGGTTTTACAGTGAAAACTGCAGGAACTTCAAACCGGCACTAGGAAACAGACTGAGAAAGCAGAGAAAAAGTGTCTCCTGCAACCCGTTCCCTTTGTGCTAGATGAACGAACGTCTCTCCACTTGCTCAGTTCTCAGAGATAATTGTGTTTTGAAGCCGTCCTTCAACTAGCTTGTTGGAAACACAGAGTTTCTTTTCAGTTGCAAACTCCATTCCATACATATATATGGGGAGGTACTAGCTCCAAATCGGTTTGACAGTGAAAACTGCAGGGACTTCAAACCGGCACTAGGAAACAGACTGAGAATCCAGAGAAAAAGTGTCTCCTGCAACCCGTTCCCTTGGTGCTAGATGAACGAACGACTCTCCACTTGCTCAGTTCTGAGAGATGTGTGTGTGAAAGCCATTCTTCACCTAGCTTGTTGGGAACACAAAGTTTCTTTTCAGTTGCAAACTCCATTCCATACATATATATGGGGAGGTATTAGCTCCAAATCGGTTTTTCACTGAAAACTGCAGGAAATTCAAACCGGCACTTGGAAACAGACTGAGAAAGCAGAGAAAAAGTCTCTCCTGCAACCCGTTCCCTTGGTGCTAGATGAACGAACGTCTCTCCACTTGCTCAGTTCTGAGAGATAAGTGTGTGTGAAAGCCGTTCTTCACCTAGCTTGTTGGGAACACAAAGTTTCTTTTCAGTTGCAAACTCCATTCCATACATATATATGGGGAGGTACTAGCTCCAACCCGTTTTTACAGTGAAAACTGCAGGAGCTTCAAACCGGCACTAGGAAACAGACTGAGAAAGCAGAGAAAAAGTGTCTCCTGCAACCCGTTCCCTTGGTGCTAGATGAACGAACGTCTCTCCACTTGCTCAGTTCTGAGAGATAAGTGTGTGTGAAAGCCGTTCTTCACCTAGCTTGTTGGGAACACAAAGATTCTTTTCAGTTGCAAACTCCATTCCATACATATATATGGGGAGGTACTAGCTCCAAATCGGTTTTACAGTGAAAACTGCAGGAACTTCAAACCGGCACTAGGAAACAGACTGAGAAAGCAGAGAAAAAGTGTCTCTTGCAACCCGTTCCCTTGGTGCTAGATGAACGAACGTCTCTCCACTTGCTCAGTTCTGAGAGATAAGTGTGTGTGAAAGCTGTCTTCACCTAGCTTGTTGGGAACACAAAGTTTCTTTTCAGTTGCAAACTCCAAACCATACATATATATGGGGAGGTACAAGCTCCAACCCGGTTTTACAGTGAAAACTGCAGGAACTTCAAACCGGCACTAGGAAACAGACTGAGAAAGCAGAGAAAAAGTGTCTCCTGCAACCCGTTCCCTTGGTGCTAGATGAACGAACGTCTCTCCACTTGCTCAGTTCTGAGAGATACGTGTGTGTGAAAGCCGTTCTTCACCTAGCTTGTTGGGAACACAAAGATTCTTTTCAGTTGCAAACTCCAATCCATACATATATATGGGGAGGTACTAGCTCCAACCCGGTTTTACAGTGAAAACTGCAGGAACTTCAAACCGGCACTAGGAAACAGACTGAGAAAGCAGAGAAAAAGTGTCTCCTGCAACCCGTTCCCTTTGTGCTAGATGAACGAACGTCTCTCCACTTGCTCATTTCTCAGAGATAATTGTGTTTTGAAGCCGTCCTTCAACTAGCTTGTTGGAAACACAGAGTTTCTTTTCAGTTGCAAACTCCATTCCATACATATATATGGGGAGGTACTAGCTCCAAATCGGTTTGACAGTGAAAACTGCCGGGACTTCAAACCGGCACTAGGAAACAGACTGAGAATCCAGAGAAAAAGTGTCTCCTGCAACCCGTTCCCTTGGTGCTAGATGAACGAACGACTCTCCACTTGCTCAGTTCTGAGAGATGTGTGTGTGAAAGCCATTCTTCACCTAGCTTGTTGGGAACACAAAGTTTCTTTTCAGTTGCAAACTCCATTCCATACATATATATGGGGAGGTATTAGCTCCAAATCGGTTTTTCACTGAAAACTGCAGGAACTTCAAACCGGCACTTGGAAACAGACTGAGAAAGCAGAGAAAAAGTCTCTCCTGCAACCCGTTCCCTTGGTGCTAGATGAACGAACGTCTCTCCACTTGCTCAGTTCTGAGAGATAAGTGTGTGTGAAAGCCGTTCTTCACCTAGCTTGTTGGGAACACAAAGTTTCTTTTCAGTTGCAAACTCCATTCCATACATATATATGGGGAGGTACTAGCTCCAACCCGTTTTTACAGTGAAAACTGCAGGAACTTCAAACCGGCACTAGGAAACAGACTGAGAAAGCAGAGAAAAAGTGTCTCCTGCAACCCGTTCCCTTGGTGCTAGATGAACGAACGTCTCTCCACTTGCTCAGTTCTGAGAGATAAGTGTGTGTGAAAGCCGTTCTTCACCTAGCTTGTTGGGAACACAAAGATTCTTTTCAGTTGCAAACTCCATTCCATACATATATATGGGGAGGTACTAGCTCCAAATCGGTTTTACAGTGAAAACTGCAGGAACTTCAAACCGGCACTAGGAAACAGACTGAGAAAGCAGAGAAAAAGTGTCTCTTGCAACCCGTTCCCTTGGTGCTAGATGAACGAACGTCTCTCCACTTGCTCAGTTCTGAGAGATAAGTGTGTGTGAAAGCTGTCTTCACCTAGCTTGTTGGGAACACAAAGTTTCTTTTCAGTTGCAAACTCCAAACCATACATATATATGGGGAGGTACAAGCTCCAACCCGGTTTTACAGTGAAAACTGCAGGAACTTCAAACCGGCACTAGGAAACATACTGAGAAAGCAGAGAAAAAGTGTCTCCTGCAACCCGTTCCCTTGGTGCTAGATGAACGAACGTCTCTCCACTTGCTCAGTTCTGAGAGATACGTGTGTGTGAAAGCCGTTCTTCACCTAGCTTGTTGGGAACACAAAATTTCTTTTCAGTAGCAAACTCCATTCCATACATATATATGGGGAGGTACTAGCTCCAACTTGTTTTTACAGTGAAAACTGCAGGAACTTCAAACCGGCACTAGGAAACAGACTGAGAAAGCAGAGAAAAAGTGTCTCCTGCAACCCGTTCCCTTGGTGCTAGATGAACGAACGTCTCTCCACTTGCTCAGTTCTGAGAGATAAGTGTGTGTGAAAGCCGTCAATCACCTAGCTTGTTGGGAACACAAAGTTTCTTTTCAGTAGCAAACTCCATTCCATACATATATATTGGGAGGTACAAGCTCCAACTCGGTTTGACAGTGAAAACTGCAGGAACTTCAAACCGGCACTAGGAAACAGACTGAGAAAGCAGAGAAAAAGTGTCTCCTGCAACCCGTTCCCTTGGTGCTAGATGAACGAACGTCTCTCCACTTGCTCAGTTCTGAGAGATAAGTGTGTGTGAAAGCCGTTCTTCACCTAGCTTGTTGGGAACACAAAGTTTCTTTTCAGTTGCAAACTCCATTCCATACATATATATGGGGAGGTACTAGCTCCAACTCGGTTTGACAGTGAAAACTGCAGGAACTTCAAACCGGCACTAGGAAACAGACTGAGAATGCAGAGAAAAAGTGTCTCCTGCAACCCATTCCCTTTGTGCTAGATGAACGAACGTCTCTCCACTTGCTAAGTTCTGAGAGATAAGTGTGTGTGAAAGCCGTTCTTCACCTAGCTTGTTGGGAACACAAAGTTTCTTTTCAGTTGCAAACTCCATTCCATACATATATATGGGGAGGTACTAGCTCCAACCCGTTTTTATAGTGAAAACTGCAGGAACTTCAAACCGGCTCTAGGAAACAGACTGAGAAAGCAGAGAAAAAGTGTCTCCTGCAACCCGTTCCCTTGGTGCTAGATGAACGAACGTCTCTCCACTTGCTCAGTTCTGAGAGATAAGTGTGTGTGAAAGCCGTTCTTCACCTAGCTTGTTGGGAACACAAAGATTCTTTTCAGTTGCAAACTCCATTCCATACATATATATGGGGAGGTACTAGCTCCAACCCGGTTTTACAGTGAAAACTGCAGGAACTTCAAACCGGCACTAGGAAACAGACTGAGAAAGCAGAGAAAAAGTGTCTCCTGCAACCCGTTCCCTTGGTGCTAGATGAACGAACGTCTCTCCACTTGCTCAGTTCTGAGAGATAAGTGTGTGTGAAAGCCGTTCTTCACCTAGCTTGTTGGGAACACAAAGATTCTTTTCAGTTGCAAACTCCATTCCATACATATATATGGGGAGGTACTAGCTCCAACCCGGTTTTACAGTGAAAACTGCAGGAACTTCAAACCGGCACTAGGAAACAGACTGAGAAAGCAGAGAAAAAGTGTCTCCTGCAACCCGTTCCCTTGGTGCTAGATGAACGAACGTCTCTCCACTTGCTCAGTTCTGAGAGATAAGTGTGTGTGAAAGCCGTTCTTCACCTAGCTTGTTGGGAACACAAAGATTCTATTTAGTTGCAAACTCCATTCCATACATATATATGGGGAGGTACTAGCTCCAACCCGGTTTTACAGTGAAAACTGCAGGAACTTCAAACCGGCACTAGGAAACAGACTGAGAAAGCAGAGAAAAAGTGTCTCCTGCAACCCGTTCCCTTGGTGCTAGATGAACGAACGTCTCTCCACTTGCTCAGTTCTGAGAGATAAGTGTGTGTGAAAGCCGTTCTTCACCTAGCTTGTTGGGAACACAAAGATTCTTTTCAGTTGCAAACTCCAATCCATACATATATATGGGGAGGTACTAGCTCCAACCCGGTTTTACAGTGAAAACTGCAGGAACTTCAAACCGGCACTAGGAAACAGACTGAGAAAGCAGAGAAAAAGTGTCTCCTGCAACCCGTTCCCTTTGTGCTAGATGAACGAACGTCTCTCCACTTGCTCAGTTCTGAGAGATACGTGTGTGTGAAAGCCGTTCTTCACCTAGCTTGTTGGGAACACAAAGTTTCTTTTCAGTTGCAAACTCCATTCCATACATATATATGGGGAGGTACTAGCTCCAAATCGGTTTTACTGTGAAAACTGCAGGAACTTCAAACCGGCACTAGGAAACAGACTGAGAAAGCAGAGGAAAAGTGTCTCCTGCAACCCATTCCCTTGGTGCTAGATGAACGAACGTCTCTCCACTTGCTCAGTTCTGAGAAATAATTGTGTGTGAAAGCCGTCCTTCACCTAGCTTGTTGGGAACACAAAGTTTCATTTCAGTTGCACACTCCATTCCATACATATATATGGGGAGGTACTAGCTCCAAATCGGTTTTACATTGAAAACTGCAGGAACTTGAAACCGGCTCTAGGAAACAGACTGAGAAAGCAGAGAAAAAGTGTCTCCTGCAACCCGTTCCCTTGGTGCTAGATGAACGAACGTCTCTCCACTTGCTCAGTTCTGAGAGATAAGTGTGTGTGAAAGCCGTCCTTCACCTAGCTTGTTGGGAACACAAAGTTTCTTTTCAGTAGCAAACTCCATTCCATACATATATATTGGGAGGTACAAGCTCCAACTCGGTTTGACAGTGAAAACTGCAGGAACTTCAAACCGGCACTAGGAAACAGACTGAGAAAGCAGAGAAAAAGTGTCTCCTGCAACCCGTTCCCTTGGTGCTAGATGAACGAACGTCTCTCCACTTGCTCAGTTCTGAGAGATAAGTGTGTGTGAAAGCCGTTCTTCACCTAGCTTGTTGGGAACACAAAGATTCTTTTCAGTTGCAAACTCCAATCCATACATATATATGGGGAGGTACTAGCTGCAACCCGGTTTTACAGTGAAAACTGCAGGAACTTCAAACCGGCACTAGGAAACAGACTGAGAAAGCAGAGAAAAAGTGTCTCCTGCAACCCGTTCCCTTGGTGCTAGATGAACGAACGTCTCTCCACTTGCTCAGTTCTGAGAGATACGTGTGTGTGAAAGCCGTTCTTCACCTAGCTTGTTGGGAACACAAAGTTTCTTTTCAGTTGCAAACTCCATTCCATACATATATATGGGGAGGTACTAGCTCCAAATCGGTTTTACTGTGAAAACTGCAGGAACTTCAAACCGGCACTAGGAAACAGACTGAGAAAGCGGAGAAAAAGTGTCTCCGGCAACCCATTCCCTTGGTGCTAGATGAACGAACGTCTCTCCACTTGCTCAGTTCTGAGAGATAAGTGTGTGTGAAAGCCGTCCTTCACCTAGCTTGTTGGGAACACAAAGATTCTATTTAGTTGCAAACTCCATTCCATACATATATATGTGGAGGTACTAGCTCCAACCCGGTTTTACAGTGAAAACTGCAGGAACTTCAAACCGGCACTAGGAAACAGACTGAGAAAGCTGAGAAAAAGTGTCTCCTGCAACCCGTTCCCTTGGTGCTAGATGAACGAACGTCTCTCCACTTGCTCAGTTCTGAGAGATAAGTGTGTGTGAAAGCCGTTCTTCACCTAGCTTGTTGGGAACACAAAGATTCTTTTCAGTTGCAAACTCCAATCCATACATATATATGGGGAGGTACTAGCTCCAACCCGGTTTTACAGTGAAAACTGCAGGAACTTCAAACCGGCACTAGGAAACAGACTGAGAAAGCAGAGAAAAAGTGTCTCCTGCAACCCGTTCCCTTTGTGCTAGATGAACGAACGTCTCTCCACTTGCTCAGTTCTGAGAGATACGTGTGTGTGAAAGCCGTTCTTCACCTAGCTTGTTGGGAACACAAAGTTTCTTTTCAGTTGCAAACTCCATTCCATACATATATATGGGGAGGTACTAGCTCCAAATCGGTTTTACTGTGAAAACTGCAGGAACTTCAAACCGGCACTAGGAAACAGACTGAGAAAGCAGAGGAAAAGTGTCTCCTGCAACCCATTCCCTTGGTGCTAGATGAACGAACGTCTCTCCACTTGCTCAGTTCTGAGAAATAAGTGTGTGTGAAAGCCGTCCTTCACCTAGCTTGTTGGGAACACAAAGTTTCATTTCAGTTGCACACTCCATTCCATACATATATATGGGGAGGTACTAGCTCCAAATCGGTTTTACATTGAAAACTGCAGGAACTTGAAACCGGCTCTAGGAAACAGACTGAGAAAGCAGAGAAAAAGTGTCTCCTGCAACCCGTTCCCTTGGTGCTAGATGAACGAACGTCTCTCCACTTGCTCAGTTCTGAGAGATAAGTGTGTGTGAAAGCCGTCCTTCACCTAGCTTGTTGGGAACACAAAGTTTCTTTTCATTAGCAAACTCCATTCCATACATATATATGGGGAGGTACTAGCTCCAACTTGTTTTTACAGTGAAAACTGCAGGAACTTCAAACCGGCACTAGGAAACAGACTGAGAAAGCAGAGAAAAAGTGTCTCCTGCAACCCGTTCCCTTGGTGCTAGATGAACGAACGTCTCTCCACTTGCTCAGTTCTGAGAGATAAGTGTGTGTGAAAGCCGTCAATCACCTAGCTTGTTGGGAACACAAAGTTTCTTTTCAGTAGCAAACTCCATTCCATACATATATATTGGGAGGTACAAGCTCCAACTCGGTTTGACAGTGAAAACTGCAGGAACTTCAAACCGGCACTAGGAAACAGACTGAGAAAGCAGAGAAAAAGTGTCTCCTGCAACCCGTTCCCTTGGTGCTAGATGAACGAACGTCTCTCCACTTGCTCAGTTCTGAGAGATAAGTGTGTGTGAAAGCCGTTCTTCACCTAGCTTGTTGGGAACACAAAGATTCTATTCAGTTGCAAACTCCATTCCATACATATATATGGGGAGGTACTAGCTCCAACCCGGTTTTACAGTGAAAACTGCAGGAACTTCAAACCGGCACTAGGAAACAGACTGAGAAAGCAGAGAAAAAGTGTCTCCTGCAACCCGTTCCCTTGGTGCTAGATGAACGAACGTCTCTCCACTTGCTCAGTTCTGAGAGATAAGTGTGTGTGAAAGCCGTTCTTCACCTAGCTTGTTGGGAACACGAAGATTCTTTTCAGTTGCAAACTCCAATCCATACATATATATGGGGAGGTACTAGCTCCAAACCGGTTTTACAGTGAAAACTGCAGGAACTTCAAACCGGCACTAGGAAACAGACTGAGAAAGCAGAGAAAAAGTGTCTCCTGCAACCCGTTCCCTTTGTGCTAGATGAACGAACGTCTCTCCACTTGCTCAGTTCTGAGAGATACGTGTGTGTGAAAGCCGTCCTTCATCTAGCTTGTTGGGAACACAAAGTTTCTTTTCAGTTGCAAACTCCATTCCATACATATATATGGGGAGGTACTAGCTCCAACTCGGTTTTACTGTGAAAACTGCAGGAACTTCAAACCGACACTAGGAAACAGACTGAGAAAGCAGAGAAAAAGTGTCTCCTGCAACCCGTTCCCTTGGTGCTAGATGAACGAACGTCTCTCCACTTGCTCAGTTCTGAGAGAAAAGTGTGTGTGAAAGCCGTTCTTCACCTAGCTTGTTGGGAACACAAAGTTTCTTTTCAGTTGCAAACTCCATTCCATACATATATATGGGGAGGTACTAGCTCCAACTCGGTTTTACAGTGAAAACTGCAGGAACTTCAAACCGGCACTAGGAAACAGACTGAGAAAGCAGAGAAAACGTGTCTCCTGCAACCCGTTCCCTTGGTGCTAGATGAACGAACGTCTCTCCACTTGCTCAGTTCTGACAGATAAGTGTGTGTCAAAGCCGTTCTTCACCTAGCTTGTTGGGAACACAAAGTTTCTTTTCAGTTGCAAACTCCATTCCATACATATATATGGGGAGGTACTAGCTCCAACTCGGTTTTACAGTGAAAACTGCAGGAACTTCAAACCGGCACTAGGAAACAGACTGAGAAAGCAGAGAAAAAGTTTCTCCTGCAACCCGTTCCCTTGGTGCTAGATGAACGAACGTCTCTCCACTTGCTCAGTTCTGAGAGATAAGTGTGTGTGAAAGCCGTCCTTCACCTAGCTTGTTGGGAACACAAAGTTTCTTTTCAGTTGCAAACTCCATTCCATACATATATATGGGGAGGTACTAGCTCCAACTCGGTTTTACAGTGAAAACTGCAGGAACTTCAAACCGGCACTAGGAAACAGACTGAGAAAGCAGAGAAAAAGTGTCTCCTGCAACCCGTTCCCTTGGTGTTAGATGAACGAACGTCTCTCCACTTGCTCAGTTCTGAGAGATAATTGTGTGTGAAAGCCGTCCTTCACCTAGCTTGTTGGGAACACAAAGTTTCTTTTCAGGTGCAAACTCCATTCCATACATATATATGGGGAGGTACTAGCTCCAACTCGGTTTTACAGTGAAAACTGCAGGAACTTCAAACTGGCACTAGGAAACAGACTGAGAAAGCAGAGAAAAAGTGTCTCCTGCAACCAGTTCCCTTGGTGCTAGATGAACGAACGTCTCTCCACTTGCTCAGTTCTGAGAGTTAAGTGTGTGTGAAAGCCGTTCTTCACATAGCTTGTTGGGAACACAAAGTTTCTTTTCAGTTGCAAACTCCATTCCATGCATATATATGGGGAGGTACTAGCTCCAAATCGGTTTTACAGTGAAAACTGCAGGAACTTCAAACCGGCACTAGGAAAAAGACTGAGAAAGCAGAGAAAAAGTGTCTCCTGCAACCCGTTCCCTTGGTGCTAGATGAACGAACGTCTCTCCACTTGCTCAGTTCTGAGAGATAAGTGTGTGTGAAAGCCGTCCTTCACCTAGCTTGTTGGGAACACAAAGTTTCTTTTCATTAGCAAACTCCATTCCATACATATATATGGGGAGGTACTAGCTCCAACTTGTTTTTACAGTGAAAACTGCAGGAACTTCAAACCGGCACTAGGAAACAGACTGAGAAAGCAGAGAAAAAGTGTCTCCTGCAACCCGTTCCCTTGGTGCTAGATGAACGAACGTCTCTCCACTTGCTCAGTTCTGAGAGATAAGTGTGTGTGAAAGCCGTCAATCACCTAGCTTGTTGGGAACACAAAGTTTCTTTTCAGTAGCAAACTCCATTCCATACATATATATTGGGAGGTACAAGCTCCAACTCGGTTTGACAGTGAAAACTGCAGGAACTTCAAACCGGCACTAGGAAACAGACTGAGAAAGCAGAGAAAAAGTGTCTCCTGCAACCCGTTCCCTTGGTGCTAGATGAACGAACGTCTCTCCACTTGCTCAGTTCTGAGAGATAAGTGTGTGTGAAAGCCGTTCTTCACCTAGCTTGTTGGGAACACAAAGATTCTATTCAGTTGCAAACTCCATTCCATACATATATATGGGGAGGTACTAGCTCCAACCCGGTTTTACAGTGAAAACTGCAGGAACTTCAAACCGGCACTAGGAAACAGACTGAGAAAGCAGAGAAAAAGTGTCTCCTGCAACCCGTTCCCTTGGTGCTAGATGAACGAACGTCTCTCCACTTGCTCAGTTCTGAGAGATAAGTGTGTGTGAAAGCCGTTCTTCACCTAGCTTGTTGGGAACACAAAGATTCTTTTCAGTTGCAAACTCCAATCCATACATATATATGGGGAGGTACTAGCTCCAAAACGGTTTTACAGTGAAAACTGCAGGAACTTCAAACCGGCACTAGGAAACAGACTGAGAAAGCAGAGAAAAAGTGTCTCCTGCAACCCGTTCCCTTTGTGCTAGATGAACGAACGTCTCTCCACTTGCTCAGTTCTGAGAGATACGTGTGTGTGAAAGCCGTTCTTCACCTAGCTTGTTGGGAACACAAAGTTTGTTTTCAGTTGCAAACTCCATTCCATACATATATATGGGGAGGTACTAGCTCCAAATCGGTTTTACTGTGAAAACTGCAGGAACTTCAAACCGGCACTAGGAAACAGACTGAGAAAGCAGAGGAAAAGTGTCTCCTGCAACCCATTCCCTTGGTGCTAGATGAACGAA
This sequence comes from Camelus dromedarius, assembly GCF_036321535.1. Lineage (NCBI taxonomy): Eukaryota > Metazoa > Chordata > Mammalia > Artiodactyla > Camelidae > Camelus > Camelus dromedarius. Next base: position 877,745 of record NW_026989782.1, on the reverse strand, counting down.
CGTCTCTCCACTTGCTCAGTTCTGAGAGTTAAGTGTGTGTGAAAGCCGTCCTTCACCTACCTTGTTGGGAACACAAAGTTTCTTTTCATTAGCAAACTCCATTCCATACATATATATGGGGAGGTACTAGCTCCAACTTGTTTTTACAGTGAAAACTGCAGGAACTTCAAACCGGCACTAGGAAACAGACTGAGAAAGCAGAGAAAAAGTGTCTCCTGCAACCCGTTCCCTTGGTGCTAGATGAACGAACGTCTCTCCACTTGCTCAGTTCTGAGAGATAAGTGTGTGTGAAAGCCGTCAATCACCTAGCTTGTTGGGAACACAAAGTTTCTTTTCAGTAGCAAACTCCATTCCATACATATATATTGGGAGGTACAAGCTCCAACTCGGTTTGACAGTGAAAACTGCAGGAACTTCAAACCGGCACTAGGAAACAGACTGAGAAAGCAGAGAAAAAGTGTCTCCTGCAACCCGTTCCCTTGGTGCTAGATGAACGAACGTCTCTCCACTTGCTCAGTTCTGAGAGATAAGTGTGTGTGAAAGCCGTTCTTCACCTAGCTTGTTGGGAACACAAAGATTCTTTTCAGTTGCAAACTCCATTCCATACATATATATGGGGAGGTACTAGCTCCAACTCGGTTTTACAGTGAAAACTGCAGGAACTTAAAACCGGCACTAGGAAACAGACTGAGAAAGCAGAGAAAAAGTGTCTCCTGCAACCCGTTCCAATTGTGCTAGATGAACGAACGTCTCTCCACTTGCTCAGTTCTGAGAGATAAGTGTGTGTGAAAGCCGTTCTTCACCTAGCTTGTTGGGAACACAAAGTTTCTTTTCAGTTGCACACTCCATTCCATACATATATATGGGGAGGTACTAGCTCCAAATCGGTTTTACAGTGAAAACTGCAGGAACTTCAAACCGGCTCTAGGAAACAGACTGAGAAAGCAGAGAAAAAGTGCCTCCTGCAACCCGTTCCCTTGGTGCTAGATGAACGAACGTCTCTCCACTTGCTCAGTTCTGAGAGATAAGTGTGTGTGAAAGCCGTCCTTCACCTAGCTTGTTGGGAACACAAAGTTTCTTTTCAGTAGCAAACTCCATTCCATACATATATATGGGGAGGTACTAGCTCCAACTTGTTTTTACAGTGAAAACTACAGGAACTTCAAACCGGCACTAGGAAACAGACTGAGAAACAGAGAAAAAGTGTCTCCTGCAACCCGTTCCCTTGGTGCTAGATGAACGAACGTCTCTCCACTTGCTCAGTTCTGAGAGATAAGTGTGTGTGAAAGCCGTCAATCACCTAGCTTGTTGGGAACACAAAGTTTCTTTTCAGTAGCAAACTCCATTCCATACATATATATTGGGAGGTACAAGCTCCAACTCGGTTTGACAGTGAAAACTGCAGGAACTTCAAACCGGCACTAGGAAACAGACTGAGAAAGCAGAGAAAAAGTGTCTCCTGCAACCCGTTCCCTTGGTGCTAGATGAACGAACGTCTCTCCACTTGCTCAGTTCTGAGAGATAAGTGTGTGTGAAAGCCGTTCTTCACCTAGCTTGTTGGGAACACAAAGATTCTTTTCAGTTGCAAACTCCATTCCATACATATATATGGGGAGGTACTAGCTCCAACCCGGTTTTACAGTGAAAACTGCAGGAACTTCAAACCGGCACTAGGAAACAGACTGAGAAAGCAGAGAAAAAGTGTCTCCTGCAACCCGTTCCCTTGGTGCTAGATGAACGAACGTCTCTCCACTTGCTCAGTTCTGAGAGATAAGTGTGTGTGAAAGCCGTTCTTCACCTAGCTTGTTTGGAACACAAAGATTCTTTTCAGTTGCAAACTCCATTCCATACATATATATGGGGAGGTACTAGCTCCAACTCGGTTTTACAGTGAAAACTGCAGGAACTTCAAACCGGCACTAGGAAACAGACTGAGAAAGCAGAGAAAAAGTGTCTCCTGCAACCCGTTCCCTTGGTGCTAGATGAACGAACGTCTCTCCACTTGCTCAGTTCTGAGAGATAAGTGTGTGTGAAAGCCGTTCTTCACCTAGCTTGTTGGGAACACAAAGTTTCTTTTCAGTTGCAAACTCCATTCCATACATATATATGGGGAGGTACTAGCTCCAACTCGGTTTTACTGTGAAAACTGCAGGAACTTCAAACCGACACTAGGAAACAGACTGAGAAAGCAGAGAAAATGTGTCTCCTGCAACCCGTTCCCTTGGTGCTAGATGAACGAACGTCTCTCCACTTGCTCAGTTCTGAGAGAAAAGTGTGTGTGAAAGCCGTTCTTCACCTAGCTTGTTGGGAACACAAAGTTTCTTTTCAGTTGCAAACTCCATTCCATACATATATATGGGGAGGTACTAGCTCCAACTCGGTTTTACAGTGAAAACTGCAGGAACTTCAAACCGGCACTAGGAAACAGACTGAGAAAGCAGAGAAAAAGTGTCTCCTGCAACCCGTTCCCTTGGTGCTAGATGAACGAACGTCTCTCCACTTGCTCAGTTCTGAGAGATAAGTGTGTGTCAAAGCCGTTCTTCACCTAGCTTGTTGGGAACACAAAGTTTCTTTTCAGTTGCAAACTCCATTCCATACATATATATGGGGAGGTACTAGCTCCAACTCGGTTTTACAGTGAAAACTGCAGGAACTTCAAACCGGCACTAGGAAACAGACTGAGAAAGCAGAGAAAAAGTTTCTCCTGCAACCCGTTCCCTTGGTGCTAGATGAACGAACGTCTCTCCACTTGCTCAGTTCTGAGAGATAAGTGTGTGTGAAAGCCGTTCTTCACCTAGCTTGTTGGGAACACAAAGTTTCTTTTCAGTTGCAAACTCCATTCCATACATATATATGGGGAGGTACTAGCTCCAACTCGGTTTTACAGTGAAAACTGCAGGAACTTCAAACCGGCACTAGGAAACAGACTGAGAAAGCAGAGAAAAAGTGTCTCCTGCAACCCGTTCCCTTGGTGCTAGATGAACGAACGTCTCTCCACTTGCTCAGTTCTGAGAGATAAGTGTGTGTGAAAGCCGTTCTTCACCTAGCTTGTTGGGAACACAAAGATTCTTTTCAGTTGCAAACTCCATTCCATACATATATATGGGGAGGTACTAGCTCCAACTCGGTTTTACAGTGAAAACTGCAGGAACTTCAAACCGGCACTAGGAAACAGACTGAGAAAGCAGAGAAAAAGTGTCTCCTGCAACCCGTTCCCTTGGTGCTAGATGAACGAACGTCTCTCCACTTGCTCAGTTCTGAGAGATAAGTGTGTGTGAAAGCCGTTCTTCACCTAGCTTGTTGGGAACACAAAGTTTCTTTTCAGTTGCAAACTCCATTCCATACATATATATGGGGAGGTACTAGCTCCAACTCGGTTTTACTGTGAAAACTGCAGGAACTTCAAACCGACACTAGGAAACAGACTGAGAAAGCAGAGAAAAAGTGTCTCCTGCAACCCGTTCCCTTGGTGCTAGATGAACGAACGTCTCTCCACTTGCTCAGTTCTGAGAGAAAAGTGTGTGTGAAAGCCGTTCTTCACCTAGCTTGTTGGGAACACAAAGTTTCTTTTCAGTTGCAAACTCCATTCCATACATATATATGGGGAGGTACTAGCTCCAACTCGGTTTTACAGTGAAAACTGCAGGAACTTCAAACCGGCACTAGGAAACAGACTGAGAAAGCAGAGAAAAAGTGTCTCCTGCAACCCGTTCCCTTGGTGCTAGATGAACGAACGTCTCTCCACTTGCTCAGTTCTGAGAGATAAGTGTGTGTCAAAGCCGTTCTTCACCTAGCTTGTTGGGAACACAAAGTTTCTTTTCAGTTGCAAACTCCATTCCATACATATATATGGGGAGGTACTAGCTCCAACTCGGTTTTACAGTGAAAACTGCAGGAACTTCAAACCGGCACTAGGAAACAGACTGAGAAAGCAGAGAAAAAGTTTCTCCTGCAACCCGTTCCCTTGGTGCTAGATGAACGAACGTCTCTCCACTTGCTCAGTTCTGAGAGATAAGTGTGTGTGAAAGCCGTCCTTCACCTAGCTTGTTGGGAACACAAAGTTTCTTTTCAGTTGCAAACTCCATTCCATACATATATATGGGGAGGTACTAGCTCCAACTCGGTTTTACAGTGAAAACTGCAGGAACTTCAAACCGGCACTAGGAAACAGACTGAGAAAGCAGAGAAAAAGTGTCTCCTGCAACCCGTTCCCTTGGTGTTAGATGAACGAACGTCTCTCCACTTGCTCAGTTCTGAGAGATAATTGTGTGTGAAAGCCGTCCTTCACCTAGCTTGTTGGGAACACAAAGTTTCTTTTCAGGTGCAAACTCCATTCCATACATATATATGGGGAGGTACTAGCTCCAACTCGGTTTTACAGTGAAAACTGCAGGAACTTCAAACCGGCACTAGGAAACAGACTGAGAAAGCAGAGAAAAAGTGTCTCCTGCAACCAGTTCCCTTGGTGCTAGATGAACGAACGTCTCTCCACTTGCTCAGTTCTGAGAGATAAGTGTGTGTGAAAGCCGTTCTTCACATAGCTTGTTGGGAACACAAAGTTTCTTTTCAGTTGCAAACTCCATTCCATGCATATATATGGGGAGGTACTAGCTCCAAATCGGTTTTACAGTGAAAACTGCAGGAACTTCAAACCGGCACTAGGAAAAAGACTGAGAAAGCAGAGAAAAAGTGTCTCCTGCAACCCGTTCCCTTGGTGCTAGATGAACGAACGTCTCTCCACTTGCTCAGTTCTGAGAGATAAGTGTGTGTGAAAGCCGTCCTTCATCTAGCTTTTTGGGAACACAAAGTTTCTTTTCAGTTGCAAACTCCATTCCATACATATATATGGGGAGGTACTAGCTCCAAATCGGTTTTACAGTGAAAACTGCAGGAACTTCAAACCGGCACTAGGAAACAGACTGAGAAAGCAGAGAAAAAGTGTCTCCTGCAACCCGTTCCCTTGGTGCTAGATGAACGAACGTCTCTCCACTTGCTCAGTTCTGAGAGATAAGTGTGTGTGAAAGCCGTTCTTCACCTAGCTTGTTGGGAACACAAAGTTTCTTTTCAGGTGCAAACTCCATTCCATACATATATATGGGGAGGTACTAGCTCCAACTCGGTTTTACAGTGAAAACTGCAGGAACTTCAAACAGGCACTAGGAAACAGACTGAGAAAGCAGAGAAAAAGTGTCTCCTGCAACCCGTTCCCTTGTTGCTAGATGAACGAACGTCTCTCCACTTGCTCAGTTCTGAGAGATAAGTGTGTGTCAAAGCCGTTCTTCATCTAGCTTGTTGGGAACACAAAGTTTCTTTTCAGTTGCAAACTCCATTCCATACATATATATGGGGAGGTACTAGCTCCAACTCGGTTTTACAGTGAAAACTGCAGGAACTTCAAACCGGCACTAGGAAACAGACTGAGAAAGCAGAGAAAAAGTGTCTCCTGCAACCCGTTCCCTTGGTGCTAGATGAACGAACGTCTCTCCACTTGCTCAGTTCTGAGAGATAACTGTGTGTGAAAGCCGTTCTTCACCTATCTTGTTGGGAACACAAAGATTCTTTTCAGTTGCAAACTCCATTCCATACATATATATGGGGAGGTACTAGCTCCAAATCGGTTTTACAGTGAAAACTGCAGGAGCTTCAAACCGGCACTAGGAAACAGACTGAGAAAGCAGAGAAAAAGTGTCTCCTGCAACCCGTTCCCTTGGTGCTAGATGAACGAACGTCTCTCCAGTTGCTCAGTTCTGAGAGATAAGTGTGTGTGAAAGCCGTCCTTCATCTAGCTTGTTGGGAACACAAAGTTTCTTTTCAGTTGCAAACTCCATTCCATATATATATATATGTGGAGGTACTAGCTCCAAATCGGTTTTACAGTGAAAACTGCAGGAACTTCAAACCGGCACTAGGAAACAGACTGAGAAAGCAGAGAAAAAGTGTCTCCTGCAACCCGTTCCCTTGGTGCTAGATGAACGAACGTCTCTCCACTTGCTCAGTTCTGAGAGATAAGTGTGTGTGAAAGCCGTTCTTCACATAGCTTGTTGGGAACACAAAGTTTCTTTTCAGTTGCAAACTCCATTCCATACATATATATGGGGAGGTACTAGCTTCAATTCGGTTTTACAGTGAAAACTGCAGGAACTTCAAACCGGCACTAGGAAACAGACTGAGAAAGCAGAGAAAAAGTGTCTCCTGCAACCCGTTCCCTTGGTGCTAGATGAACGAACGTCTCTCCACTTGCTCAGTTCTGAGAGATAAGTGTGTGTGAAAGCCGTTCTTCACCTAGCTTTTTGGGAACACAAAGTTTCTTTTCAGTTGCAAACTCCATTCCATACATATATATGGGGAGGTACTAGCTCCAAATCGGTTTTACAGTGAAAACTGCAGGAACTTCAAACCGGCACTAGGAAACAGACTGAGAAAGCAGAGAAAAAGTGTCTCCTGCAACCCGTTCCCTTGGTGCTAGATGAACGAACGTCTCTCCACTTGCTCAGTTCTGAGAGATAACTGTGTGTGAAAGCCGTTCTTCACCTAGCTTGTTGGGAACACAAAGATTCTTTTCAGTTGCAAACTCCATTCCATACATATATATGGGGAGGTACTAGCTCCAAATCGGTTTTACAGTGAAAACTGCAGGAACTTCAAACCGGCACTAGGAAACAGACTGAGAAAGCAGAGAAAAATTGTCTCCTGCAACCCGTTCCCTTGGTGCTAGATGAACGAACGTCTCTCCACTTGCTCAGTTCTGAGAGATAACTGTGTGTGAAAGCCGTTCTTCACCTAGCTTGTTGGGAACACAAAGATTCTTTTCAGTTGCAAACTCCATTCCATACATATATATGGGGAGGTACTAGCTCCAAATCGGTTTTACAGTGAAAACTGCAGGAACTTCAAACCGGCACTAGGAAACAGACTGAGAAAACAGAGAAAAAGTGTCTCCTGCAACCCGTTCCCTTGGTGCTAGATGAACGAACGTCTCTCCACTTGCTCAGTTCTGAGAGATAAGTGTGTGTGAAAGCCGTTCTTCACCTAGCTTGTTGGGAACACAAAGTTTCTTTTCAGGTGCAAACTCCATTCCATACATATATATGGGGAGGTACTAGCTCCAACTCGGTTTTACAGTGAAAACTGCAGGAACTTCAAACCGGCACTAGGAAACAGACTGAGAAAGCAGAGAAAAAGTGTCTCCAGCAACCCGTTCCCTTGGTGCTAGATGAACGAACGTCTCTCCACTTGCTCAGTTCTGAGAGATAAGTGTGTGTGAAAGCCGTCCTTCATCTAGCTTGTTGGGAACACAAAGTTTCTTTTCAGTTGCAAACTCCATTCCATACATATATATATGTGGAGGTACTAGCTCCAAATCGGTTTTACAGTGAAAACTGCAGGAACTTCAAACCGGCACTAGGAAACAGACTGAGAAAGCAGAGAAAAAGTGTCTCCTGCAACCCGTTCCCTTGGTGCTAGATGAACGAACGTCTCTCCACTTGCTCAGTTCTGAGAGATAACTGTGTGTGAAAGCCGTTCTTCACCTAGCTTGTTGGGAACACAAAGATTCTTTTCAGTTGCAAACACCATTCCATACATATATATGGGGAGGTACTAGCTCCAAATCGGTTTTACAGTGTAAACTGCAGGAACTTCAAACCGGCACTAGGAAACAGACTGAGAAAGCAGAGAAAAAGTGTCCCCTGCAACCCGTTCCCTTGGTGCTAGATGAACGAACGTCTCTCCACTTGCTCAGTTCTGAGAGATAAGTGTGTGTGAAAGCCGTTCTTCACCTAGCTTGTTGGGAACACAAAGTTTCTTTTCAGGTGCAAACTCCATTCCATACATATATATGGGGAGGTACTAGCTCCAACTCGGTTTTACAGTGAAAACTGCAGGAACTTCAAACCGGCACTAGGAAACAGACTGAGAAAGCAGAGAAAAAGTGTCTCCTGCAAACCGTTCCCTTGGTGCTAGATGAACGAACGTCTCTCCACTTGCTCAGTTCTGAGAGATAAGTGTGTGTTAAAGCCGTCCTTCATCTAGCTTGTTGGGAACACAAAGTTTCTTTTCAGTTGCAAACTCCATTCCATACATATATATGGGGAGGTACTAGCTCCAACTCGGTTTTACAGTGAAAACTGCAGGAACTTCAAACCGGCACTAGGAAACAGACTGAGAAAGCAGAGAAAAAGTGTCTCCTGCAACCCGTTCCCTTGGTGCTAGATGAACGAACGTCTCTCCACTTGCTCAGTTCTGAGAGATAACTGTGTGTGAAAGCCGTTCTTCACCTAGCTTGTTGGGAACACAAAGATTCTTTTCAGTTGCAAACTCCATTCCATACATATATATGGGGAGGTACTAGCTCCAAATCGGTTTTACAGTGAAAACTGCAGGAACTTCAAACCGGCACTAGGAAACAGACTGAGAAAGCAGAGAAAAAGTGTCTCCTGCAACCCGTTCCCTTGGTGCTAGATGAACGAACGTCTCTCCACTTGCTCAGTTCTGAGAGATAAGTGTGTGTGAAAGCCGTCCTTCATCTAGCTTGTTGGGAACACAAAGTTTCTTTTCAGTTGCAAACTCCATTCCATACATATATATATGTGGAGGTACTAGCTCCAAATCGGTTTTACAGTGAAAACTGCAGGAACTTCAAACCGGCACTAGGAAACAGACTGAGAAAGCAGAGAAAAAGTGTCTCCTGCAACCCGTTCCCTTGGTGCTAGATGAACGAACGTCTCTCCACTTGCTCAGTTCTGAGAGATAACTGTGTGTGAAAGTCGTTCTTCACCTAGCTTGTTGGGAACACAAAGATTCTTTTCAGTTGCAAACTCCATTCCATACATATATATGGGGAGGTACTAGCTCCAAATCGGTTTTACAGTGTAAACTGCAGGAACTTCAAACCGGCACTAGGAAACAGACTGAGAAAGCAGAGAAAAAGTGTCTCCTGCAACCCGTTCCCTTGGTGCTAGATGAACGAACGTCTCTCCAGTTGCTCAGTTCTGAGAGATAAGTGTGTGTGAAAGCCGTTCTTCACCTAGCTTGTTGGGAACACAAAGTTTCTTTTCAGGTGCAAACTCCATTCCATACATATATATGTGGAGGTACTAGCTCCAACTCGGTTTGACAGTGAAAACTGCAGGAACTTCAAACCGGCACTAGGAAACAGACTGAGAAAGCAGAGAAAAAGTGTCTCCTGCAACCCGTTCCCTTGGTGCTAGATGAACGAACGTCTCTCCACTTGCTCAGTTCTGAGAGATAAGTGTGTGTTAAAGCCGTCCTTCATCTAGCTTTTTGGGAACACAAAGTTTCTTTTCAGTTTCAATCTCCATTCCATACATATATATGGGGAGGTACTAGCTCCATCTCGGTTTTACAGTGAAAACTGCAGGAACTTCAAACCGGCACTAGGAAACAGACTGAGAAAGCAGAGAAAAAGTGTCTCCTGCAACCCGTTCCCTTGGTGCTAGATGAACGAACGTCTCTCCACTTGCTCAGTTCTGAGAGATAAGTGTGTGTGAAAGCCGTTCTTCACATAGCTTGTTGGGAACACAAAGTTTCTTTTCAGTTGCAAACTCCATTCCATACATATATATGGGGAGGTACTAGCTTCAATTCGGTTTTACAGTGAAAACTGCAGGAACTTCAAACCGGCACTAGGAAACAGACTGAGAAAGCAGAGAAAAAGTGTCTCCTGCAACCCGTTCCCTTGGTGCTAGATGAACGAACGTCTCTCCACTTGCTCAGTTCTGAGAGATAAGTGTGTGTGAAAGCCGTTCTTCACCTAGCTTTTAGGGAACACAAAGTTTCTTTTCAGTTGCAAACTCCATTCCATACATATATATGGGGAGGTACTAGCTCCAAATCGGTTTTACAGTGAAAACTGCAGGAACTTCAAACCGGCACTAGGAAACAGACTGAGAAAGCAGAGAAAAAGTGTCTCCTGCAACCCGTTCCCTTGGTGCTAGATGAACGAACGTCTCTCCACTTGCTCAGTTCTGAGAGATAAGTGTGTGTTAAAGCCGTCCTTCATCTAGCTTGTTGGGAACACAAAGTTTCTTTTCAGTTGAAAACTCCATTCCATACATATATATGGGGAGGTACTAGCTCCAACTCGGTTTTACAGTGAAAACTGCAGGAACTTCAAACCGGCACTAGGAAACAGACTGAGAAAGCAGAGAAAAATTGTCTCCTGCAACCCGTTCCCTTGGTGCTAGATGAACGAACGTCTCTCCACTTGCTCAGTTCTGAGAGATAACTGTGTGTGAAAGCCGTTCTTCACCTAGCTTGTTGGGAACACAAAGATTCTTTTCAGTTGCAAACTCCATTCCATACATATATATGGGGAGGTACTAGCTCCAAATCGGTTTTACAGTGTAAACTGCAGGAACTTCAAACCGGCACTAGGAAACAGACTGAGAAAGCAGAGAAAAAGTGTCCCCTGCAACCCGTTCCCTTGGTGCTAGATGAACGAACGTCTCTCCACTTGCTCAGTTCTGAGAGATAAGTGTGTGTGAAAGCCGTTCTTCACCTAGCTTGTTGGGAACACAAAGTTTCTTTTCAGGTGCAAACTCCATTCCATACATATATATGGGGAGGTACTAGCTCCAACTCGGTTTTACAGTGAAAACTGCAGGAACTTCAAACCGGCACTAGGAAACAGACTGAGAAAGCAGAGAAAAAGTGTCTCCTGCAACCCGTTCCCTTGGTGCTAGATGAACGAACGTCTCTCCACTTGCTCAGTTCTGAGAGATAAGTGTGTGTTAAAGCCGTCCTTCATCTAGCTTGTTGGGAACACAAAGTTTCTTTTCAGTTGCAAACTCCATTCCATACATATATATGGGGAGGTACTAGCTCCAACTCGGTTTTACAGTGAAAACTGCAGGAACTTCAAACCGGCACTAGGAAACAGACTGAGAAAGCAGAGAAAAAGTGTCTCCTGCAACCCGTTCCCTTGGTGCTAGATGAACGAACGTCTCTCCACTTGCTCAGTTCTGAGAGATAACTGTGTGTGAAAGCCGTTCTTCACCTAGCTTGTTGGGAACACAAAGATTCTTTTCAGTTGCAAACTCCATTCCATACATATGTATGGGGAGGTACTAGCTCCAAATCGGTTTTACAGTGTAAACTGCAGGAACTTCAAACCGGCACTAGGAAACAGACTGAGAAAGCAGAGAAAAAGTGTCTCCTGCAACCCGTTCCCTTGGTGCTAGATGAACGAACGTCTCTCCAGTTGCTCAGTTCTGAGAGATAAGTGTGTGTGAAAGCCGTTCTTCACCTAGCTTGTTGGGAACACAAAGTTTCTTTTCAGGTGCAAACTCCATTCCATACATATATATGGGGAGGTACTAGCTCCAACTCGGTTTTACAGTGAAAACTGCAGGAACTTCAAACCGGCACTAGGAAACAGACTGAGAAAGCAGAGAAAAAGTGTCTCCTGCAACCCGTTCCCTTGGTGCTAGATGAACGAACGTCTCTCCACTTGCTCAGTTCTGAGAGATAAGTGTGTGTTAAAGCCGTCCTTCATCTAGCTTTTTGGGAACACAAAGTTTCTTTTCAGTTTCAATCTCCATTCCATACATATATATGGGGAGGTACTAGCTCCATCTCGGTTTTACAGTGAAAACTGCAGGAACTTCAAACAGGCACTAGGAAACAGACTGAGAAAGCAGAGAAAAAGTGTCTCCTGCAACCCGTTCCCTTGGTGCTAGATGAACGAACGTCTCTCCACTTGCTCAGTTCTGAGAGATAAGTGTGTGTGAAAGCCGTTCTTCACATAGCTTGTTGGGAACACAAAGTTTCTTTTCAGTTGCAAACTCCATTCCATACATATATATGGGGAGGTACTAGCTTCAATTCGGTTTTACAGTGAAAACTGCAGGAACTTCAAACCGGCACTAGGAAACAGACTGAGAAAGCAGAGAAAAAGTGTCTCCTGCAACCCGTTCCCTTGGTGCTAGATGAACGAACGTCTCTCCACTTGCTCAGTTCTGAGAGATAAGTGTGTGTGAAAGCCGTTCTTCACCTAGCTTTTTGGGAACACAAAGTTTCTTTTCAGTTGCAAACTCCATTCCATACATATATATGGGGAGGTACTAGCTCCAAATCGGTTTTACAGTGAAAACTGCAGGAACTTCAAACCGGCACTAGGAAACAGACTGAGAAAGCAGAGAAAAAGTGTCTCCTGCAACCCGTTCCCTTGGTGCTAGATGAACGAACGTCTCTCCACTTGCTCAGTTCTGAGAGATAAGTGTGTGTTAAAGCCGTCCTTCATCTAGCTTGTTGGGAACACAAAGTTTCTTTTCAGTTGAAAACTCCATTCCATACATATATATGGGGAGGTACTAGCTCCAACTCGGTTTTACAGTGAAAACTGCAGGAACTTCAAACCGGCACTAGGAAACAGACTGAGAAAGCAGAGAAAAATTGTCTCCTGCAACCCGTTCCCTTGGTGCTAGATGAACGAACGTCTCTCCACTTGCTCAGTTCTGAGAGATAACTGTGTGTGAAAGCCGTTCTTCACCTAGCTTGTTGGGAACACAAAGATTCTTTTCAGTTGCAAACTCCATTCCATACATATATATGGGGAGGTACTAGCTCCAAATCGGTTTTACAGTGAAAACTGCAGGAACTTCAAACCGGCACTAGGAAACAGACTGAGAAAACAGAGAAAAAGTGTCTCCTGCAACCCGTTCCCTTGGTGCTAGATGAACGAACGTCTCTCCACTTGCTCAGTTCTGAGAGATAAGTGTGTGTGAAAGCCGTTCTTCACCTAGCTTGTTGGGAACACAAAGTTTCTTTTCAGGTGCAAACTCCATTCCATACATATATATGGGGAGGTACTAGCTCCAACTCGGTTTTACAGTGAAAACTGCAGGAACTTCAAACCGGCACTAGGAAACAGACTGAGAAAGCAGAGAAAAAGTGTCTCCAGCAACCCGTTCCCTTGGTGCTAGATGAACGAACGTCTCTCCACTTGCTCAGTTCTGAGAGATAAGTGTGTGTGAAAGCCGTCCTTCATCTAGCTTGTTGGGAACACAAAGTTTCTTTTCAGTTGCAAACTCCATTCCATACATATATATATGTGGAGGTACTAGCTCCAAATCGGTTTTACAGTGAAAACTGCAGGAACTTCAAACCGGCACTAGGAAACAGACTGAGAAAGCAGAGAAAAAGTGTCTCCTGCAACCCGTTCCCTTGGTGCTAGATGAACGAACGTCTCTCCACTTGCTCAGTTCTGAGAGATAACTGTGTGTGAAAGCCGTTCTTCACCTAGCTTGTTGGGAACACAAAGATTCTTTTCAGTTGCAAACTCCATTCCATACATATATATGGGGAGGTACTAGCTCCAAATCGGTTTTACAGTGTAAACTGCAGGAACTTCAAACCGGCACTAGGAAACAGACTGAGAAAGCAGAGAAAAAGTGTCCCCTGCAACCCGTTCCCTTGGTGCTAGATGAACGAACGTCTCTCCACTTGCTCAGTTCTGAGAGATAAGTGTGTGTGAAAGCCGTTCTTCACCTAGCTTGTTGGGAACACAAAGTTTCTTTTCAGGTGCAAACTCCATTCCATACATATATATGGGGAGGTACTAGCTCCAACTCGGTTTTACAGTGAAAACTGCAGGAACTTCAAACCGGCACTAGGAAACAGACTGAGAAAGCAGAGAAAAAGTGTCTCCTGCAACCCGTTCCCTTGGTGCTAGATGAACGAACGTCTCTCCACTTGCTCAGTTCTGAGAGATAAGTGTGTGTTAAAGCCGTCCTTCATCTAGCTTGTTGGGAACACAAAGTTTCTTTTCAGTTGCAAACTCCATTCCATACATATATATGGAGAGGTACTAGCTCCAACTCGGTTTTACAGTGAAAACTGCAGGAACTTCAAACCGGCACTAGGAAACAGACTGAGAAAGCAGAGAAAAAGTGTCTCCTGCAACCCGTTCCCTTGGTGCTAGATGAACGAACGTCTCTCCACTTGCTCAGTTCTGAGAGATAACTGTGTGTGAAAGCCGTTCTTCACCTAGCTTGTTGGGAACACAAAGATTCTTTTCAGTTGCAAACTCCATTCCATACATATATATGGGGAGGTACTAGCTCCAAATCGGTTTTACAGTGAAAACTGCAGGAACTTCAAACCGGCACTAGGAAACAGACTGAGAAAGCAGAGAAAAAGTGTCTCCTGCAACCCGTTCCCTTGGTGCTAGATGAACGAACGTCTCTCCACTTGCTCAGTTCTGAGAGATAAGTGTGTGTGAAAGCCGTCCTTCATCTAGCTTGTTGGGAACACAAAGTTTCTTTTCAGTTGCAAACTCCATTCCATACATATATATATGTGGAGGTACTAGCTCCAAATCGGTTTTACAGTGAAAACTGCAGGAACTTCAAACCGGCACTAGGAAACAGACTGAGAAAGCAGAGAAAAAGTGTCTCCTGCAACCCGTTCCCTTGGTGCTAGATGAACGAACGTCTCTCCACTTGCTCAGTTCTGAGAGATAAGTGTGTGTTAAAGCCGTCCTTCATCTAGCTTTTTGGGAACACAAAGTTTCTTTTCAGTTTCAATCTCCATTCCATACATATATATGGGGAGGTACTAGCTCCATCTCGGTTTTACAGTGAAAACTGCAGGAACTTCAAACCGGCACTAGGAAACAGACTGAGAAAGCAGAGAAAAAGTGTCTCCTGCAACCCGTTCCCTTGGTGCTAGATGAACGAACGTCTCTCCACTTGCTCAGTTCTGAGAGATAACTGTGTGTGAAAGCCGTTCTTCACCTAGCTTGTTGGGAACACAAAGATTCTTTTCAGTTGCAAACTCCATTCCATACATATATATGGGGAGGTACTAGCTCCAAATCGGTTTTACAGTGAAAACTGCAGGAACTTCAAACCGGCACTAGGAAACAGACTGAGAAAGCAGAGAAAAAGTGTCTCCTGCAACCCGTTCCCTTGGTGCTAGATGAACGAACGTCTCTCCACTTGCTCAGTTCTGAGAGATAAGTGTGTGTGAAAGCCGTCCTTCATCTAGCTTGTTGGGAACACAAAGTTTCTTTTCAGTTGCAAACTCCATTCCATACATATATATATGTGGAGGTACTAGCTCCAAATCGGTTTTACAGTGAAAACTGCAGGAACTTCAAACCGGCACTAGGAAACAGACTGAGAAAGCAGAGAAAAAGTGTCTCCTGCAACCCGTTCCCTTGGTGCTAGATGAACGAACGTCTCTCCACTTGCTCAGTTCTGAGAGATAAGTGTGTGTTAAAGCCGTCCTTCATCTAGCTTTTTGGGAACACAAAGTTTCTTTTCAGTTTCAATCTCCATTCCATACATATATATGGGGAGGTACTAGCTCCATCTCGGTTTTACAGTGAAAACTGCAGGAACTTCAAACCGGCACTAGGAAACAGACTGAGAAAGCAGAGAAAAAGTGTCTCCTGCAACCCGTTCCCTTGGTGCTAGATGAACGAACGTCTCTCCACTTGCTCAGTTCTGAGAGATAACTGTGTGTGAAAGCCGTTCTTCACCTAGCTTGTTGGGAACACAAAGATTCTTTTCAGTTGCAAACTCCATTCCATACATATATATGGGGAGGTACTAGCTCCAAATCGGTTTTACAGTGAAAACTGCAGGAACTTCAAACCGGCACTAGGAAACAGACTGAGAAAGCAGAGAAAAAGTGTCTCCTGCAACCCGTTCCCTTGGTGCTAGATGAACGAACGTCTCTCCAGTTGCTCAGTTCTGAGAGATAAGTGTGTGTGAAAGCCGTTCTTCACCTAGCTTGTTGGGAACACAAAGTTTCTTTTCAGGTGCAAACTCCATTCCATACATATATATGGGGAGGTACTAGCTCCAACTCGGTTTTACAGTGAAAACTGCAGGAACTTCAAACCGGCACTAGGAAACAGACTGAGAAAGCAGAGAAAAAGTGTCTCCTGCAACCCGTTCCCTTGGTGCTAGATGAACGAACGTCTCTCCACTTGCTCAGTTCTGAGAGATAAGTGTGTGTGAAAGCCGTCCTTCATCTAGCTTGTTGGGAACACAAAGTTTCTTTTCAGTTGCAAACTCCATTCCATACATATATATATGTGGAGGTACTAGCTCCAAATCGGTTTTACAGTGAAAACTGCAGGAACTTCAAACCGGCACTAGGAAACAGACTGAGAAAGCAGAGAAAAAGTGTCTCCTGCAACCCGTTCCCTTGGTGCTAGATGAACGAACGTCTCTCCACTTGCTCAGTTCTGAGAGATAAGTGTGTGTTAAAGCCGTCCTTCATCTAGCTTGTTGGGAACACAAAGATTCTTTTCAGTTGCAAACTCCATTCCATACATATATATGGGGAGGTACTAGCTCCAAATCGGTTTTACAGTGAAAACTGCAGGAACTTCAAACCGGCACTAGGAAACAGACTGAGAAAGCAGAGAAAAGTGTCTCCTGCAACCCGTTCCCTTGGTGCTAGATGAACGAACGTCTCTCCACTTGCTCAGTTCTGAGAGATAAGTGTGTGTGAAAGCCGTTCTTCACCTAGCTTGTTGGGAACACAAAGTTTCTTTTCAGGTGCAAACTCCATTCCATACATATATATGGGGAGGTACTAGCTCCAACTCGGTTTTACAGTGAAAACTGCAGGAACTTCAAACCGGCACTAGGAAACAGACTGAGAAAGCAGAGAAAAAGTGTCTCCTGCAACCCGTTCCCTTGGTGCTACATGAACGAACGTCTCTCCACTTGCTCAGTTCTGAGAGATAAGTGTGTGTGAAAGCCGTCCTTCATCTAGCTTGTTGGGAACACAAAGTTTCTTTTCAGTTGCAAACTCCATTCCATACATATATATATGTGGAGGTACTAGCTCCAAATCAGTTTTACAGTGAAAACTGCAGGAACTTCAAACCGGCACTAGGAAACAGACTGAGAAAGCAGAGAAAAAGTGTCTCCTGCAACCCGTTCCCTTGGTGCTAGATGAACGAACGTCTCTCCACTTGCTCAGTTCTGAGAGATAACTGTGTGTGAAAGCCGTTCTTCACCTAGCTTGTTGGGAACACAAAGATTCTTTTCAGTTGCAAACTCCATTCCATACATATATATGGGGAGGTACTAGCTCCAAATCGGTTTTACAGTGTAAACTGCAGGAACTTCAAACCGGCACTAGGAAACAGACTGAGAAAGCAGAGAAAAAGTGTCTCCTGCAACCCGTTCCCTTGGTGCTAGATGAACGAACGTCTCTCCAGTTGCTCAGTTCTGAGAGATAAGTGTGTGTGAAAGCCGTTCTTCACCTAGCTTGTTGGGAACACAAAGTTTCTTTTCAGGTGCAAACTCCATTCCATACATATATATGGGGAGGTACTAGCTCCAACTCGGTTTTACAGTGAAAACTGCAGGAACTTCAAACCGGCACTAGGAAACAGACTGAGAAAGCAGAGAAAAAGTGTCTCCTGCAACCCGTTCCCTTGGTGCTAGATGAACGAACGTCTCTCCACTTGCTCAGTTCTGAGAGATAAGTGTGTGTGAAAGCCGTCCTTCATCTAGCTTGTTGGGAACACAAAGTTTCTTTTCAGTTGCAAACTCCATTCCATACATATATATATGTGGAGGTACTAGCTCCAAATCGGTTTTACTGTGAAAACTGCAGGAACTTCAAACCGGCACTAGGAAACAGACTGAGAAAGCAGAAAAAAAGTGTCTCCTGCAACCCGTTCCCTTGGTGCTAGATGAACGAACGTCTCTCCACTTGCTCAGTTCTGAGAGATAAGTGTGTGTGAAAGCCGTTCTTCACATAGCTTGTTGGGAACACAAAGTTTCTTTTCAGTTGCAAACTCCATTCCATACATATATATGGGGAGGTACTAGCTTCAATTCGGTTTTACAGTGAAAACTGCAGGAACTTCAAACCGGCACTAGGAAACAGACTGAGAAAGCAGAGAAAAAGTGTCTCCTGCAACCCGTTCCCTTGGTGCTAGATGAACGAACGTCTCTCCACTTGCTCAGTTCTGAGAGATAAGTGTGTGTGAAAGCCGTTCTTCACCTAGCTTGTTGGGAACACAAAGTTTCTTTTCAGTTGCAAACTCCATTCCATACATATATATGGGGAGGTACTAGCTCCAAATCGGTTTTACAGTGAAAACTGCAGGAACTTCAAACCGGCACTAGGAAACAGACTGAGAAAGCAGAGAAAAAGTGTCTCCTGCAACCCGTTCCCTTGGTGCTAGATGAACGAACGTCTCTCCAGTTGCTCAGTTCTGAGAGATAAGTGTGTGTGAAAGCCGTTCTTCACCTAGCTTGTTGGGAACACAAAGTTTCTTTTCAGGTGCAAACTCCATTCCATACATATATATGGGGAGGTACTAGCTCCAACTCGGTTTTACAGTGAAAACTGCAGGAACTTCAAACCGGCACTAGGAAACAGACTGAGAAAGCAGAGAAAAAGTGTCTCCTGCAACCCGTTCCCTTGGTGCTAGATGAACGAACGTCTCTCCACTTGCTCAGTTCTGAGAGATAAGTGTGTGTTAAAGCCGTCCTTCATCTAGCTTGTTGGGAACACAAAGTTTCTTTTCAGTTGCAAACTCCATTCCATACATATATATGGGGAGGTACTAGCTCCAACTCGGTTTTACAGTGAAAACTGCAGGAACTTCAAACCGGCACTAGGAAACAGACTGAGAAAGCAGAGAAAAAGTGTCTCCTGCAACCCGTTCCCTTGGTGCTAGATGAACGAACGTCTCTCCACTTGCTCAGTTCTGAGAGATAAGTGTGTGTGAAAGCCGTTCTTCACCTAGCTTGTTGGGAACACAAAGATTCTTTTCAGTTGCAAACTCCATTCCATACATATATATGGGGAGGTACTAGCTCCAAATCGGTTTTACAGTGAAAACTGCAGGAACTTCAAACCGGCACTAGGAAACAGACTGAGAAAGCAGAGAAAAAGTGTCTCCTGCAACCCGTTCCCTTGGTGCTAGATGAACGAACGTCTCTCCAGTTGCTCAGTTCTGAGAGATAAGTGTGTGTGAAAGCCGTTCTTCACCTAGCTTGTTGGGAACACAAAGTTTCTTTTCAGGTGCAAACTCCATTCCATACATATATATGGGGAGGTACTAGCTCCAACTCGGTTTTACAGTGAAAACTGCAGGAACTTCAAACCGGCACTAGGAAACAGACTGAGAAAGCAGAGAAAAAGTGTCTCCTGCAACCCGTTCCCTTGGTGCTAGATGAACGAACGTCTCTCCACTTGCTCAGTTCTGAGAGATAAGTGTGTGTGAAAGCCGTCCTTCATCTAGCTTGTTGGGAACACAAAGTTTCTTTTCAGTTGCAAACTCCATTCCATACATATATATATGTGGAAGTACTAGCTCCAAATCGGTTTTACAGTGAAAACTGCAGGAACTTCAAACCGGCACTAGGAAACAGACTGAGAAAGCAGAGAAAAAGTGTCTCCTGCAACCCGTTCCCTTGGTGCTAGATGAACGAACGTCTCTCCACTTGCTCAGTTCTGAGAGATAAGTGTGTGTGAAAGCCGTTCTTCACATAGCTTGTTGGGAACACAAAGTTTCTTTTCAGTTGCAAACTCCATTCCATACATATATATGGGGAGGTACTAGCTCCAAATCGGTTTTACAGTGAAAACTGCAGGAACTTCAAACCGGCACTAGGAAACAGACTGAGAAAGCAGAGAAAAAGTGTCTCCTGCAACCCGTTCCCTTGGTGCTAGATGAACGAACGTCTCTCCACTTGCTCAGTTCTGAGAGATAAGTGTGTGTGAAAGCCGTTCTTCACCTAGCTTTTTGGGAACACAAAGTTTCTTTTCAGTTTCAAACTCCATTCCATACATATATATGGGGAGGTACTAGCTCCAAATCGGTTTTACAGTGAAAACTGCAGGAACTTCAAACCGGCACTAGGAAACAGACTGAGAAAGCAGAGAAAAAGTGTCTCCTGCAACCCGTTCCCTTGGTGCTAGATGAACGAACGTCTCTCCACTTGCTCAGTTCTGAGAGATAAGTGTGTGTGAAAGCCGTCCTTCATCTAGCTTGTTGGGAACACAAAGTTTCTTTTCAGTTGCAAACTCCATTCCATACATATATATGGGGAGGTACTAGCTCCAACTCGGTTTTACAGTGAAAACTGCAGGAACTTCAAACCGGCACTAGGAAACAGACTGAGAAAGCAGAGAAAAAGTGTCTCCTGCAACCCGTTCCCTTGGTGCTAGATGAACGAACGTCTCTCCACTTGCTCAGTTCTGAGAGATAACTGTGTGTGAAAGCCGTTCTTCACCTATCTTGTTGGGAACACAAAGATTCTTTTCAGTTGCAAACTCCATTCCATACATATATATGGGGAGGTACTAGCTCCAAATCGGTTTTACAGTGAAAACTGCAGGAACTTCAAACCGGCACTAGGAAACAGACTGAGAAAACAGAGAAAAAGTGTCTCCTGCAACCCGTTCCCTTGGTGCTAGATGAACGAACGTCTCTCCACTTGCTCAGTTCTGAGAGATAAGTGTGTGTGAAAGCCGTTCTTCACCTAGCTTGTTGGGAACACAAAGTTTCTTTTCAGGTGCAAACTCCATTCCATACATATATATGGGGAGGTACTAGCTCCAACTCGGTTTTACAGTGAAAACTGCAGGAACTTCAAACCGGCACTAGGAAACAGACTGAGAAAGCAGAGAAAAAGTGTCTCCTGCAACCCGTTCCCTTGGTGCTAGATGAACGAACGTCTCTCCACTTGCTCAGTTCTGAGAGATAAGTGTGTGTGAAAGCCGTCCTTCATCTAGCTTGTTGGGAACACAAAGTTTCTTTTCAGTTGCAAACTCCATTCCATACATATATATATGTGGAGGTACTAGCTCCAAATCGGTTTTACAGTGAAAACTGCAGGAACTTCAAACCGGCACTAGGAAACAGACTGAGAAAGCAGAGAAAAAGTGTCTCCTGCAACCCGTTCCCTTGGTGCTAGATGAACGAACGTCTCTCCACTTGCTCAGTTCTGAGAGATAACTGTGTGTGAAAGCCGTTCTTCACCTAGCTTGTTGGGAACACAAAGATTCTTTTCAGGTGCAAACTCCATTCCATACATATATATGGGGAGGTACTAGCTCCAAATCGGTTTTACAGTGTAAACTGCAGGAACTTCAAACCGGCACTAGGAAACAGACTGAGAAAGCAGAGAAAAAGTGTCTCCTGCAACCCGTTCCCTTGGTGCTAGATGAACGAACGTCTCTCCACTTGCTCAGTTCTGAGAGATAACTGTGTGTGAAAGCCGTTCTTCACCTATCTTGTTGGGAACACAAAGATTCTTTTCAGTTGCAAACTCCATTCCATACATATATATGGGGAGGTACTAGCTCCAAATCGGTTTTACAGTGAAAACTGCAGGAACTTCAAACCGGCACTAGGAAACAGACTGAGAAAACAGAGAAAAAGTGTCTCCTGCAACCCGTTCCCTTGGTGCTAGATGAACGAACGTCTCTCCACTTGCTCAGTTCTGAGAGATAAGTGTGTGTGAAAGCCGTTCTTCACCTAGCTTGTTGGGAACACAAAGTTTCTTTTCAGGTGCAAACTCCATTCCATACATATATATGGGGAGGTACTAGCTCCAACTCGGTTTTACAGTGAAAACTGCAGGAACTTCAAACCGGCACTAGGAAACAGACTGAGAAAGCAGAGAAAAAGTGTCTCCTGCAACCCGTTCCCTTGGTGCTAGATGAACGAACGTCTCTCCACTTGCTCAGTTCTGAGAGATAAGTGTGTGTGAAAGCCGTCCTTCATCTAGCTTGTTGGGAACACAAAGTTTCTTTTCAGTTGCAAACTCCATTCCATACATATATATATGTGGAGGTACTAGCTCCAAATCGGTTTTACAGTGAAAACTGCAGGAACTTCAAACCGGCACTAGGAAACAGACTGAGAAAGCAGAGAAAAAGTGTCTCCTGCAACCCGTTCCCTTGGTGCTAGATGAACGAACGTCTCTCCACTTGCTCAGTTCTGAGAGATAAGTGTGTGTGAAAGCCGTCCTTCACCTAGCTTGTTGGGAACACAAAGTTTCTTTTCAGTTGCAAACTCCATTCCATACATATATATATGTGGAGGTACTAGCTCCAAATCGGTTTTACAGTGAAAACTGCAGGAACTTCAAACCGGCACTAGGAAACAGACTGAGAAAGCAGAGAAAAAGTGTCTCCTGCAACCCGTTCCCTTGGTGCTAGATGAACGAACGTCTCTCCACTTGCTCAGTTCTGAGAGATAAGTGTGTGTGAAAGCCGTTCTTCACATAGCTTGTTGGGAACACAAAGTTTCTTTTCAGTTGCAAACTCCATTCCATACATATATATGGGGAGGTACTAGCTTCAATTCGGTTTTACAGTGAAAACTGCAGGAACTTCAAACCGGCACTAGGAAACAGACTGAGAAAGCAGAGAAAAAGTGTCTCCTGCAACCCGTTCCCTTGGTGCTAGATGAACGAACGTCTCTCCACTTGCTCAGTTCTGAGAGATAAGTGTGTGTGAAAGCCGTTCTTCACCTAGCTTTTTGGGAACACAAAGTTTCTTTTCAGTTGCAAACTCCATTCCATACATATATATGGGGAGGTACTAGCTCCAAATCGGTTTTACAGTGAAAACTGCAGGAACTTCAAACCGGCACTAGGAAACAGACTGAGAAAGCAGAGAAAAAGTGTCTCCTGCAACCCGTTCCCTTGGTGCTAGATGAACGAACGTCTCTCCACTTGCTCAGTTCTGAGAGATAAGTGTGTGTTAAAGCCGTCCTTCATCTAGCTTGTTGGGAACACAAAGTTTCTTTTCAGTTGCAAACTCCATTCCATACATATATATGGGGAGGTACTAGCTCCAACTCGGTTTTACAGTGAAAACTGCAGGAACTTCAAACCGGCACTAGGAAACAGACTGAGAAAGCAGAGAAAAAGTGTCTCCTGCAACCCGTTCCCTTGGTGCTAGATGAACGAACGTCTCTCCACTTGCTCAGTTCTGAGAGATAACTGTGTGTGAAAGCCGTTCTTCACCTAGCTTGTTGGGAACACAAAGATTCTTTTCAGTTGCAAACTCCATTCCATACATATATATGGGGAGGTACTAGCTCCAAATCGGTTTTACAGTGAAAACTGCAGGAACTTCAAACCGGCACTAGGAAACAGACTGAGAAAACAGAGAAAAAGTGTCTCCTGCAACCCGTTCCCTTGGTGCTAGATGAACGAACGTCTCTCCACTTGCTCAGTTCTGAGAGATAAGTGTGTGTGAAAGCCGTTCTTCACCTAGCTTGTTGGGAACACAAAGTTTCTTTTCAGGTGCAAACTCCATTCCATACATATATATGGGGAGGTACTAGCTCCAACTCGGTTTTACAGTGAAAACTGCAGGAACTTCAAACCGGCACTAGGAAACAGACTGAGAAAGCAGAGAAAAAGTGTCTCCTGCAACCCGTTCCCTTGGTGCTAGATGAACGAACGTCTCTCCACTTGCTCAGTTCTGAGAGATAAGTGTGTGTGAAAGCCGTCCTTCATCTAGCTTGTTGGGAACACAAAGTTTCTTTTCAGTTGCAAACTCCATTCCATACATATATATATGTGGAGGTACTAGCTCCAAATCGGTTTTACAGTGAAAACTGCAGGAACTTCAAACCGGCACTAGGAAACAGACTGAGAAAGCAGAGAAAAAGTGTCTCCTGCAACCCGTTCCCTTGGTGCTAGATGAACGAACGTCTCTCCACTTGCTCAGTTCTGAGAGATAACTGTGTGTGAAAGCCGTTCTTCACCTAGCTTGTTGGGAACACAAAGATTCTTTTCAGTTGCAAACTCCATTCCATACATATATATGGGGAGGTACTAGCTCCAAATCGGTTTTACAGTGAAAACTGCAGGAACTTCAAACCGGCACTAGGAAACAGACTGAGAAAGCAGAGAAAAAGTGTCTCCTGCAACCCGTTCCCTTGGTGCTAGATGAACGAACGTCTCTCCACTTGCTCAGTTTTGAGAGATAATTGTGTGTGAAAGCCGTCCTTCATCTAGCTTGTTGGGAACACAAAGTTTCTTTTCAGTTGCAAACTCCATTCCATACATATATATATGTGGAGGTACTAGCTCCAAATCGGTTTTACAGTGAAAACTGCAGGAACTTCAAACCGGCACTAGGAAACAGACTGAGAAAGCAGAGAAATAGTGTCTCCTGCAACCCGTTCCCTTGGTGCTAGATGAACGAACGTCTCTCCACTTGCTCAGTTCTGAGAGATAAGTGTGTGTGAAAGCCGTTCTTCACCTAGCTTGTTGGGAACACAAAGTTTCTTTTCAGTTGCAAACTCCATTCCATACATATATATGGGGAGGTACTAGCTTCAATTCGGTTTTACAGTGAAAACTGCAGGAACTTCAAACCGGCACTAGGAAACAGACTGAGAAAGCAGAGAAAAAGTGTCTCCTGCAACCCGTTCCCTTGGTGCTAGATGAACGAACGTCTCTCCACTTGCTCAGTTCTGAGAGATAAGTGTGTGTGAAAGCCGTTCTTCACCTAGCTTGTTGGGAACACAAAGTTTCTTTTCAGGTGCAAACTCCATTCCATACATATGTATGGGGAGGTACTAGCTCCAACTCGGTTTTACAGTGAAAACTGCAGGAACTTCAAACCGGCACTAGGAAACAGACTGAGAAAGCAGAGAATAAGTGTCTCCTGCATCCCGTTCCCTTGGTGCTAGATGAACGAACGTCTCTCCACTTGCTCAGTTCTGAGAGATAAGTGTGTGTGAAAGCCGTTCTTCACCTAGCTTGTTGGGATCACAAAGTTTTTTTCAGTTGCAAACTCCATTCCATACATATATATGGGGAGGTACTAGCTCCAACTCGGTTTTACAGTGAAAACTGCAGGAACTTCAAACCGGCACTAGGAAACAGACTGAGAAAGCAGAGAAAAAGTGTCTCCTGCAACCCGTTCCCTTGGTGCTAGATGAACGAACGTCTCTCCACTTGCTCAGTTCTGAGAGATAAGTGTGTGTGAAAGCCGTCCTTCATCTAGCTTGTTGGGAACACAAAGTTTCTTTTCAGTTGCAAACTCCATTCCATACATATATATGGGGAGGTACTAGCTCCAACTCGGTTTTACAGTGAAAACTGCAGGAACTTCAAACCGGCACTAGGAAACAGACTGAGAAAGCAGAGAAAAAGTGTCTCCTGCAACCCGTTCCCTTGGTGCTAGATGAACGAACGTCTCTCCACTTGCTCAGTTCTGAAAGAAAAGTGTGTGTGAAAGCCGTTCTTCACCTAGCTTGTTGGGAACACAAAGTTTCTTTTCAGTTGCAAACTCCATTCCATACATATATATGGGGAGGTACTAGCTCCAAATCGGTTTTACAGTGAAAACTGCAGGAACTTCAAACCGGCACTAGGAAACAGACTGAGAAAACAGAGAAAAAGTGTCTCCTGCAACCCGTTCCCTTGGTGCTAGATGAACGAACGTCTCTCCACTTGCTCAGTTCTGAGAGATAAGTGTGTGTGAAAGCCGTTCTTCACCTAGCTTGTTGGGAACACAAAGTTTCTTTTCAGGTGCAAACTCCATTCCATACATATATATGGGGAGGTACTAGCTCCAACTCGGTTTTACAGTGAAAACTGCAGGAACTTCAAACCGGCACTAGGAAACAGACTGAGAAAGCAGAGAAAAAGTGTCTCCTGCAACCCGTTCCCTTGGTGCTAGATGAACGAACGTCTCTCCACTTGCTCAGTTCTGAGAGATAAGTGTGTGTGAAAGCCGTCCTTCATCTAGCTTGTTGGGAACACAAAGTTTCTTTTCAGTTGCAAACTCCATTCCATACATATATATATGTGGAGGTACTAGCTCCAAATCGGTTTTACAGTGAAAACTGCAGGAACTTCAAACCGGCACTAGGAAACAGACTGAGAAAGCAGAGAAAAAGTGTCTCCTGCAACCCGTTCCCTTGGTGCTAGATGAACGAACGTCTCTCCACTTGCTCAGTTCTGAGAGATAACTGTGTGTGAAAGCCGTTCTTCACCTAGCTTGTTGGGAACACAAAGATTCTTTTCAGTTGCAAACTCCATTCCATACATATATATGGGGAGGTACTAGCTCCAAATCGGTTTTACAGTGAAAACTGCAGGAACTTCAAACCGGCACTAGGAAACAGACTGAGAAAGCAGAGAAAAAGTGTCTCCTGCAACCCGTTCCCTTGGTGCTAGATGAACGAACGTCTCTCCACTTGCTCAGTTTTGAGAGATAATTGTGTGTGAAAGCCGTCCTTCATCTAGCTTGTTGGGAACACAAAGTTTCTTTTCAGTTGCAAACTCCATTCCATACATATATATATGTGGAGGTACTAGCTCCAAATCGGTTTTACAGTGAAAACTGCAGGAACTTCAAACCGGCACTAGGAAACAGACTGAGAAAGCAGAGAAAAAGTGTCTCCTGCAACCCGTTCCCTTGGTGCTAGATGAACGAACGTCTCTCCACTTGCTCAGTTCTGAGAGATAAGTGTGTGTGAAAGCCGTTCTTCACCTAGCTTGTTGGGAACACAAAGTTTCTTTTCAGTTGCAAACTCCATTCCATACATATATATGGGGAGGTACTAGCTTCAATTCGGTTTTACAGTGAAAACTGCAGGAACTTCAAACCGGCACTAGGAAACAGACTGAGAAAGCAGAGAAAAAGTGTCTCCTGCAACCCGTTCCCTTGGTGCTAGATGAACGAACGTCTCTCCACTTGCTCAGTTCTGAGAGATAAGTGTGTGTGAAAGCCGTTCTTCACCTAGCTTGTTGGGAACACAAAGTTTCTTTTCAGGTGCAAACTCCATTCCATACATATGTATGGGGAGGTACTAGCTCCAACTCGGTTTTACAGTGAAAACTGCAGGAACTTCAAACCGGCACTAGGAAACAGACTGAGAAAGCAGAGAATAAGTGTCTCCTGCAACCCGTTCCCTTGGTGCTAGATGAACGAACGTCTCTCCACTTGCTCAGTTCTGAGAGATAAGTGTGTGTGAAAGCCGTTCTTCACCTAGCTTGTTGGGATCACAAAGTTTTTTTCAGTTGCAAACTCCATTCCATACATATATATGGGGAGGTACTAGCTCCAACTCGGTTTTACAGTGAAAACTGCAGGAACTTCAAACCGGCACTAGGAAACAGACTGAGAAAGCAGAGAAAAAGTGTCTCCTGCAACCCGTTCCCTTGGTGCTAGATGAACGAACGTCTCTCCACTTGCTCAGTTCTGAGAGATAAGTGTGTGTGAAAGCCGTCCTTCATCTAGCTTGTTGGGAACACAAAGTTTCTTTTCAGTTGCAAACTCCATTCCATACATATATATGGGGAGGTACTAGCTCCAACTCGGTTTTACAGTGAAAACTGCAGGAACTTCAAACCGGCACTAGGAAAAAAACTGAGAAAGCAGAGAAAAAGTGTCTCCTGCAACCCGTTCCCTTGGTGCTAGATGAACGAACGTCTCTCCACTTGCTCAGTTCTGAAAGAAAAGTGTGTGTGAAAGCCGTTCTTCACCTAGCTTGTTGGGAACACAAAGTTTCTTTTCAGTTGCAAACTCCATTCCATACATATATATGGGGAGGTACTAGCTCCAAATCGGTTTTACAGTGAAAACTGCAGGAACTTCAAACCGGCACTAGGAAACAGACTGAGAAAGCAGAGAAAAAGTGTCTCCTGCAACCCGTTCCCTTGGTGCTAGATGAACGAACGTCTCTCCACTTGCTCAGTTCTGAGAGATAAGTGTGTGTGAAAGCCGTTCTTCACCTAGCTTGTTGGGAACACAAAGTTTCTTTTCAGGTGCAAACTCCATTCCATACATATATATGGGGAGGTACTAGCTCCAACTCGGTTTTACAGTGAAAACTGCAGGAACTTCAAACCGGCACTAGGAAACAGACTGAGAAAGCAGAGAAAAAGTGTCTCCTGCAACCCGTTCCCTTGGTGCTAGATGAACGAACGTCTCTCCACTTGCTCAGTTCTGAAAGAAAAGTGTGTGTGAAAGCCGTTCTTCACCTAGCTTGTTGGGAACACAAAGTTTCTTTTCAGTTGCAAACTCCATTCCATACATATATATGGGGAGGTACTAGCTCCAAATCGGTTTTACAGTGAAAACTGCAGGAACTTCAAACCGGCACTAGGAAACAGACTGAGAAAGCAGAGAAAAAGTGTCTCCTGCAACCCGTTCCCTTGGTGCTAGATGAACGAACGTCTCTCCACTTGCTCAGTTCTGAGAGATAAGTGTGTGTGAAAGCCGTTCTTCACCTAGCTTGTTGGGAACACAAAGTTTCTTTTCAGGTGCAAACTCCATTCCATACATATATATGGGGAGGTACTAGCTCCAACTCGGTTTTACAGTGAAAACTGCAGGAACTTCAAACCGGCACTAGGAAACAGACTGAGAAAGCAGAGAAAAAGTGTCTCCTGCAACCCGTTCCCTTGGTGCTAGATGAACGAACGTCTCTCCACTTGCTCAGTTCTGAGAGATAAGTGTGTGTCAATGCCGTTCTTCAAATAGCTTGTTGGGAACACAAAGTTTCTTTTCAGTTGCAAACTCCATTCCATACATATATATGGGGAGGTACTAGCTCCAACTCGGTTTTACAGTGAAAACTGCAGGAACTTCAAACCGGCACTAGGAAACAGACTGAGAAAGCAGAGAAAAAGTGTCTCCTGCAACCCGTTCCCTTGGTGCTAGATGAACGAACGTTTCTCCACTTGCTCAGTTCTGAGAGATAAGTGTGTGTGAAAGCCGTCCTTCACCTAGCTTGTTGGGAACACAAAGTTTCTTTTCAGTTGCAAACTCCATTCCATACATATATATGGGGAGGTACTAGCTCCAACTCGGTTTTACAGTGAAAACTGCAGGAACTTCAAACCGGCACTAGGAAACAGACTGAGAAAGCAGAGAAAAAGTGTCTCCTGCAACCCGTTCCCTTGGTGCTAGATGAACGAACGTCTCTCCACTTGCTCAGTTCTGAGAGATAAGTGTGTGTCAAAGCCGTTCTTCACCTAGCTTGTTGGGAACACAAAGTTTCTTTTCAGGTGCAAACTCCATTCCATACATATATATGGGGAGGTACTAGCTCCAACTCGGTTTTACAGTGAAAACTGCAGGAACTTCAAACCGGCACTAGGAAACAGACTGAGAAAGCAGAGAAAAAGTGTCTCCTGCAACCCGTTCCCTTGGTGCTAGATGAACGAACGTCTCTCCACTTGCTCAGTTCTGAGAGATAAGTGTGTGTCAAAGCCGTTCTTCACCTAGCTTGTTGGGAACACAAAGTTTCTTTTCAGGTGCAAACTCCATTCCATACATATATATGGGGAGGTACTAGCTCCAACTCGGTTTTACAGTGAAAACTGCAGGAACTTCAAACCGGCACTAGGAAACAGACTGAGAAAGCAGAGAAAAAGTGTCTCCTGCAACCCGTTCCCTTGGTGCTAGATGAACGAACGTCTCTCCACTTGCTCAGTTCTGAGAGATAAGTGTGTGTGAAAGCCGTCCTTCACCTAGCTTGTTGGGAACACAAAGTTTCTTTTCAGGTGCAAACTCCATTCCATACATATATATGGGGAGGTACTAGCTCCAACTCGGTTTTACAGTGAAAACTGCAGGAACTTCAAACCGGCACTAGGAAACAGACTGAGAAAGCAGCGAAAAAGTGTCTCCTGCAACCCGTTCCCTTGGTGCTAGATGAACGAACGTCTCTCCACTTGCTCAGTTCTGAGAGATAAGTGTGTGTGAAAGCCGTCCTTCACCTAGCTTGTTGGGAACACAAAGTTTCTTTTCAGGTGCAAACTCCATTCCATACATATATATGGGGAGGTACTAGCTCCAACTCGGTTTTACAGTGAAAACTGCAGGAACTTCAAACCGGCACTAGGAAACAGACTGAGAAAGCAGAGAAAAAGTGTCTCCTGCAACCCGTTCCCTTGGTGCTAGATGAACGAACGTCTCTCCACTTGCTCAGTTCTGAGAGATAAGTGTGTGTGAAAGCCGTCCTTCATCTAGCTTGTTGGGAACACAAAGTTTCTTTTCAGTTGCAAACTCCATTCCATACATATATATATGTGGAGGTACTAGCTCCAAATCGGTTTTACAGTGAAAACTGCAGGAACTTCAAACCGGCACTAGGAAACAGACTGAGAAAGCAGAGAAAAAGTGTCTCCTGCAACCCGTTCCCTTGGTGCTAGATGAACGAACGTCTCTCCACTTGCTCAGTTCTGAGAGATAAGTGTGTGTGAAAGCCGTTCTTCACCTAGCTTGTTGGGAACACAAAGTTTCTTTTCAGGTGCAAACTCCATTCCATACATATATATGGGGAGGTACTAGCTCCAAATCAATTTTACAGTGAAAACTGCAGGAACTTCAAACCGGCACTAGGAAACAGACTGATAAAGCAGAGAAAAAGTGTCTCCTGCAACCCGTTCCCTTGGTGCTAGATGAACGAACGTCTCTCCACTTGCTCAGTTCTGAGAGATAAGTGTGTGTGAAAGCCGTTCTTCACCTAGCTTGTTGGGAACACAAAGTTTCTTTTCAGGTGCAAACTCCATTCCATACATATATATGGGGAGGTACTAGCTCCAACTCGGTTTTACAGTGAAAACTGCAGGAACTTCAAACCGGCACTAGGAAACAGACTGAGAAAGCAGAGAAAAAGTGTCTCCTGCAACCCGTTCCCTTGGTGCTAGATGAACGAACGTCTCTCCACTTGCTCAGTTCTGAGAGATAAGTGTGTGTCAATGCCGTTCTTCACCTAGCTTGTTGGGAACACAAAGTTTCTTTTCAGTTGCAAACTCCATTCCATACATATATATGGGGAGGTACTAGCTCCAACGCGGTTTTACAGTGAAAACTGCAGGAACTTCAAACCGGCACTAGGAAACAGACTGAGAAAGCAGAGAAAAAGTGTCTCCTGCAACCCGTTCCCTTGGTGCTAGATGAACGAACGTCTCTCCACTTGCTCAGTTCTGAGAGATAAGTGTGTGTGAAAGCCGTCCTTCACCTAGCTTGTTGGGAAC
This sequence comes from Camelus dromedarius, assembly GCF_036321535.1. Taxonomy (NCBI): domain Eukaryota; kingdom Metazoa; phylum Chordata; class Mammalia; order Artiodactyla; family Camelidae; genus Camelus; species Camelus dromedarius. Next base: position 846,765 of record NW_026989782.1, on the reverse strand, counting down.
ACAAAGTTTCTTTTCAGTTGCAAACTCCATTCCATACATATATATGGGGAGGTACTAGCTCCAACTCGGTTTTACAGTGAAAACTGCAGGAACTTCAAACCGGCACTAGGAAACAGACTGAGAAAGCAGAGAAAAAGTGTCTCCTGCAACCCGTTCCCTTGGTGCTAGATGAACGAACGTCTCTCCACTTGCTCAGTTCTGAGAGATAAGTGTGTGTGAAAGCCGTTTTTCACCTAGCTTGTTGGGAACACAAAGTTTCTTTTCAGTTGCAAACTCCATTCCATACATATATACGGGGAGGTACTAGCTCCAAATCGGTTTTACAGTGAAAACTGCAGGAACTTCAAACCGGCACTAGGAAACAGACTGAGAAAGCAGAGAAAAAGTGTCTCCTGCAACCCGTTCCCTTGGTGCTAGATGAACGAACGTCTCTCCACTTGCTCAGTTCTGAGAGATAAGTGTGTGTGAAAGCCGTCCTTCACCTAGCTTGTTGGGAACACAAAGTTTCTTTTCAGGTGCAAACTCCATTCCATACATATATATGGGGAGGTACTAGCTCCAACTCGGTTTTACAGTGAAAACTGCAGGAACTTCAAACCGGCACTAGGAAACAGACTGAGAAAGCAGCGAAAAAGTGTCTCCTGCAACCCGTTCCCTTGGTGCTAGATGAACGAACGTCTCTCCACTTGCTCAGTTCTGAGAGATAAGTGTGTGTGAAAGCCGTCCTTCATCTAGCTTGTTGGGAACACAAAGTTTCTTTTCAGTTGCAAACTCCATTCCATACATATATATATGTGGAGGTACTAGCTCCAAATCGGTTTTACAGTGAAAACTGCAGGAACTTCAAACCGGCACTAGGAAACAGACTGAGAAAGCAGAGAAAAAGTGTCTCCTGCAACCCGTTCCCTTGGTGCTAGATGAACGAACGTCTCTCCACTTGCTCAGTTCTGAGAGATAAGTGTGTGTGAAAGCCGTTCTTCAACTAGCTTGTTGGGAACACAAAGTTTCTTTTCAGTTGCAAACTCCATTCCATACATATATATGGGGAGGTACTAGCTCCAAATCAATTTTACAGTGAAAACTGCAGGAACTTCAAACCGGCACTAGGAAACAGACTGATAAAGCAGAGAAAAAGTGTCTCCTGCAACCCGTTCCCTTGGTGCTAGATGAACGAACGTCTCTCCACTTGCTCAGTTCTGAGAGATAAGTGTGTGTGAAAGCCGTTCTTCACCTAGCTTGTTGGGAACACAAAGTTTCTTTTCAGGTGCAAACTCCATTCCATACATATATATGGGGAGGTACTAGCTCCAACTCGGTTTTACAGTGAAAACTGCAGGAACTTCAAACCGGCACTAGGAAACAGACTGAGAAAGCAGAGAAAAAGTGTCTCCTGCAACCCGTTCCCTTGGTGCTAGATGAACGAACGTCTCTCCACTTGCTCAGTTCTGAGAGATAAGTGTGTGTCAATGCCGTTCTTCACCTAGCTTGTTGGGAACACAAAGTTTCTTTTCAGTTGCAAACTCCATTCCATACATATATATGGGGAGGTACTAGCTCCAACGCGGTTTTACAGTGAAAACTGCAGGAACTTCAAACCGGCACTAGGAAACAGACTGAGAAAGCAGAGAAAAAGTGTCTCCTGCAACCCGTTCCCTTGGTGCTAGATGAACGAACGTCTCTCCACTTGCTCAGTTCTGAGAGATAAGTGTGTGTGAAAGCCGTCCTTCACCTAGCTTGTTGGGAACACAAAGTTTCTTTTCAGTTGCAAACTCCATTCCATACATATATATGGGGAGGTACTAGCTCCAACTCGGTTTTACAGTGAAAACTGCAGGAACTTCAAACCGGCACTAGGAAACAGACTGAGAAAGCAGAGAAAAAGTGTCTCCTGCAACCCGTTCCCTTGGTGCTAGATGAACGAACGTCTCTCCACTTGCTCAGTTCTGAGAGATAAGTGTGTGTGAAAGCCGTTTTTCACCTAGCTTGTTGGGAACACAAAGTTTCTTTTCAGTTGCAAACTCCATTCCATACATATATACGGGGAGGTACTAGCTCCAAATCGGTTTTACAGTGAAAACTGCAGGAACTTCAAACCGGCACTAGGAAACAGACTGAGAAAGCAGAGAAAAAGTGTCTCCTGCAACCCGTTCCCTTGGTGCTAGATGAACGAACGTCTCTCCACTTGCTCAGTTCTGAGAGATAAGTGTGTGTGAAAGCCGTTCTTCACCTAGCTTGTTTGGAACACAAAGTTTCTTTTCAGGTGCAAACTCCATTCCATACATATATATGGGGAGGTACTAGCTCCAACTCGGTTTTACAGTGAAAACTGCAGGAACTTCAAACCGGCACTAGGAAACAGACTGAGAAAGCAGAGAAAAAGTGTCTCCTGCAACCCGTTCCCTTGGTGCTAGATGAACGAACGTCTCTCCAATTGCTCAGTTCTGAGAGATAAGTGTGTGTCAAAGCCGTTCTTCACCTAGCTTGTTGGGAACACAAAGTTTCTTTTCAGTTGCAAACTCCATTCCATACATATATATGGGGAGGTACTAGCTCCAACTCGGTTTTACAGTGAAAACTGCAGGAACTTCAAACCGGCACTAGGAAACAGACTGAGAAAGCAGAGAAAAAGTGTCTCCTGCAACCCGTTCCCTTGGTGCTAGATGAACGAACGTCTCTCCACTTGCTCAGTTCTGAGAGATAAGTGTGTGTGAAAGCCGTACTTCACCTAGCTTGTTGGGAACACAAAGTTTCTTTTCAGGTGCAAACTCCATTCCATACATATATATGGGGAGGTACTAGCTCCAACTCGGTTTTACAGTGAAAACTGCAGGAACTTCAAACCGGCACTAGGAAACAGACTGAGAAAGCAGAGAAAAAGTGTCTCCTGCAACCCGTTCCCTTGGTGCTAGATGAACGAACGTCTCTCCACTTGCTCAGTTCTGAGAGATAATTGTGTGTGAAAGCCGTCCTTCACCTAGCTTGTTGGGAACACAAAGTTTCTTTTCAGGTGCAAACTCCATTCCATACATATATATGGGGAGGTACTAGCTCCAACTCGGTTTTACAGTGAAAACTGCAGGAACTTCAAACCGGCACTAGGAAACAGACTGAGAAAGCAGAGAAAAAGTGTCTCCTGCAACCCGTTCCCTTGGTGCTAGATGAACGAACGTCTCTCCACTTGCTCAGTTCTGAGAGATAAGTGTGTGTGAAAGCGGTTCTTCACCTAGCTTGTTGGGAACACAAAGTTTCTTTTCAGTTGCAAACTCCATTCCATACATATATATGGGGAGGTACTAGCTCCAAATCGGTTTTACAGTGAAAACTGCAGGAACTTCAAACCGGCACTAGGAAACAGACTGAGAAAGCAGAGAAAAAGTGTCTCCTGCAACCCGTTCCCTTGGTGCTAGATGAACGAACGTCTCTCCACTTGCTCAGTTCTGAGAGATAAGTGTGTGTGAAAGCCGTTCTTCACCTAGCTTGTTGGGAACACAAAGTTTCTTTTCAGGTGCAAACTCCATTCCATACATATATATGGGGAGGTACTAGCTCCAACTCGGTTTTACAGTGAAAACTGCAGGAACTTCAAACCGGCACTAGGAAACAGACTGAGAAAGCAGAGAAAAAGTGTCTCCTGCAACCCGTTCCCTTGGTGCTAGATGAACGAACGTCTCTCCAATTGCTCAGTTCTGAGAGATAAGTGTGTGTCAAAGCCGTTCTTCACCTAGCTTGTTGGGAACACAAAGTTTCTTTTCAGTTGCAAACTCCATTCCATACATATATATGGGGAGGTACTAGCTCCAACTCGGTTTTACAGTGAAAACTGCAGGAACTTCAAACCGGCACTAGGAAACAGACTGAGAAAGCAGAGAAAAAGTGTCTCCTGCAACCCGTTCCCTTGGTGCTAGATGAACGAACGTCTCTCCACTTGCTCAGTTCTGAGAGATAAGTGTGTGTGAAAGCCGTACTTCACCTAGCTTGTTGGGAACACAAAGTTTCTTTTCAGGTGCAAACTCCATTCCATACATATATATGGGGAGGTACTAGCTCCAACTCGGTTTTACAGTGAAAACTGCAGGAACTTCAAACCGGCACTAGGAAACAGACTGAGAAAGCAGAGAAAAAGTGTCTCCTGCAACCCGTTCCCTTGGTGCTAGATGAACGAACGTCTCTCCACTTGCTCAGTTCTGAGAGATAATTGTGTGTGAACGCCGTCCTTCACCTAGCTTGTTGGGAACACAAAGTTTCTTTTCAGGTGCAAACTCCATTCCATACATATATATGGGGAGGTACTAACTCCAACTCGGTTTTACAGTGAAAACTGCAGGAAATTCAAACCGGCACTAGGAAACAGACTGAGAAAGCAGAGAAAAAGTGTCTCCTGCAACCCGTTCCCTTGGTGCTAGATGAACGAACGTCTCTCCACTTGCTCAGTTCTGAGAGATAAGTGTGTGTGAAAGCCGTCCTTCACCTAGCTTGTTGGGAACACAAAGTTTCTTTTCAGTTGCAAACTCCATTCCATACATATATATGGGGAGGTACTAGCTCCAACTCGGTTTTACAGTGAAAACTGCAGGAACTTCAAACCGGCACTAGGAAACAGACTGAGAAAGCAGAGAAAAAGTGTCTCCTGCAACTCGTTCCCTTGGTGCTAGATGAACGAACGTCTCTCCACTTGCTCAGTTCTCAGAGATAATTGTGTTTGAAAGCCGTCCTTCAACTAGCTTGTTGGAAACACAGAGTTTCTTTTCAGTTGCAAACTCCATTCCATACATATATATGGGAAGGTACTAGCTCCAACTCGGTTTGACAGTGAAAACTGTAGGAACTTCAAACCGGCACTAGGAAACAGACTGAGAAAGCAGAGAAAAAGTGTCTCCTGCAACCCGTTCCCTTGGTGCTAGATGAACGAACGTCTCTCCACATGCTCAGTTCTGAGAGATAAGTGTGTGTGAAAGCCGTCCTTCACCTAGCTTGTTGGGAACACAAAGTTTCTTTTCAGTTGAAAAACTCCATTCCATACATATATATGGGGAGGTACAAGCTCCAAATCGGTTTAACAGTGAAAACTGCAGGAACTTCAAACCGGCACTAGGAAACAGATTGAGAAAGCAGAGAAAATGTGTCTCCTGCAATCCGTTCCCTTTGTGCTAGATGAACGAACGTCTCTGCACTTGCTCAGTTCTCAGAGATAAGTGTGTGTGAAAGCCGTCCTTCAACTAGCTTGTTGGGAACACAAAGTTTATTTTCAGTGGCAAACTCCATTCCATACATATATTTGGGGAGGTACTAGCTCCAACTCGGTTTGACAGTGAAAACTGCAGGAACTTCAAACCGGCACTAGGAAACAGACTGAGAAAGCAGAGAAAAAGTGTCTCCTGCAACACGTTCCCTTGGTGCTAGATGAACGAACGTCTCTCCACTTGCTCAGTTCTGAGAGATAAGTGGGTGTGAAAGCCGTCTTTCACCTAGCTTGTTGGGAACACAAAGTTTCTTTTCAGTTGCAAACTCCATTCCATACATATGTATGGGGAGGTACTACCTCCAACTCGGTTTTACAGTGAAAACTGCAGGAACTTCAAACCGGCACTAGGAAACAGACTGAGAAAGCAGAGAAAAAGTGTCTTCTGCAACCCGTTCCCTTGGTGCTAGATGAACGAACGTCTCTCCACTTGCTCAGTTCTGAGAGATAAGTGTGTGTGAAAGCCGTCCTTCACCTAGCTTGTTGGGAACACAAAGTTTCTTTTTAGTTGCAAACTCCATTCCATACATATATATGGGGAGATACTACCTCCAACCCGGTTTTACAGTGAAAACTGCAGGAACTTCAAACCGGCACTAGGATAAAGACTGAGAAAGCAGAGAAAAAGTGTCTCCTGCAACCCGTTCCCTTGGTGCTAGATGAACGAACGTCTCTCAACTTGCTCAGTTCTGAGAGATAAGTGTGTGTGAAAGAGGTCCTTCACCTAGCTTGTTGGGAACACAAAGTTCTTTTCAGTTGTAACTTCCATTCCATAAATATATATGGGGAGGTACTAGCTCCAAATCGTTATTAGAGTGAAAACTGCAGGAACTTCAAACCGGCACTAGGAAACAGACTGAGAAAGCAGAGAAAAAGTGTCTCCTGCAACCCGTTCCCTTGGTGCTAGATGAACGAACGTCTCTCCACTTCCTCAGTTCTGAGAGATAAGTGTGTGTGAAAGCCGTCCTTCACCTAGCTTGTTGGGAACACAAAGTTTCTTTTCAGTTGCAAACTCCATTCCATACATATATATGGGGAGGTACTAGCTCCAACTCTGTTTTACAGTGAAAACTGCAGGAACTTCAAACCGGCACTAGGAAACAGACTGAGAAAGCAGAGGAAAAGTGTCTCCTGCAACCCGTTCCCTTGGTGCTAGATGAACGAAAGTCTCTCCACTTGCTCAGTTCTGAGATATAAGTGTGTGTGAAAGCCGTTCTTCACCTAGCTTTTTGGGAACACAAAGTTTCTTTTCAGTTGCAAACTCCATTCCATACATATATATGGGGAGGTACTAGCTCCAACTCGGTTTTACAGTGAAAACTGCAGGAACTTCAAACCGGCACTAGGAAACAGACTGAGAAAGCAGAGAAAAATTGTCTCCTGCAACCCGTTCCCTTGGTGCTAGATGAACGAACGTCTCTCCACTTGCTCAGTTCTGAGAGATAAGTGTGTGTGAAAGCCGTCCTTCACCTAGCTTGTTGGGAACACAAAGTTTCTTTTCAGTTGCAAACTCCATTCCATACATATATATGGGGAGGTACTAGCTCCAACTCGGTTTGACAGTGAAAACTGCAGGAACTTCAAACCGGCACTAGGAAACAGACTGAGAAAGCATAGAAAAAGTGTCTCCTGCAACCCGTTCCCTTGGTGCTAGATGAACGAACGTCTCTCCACTTGCTCAGTTCTGAGAGATAAGTGTGTGTGAAAGCCGTCCTTCATCTAGCTTGTTGGGAACACAAAGTTTCTTTTCAGTTGCAAACTCCATTCCATACATATATATGGGGAGGTACTAGCTCCAACTCGGTTTTACAGTGAAAACTGCAGGAAATTCAAACCGGCACTAGGAAACAGACTGAGAAAGCAGAGAAAAAGTGTCTCCTGCAACCCGTTCCCTTGGTGCTAGATGAACGAACGTCTCTCCACTTGCTCAGTTCTGAGAGATAAGTGTGTGTGAAAGCCGTCCTTCACCTAGCTTGTTGGGAACACAAAGTTTCTTTTCAGTAGCAAACTCCATTCCATACATATATATGGGGAGGTACTAGCTCCAACTCGGTTTGACAGTGAAAACTGCAGGAACTTCAAACCGGCACTAGGAAACAGACTGAGAAAGCAGAGAAAAAGTGTCTCCTGCAACACGTTCCCTTGGTGCTAGATGTACGAACGTCTCTCCACTTGCTCAGTTCTGAGAGATAAGTGTGTGTGAAAGCCGTCCTTCACCTAGCTTGTTGGGAACACAAAGTTTCTTTTCAGTTGCAAACTCCATTCCATACATATATATGGGGAGGTACTACCTCCAACTCGGTTTTACAGTGAAAACTGCAGGAACTTCAAACCGGCACTAGGAAACAGACTGAGAGAGCAGAGAAAAAGTGTCTCTTGCAACCCGTTCCCTTGGTGCTAGATGAACGAACGTCTCTCCACTTGCTCAGTTCTGAGAGATAAGTGTGTGTGAAAGCCGTCCTTCAACTAGCTTGTTGGGAACACAAAGTTTCTTTTCAGTTGCAAACTCCATTCCATACATATATATGGGGAGGTACTAGCTCCAACTCGGTTTGACAGTGAAAACTGCAGGAACTTCAAACCGGCACTAGGAAACAGACTGAGAAAGCAGAGAAAAACTGTCTCCTGCAACCCGTTCCCTTGGTGCTAGATGAACGAACGTCTCTCCACTTGCTCATTTCTGAGAGATAAGTGTGTGTGAAAGCCGTCCTTCACCTAGCTTGTTGGGAACACAAAGTTTCTTTTCAGTTGCAAACTCCATTCCATACATATATATGGGGAGGTACTACCTCCAACTAGGTTTTACAGTGAAAACTGCAGGAACTTCAAACCGGCACTAGGAAACAGACTGAGAAAGCAGAGAAAAAGTGTCTCCTGCAACCCGTTCCCTTGGTGCTAGATGAACGAACGTCTCTCCACTTGCTCAGTTCTGAGAGATAAGTGTGTGTGAAAGCCGTCCTTCACCTAGCTTGTTGGGAACACAAAGTTTATTTTCAGTTGAAAAACTCCATTCCATACATATATATGGGGAGGTACAAGCTCCAAATCGGTTTAACAGTGAAAATTGCAGGAATTTCAAACCGGCACTAGGAAACAGATTGAGAAAGCAGAGAAAATGTGTCTCCTGCAATCCGTTCCATTGGTGCTAGATGAACGAACGTCTCTGCACTTGCTCAGTTCTCAGAGATAAGTGTGTGTGAAAGCCGACCTTCACCTAGCTTGTTGGGAACACAAAGTTTCTTTTCAGTTGCAAACTCTATTCCATACATATATATGGGGAGGTAATAGCTCCAACTCGGTATTACAGTGAAAACTGCAGGAACTTCAAACCGGCACTAGGAAACAGACTGAGAAAGCAGAGAAAAAGTTTCTCCTGCATCCCGTTCCCCTGGTGCTAGATGAACGAACGTCTCTCCACTTGCTCAGTTCTGAGAGATAAGTGTGTGTGAAAGCCGTCTTTCACCTAGCTTGTTGGGAACACAAAGTTTCTTTTCAGTTGCAAACTCCATTCCATACATATGTATGGGGAGGTACTACCTCCAACTCGGTTTTACAGTGAAAACTGCAGGAACTTCAAACCGGCACTAGGAAACAGACTGAGAAAGCAGAGACAAAGTGTCTTCTGCAACCCGTTCCCTTGGTGCTAGATGAACGAACGTCTCTCCACTTGCTCAGTTCTGAGAGATAAGTGTGTGTGAAAGCCGTCCTTCACCTAGCTTGTTGGGAACACAAAGTTTCTTTTTAGTTGCAAACTCCATTCCATACATATATATGGGGAGATACTACCTCCAACTAGGTTTTACAGTGAAAACTGCAGGAACTTCAAACCGGCACTAGGATAAAGACTGAGAAAGCAGAGAAAAAGTGTCTCCTGCAACCCGTTCCCTTGGTGCTAGATGAACGAACGTCTCTCAACTTGCTCAGTTCTGAGAGATAAGTGTGTGTGAAAGAGGTCCTTCACCTAGCTTGTTGGGAACACAAAGTTCTTTTCAGTTGTAACCTCCATTCCATAAATATATATGGGGAGGTACTAGCTCCAAATCGTTATTAGAGTGAAAACTGCAGGAACTTGAAACCGGCACTAGGAAACAGACTGTTAAAGCAGAGAAAAAGTGTCTCCTGCAACCCGTTCCCTTGGTGCTAGATGAACGAACGTCTCTCCACTTGCTCAGTTCTGAGAGATAAGTGTGTGTGAAAGCCGTCCTTCACCTATCTTGTTGGGAACACAAAGTTTCTTTTCAGTTGCAAACTCCATTCCATACATATATATGGGGAGGTTCTAGCTCCAACTAGGTTTTACAGTGAAAACTGCAGGAACTTCAAACCGGCACTAGGAAACAGACTGAGAAAGCAGAGAAAAAGTGTCTCCTGCTACCCGTTCCCTAGGTGCTAGATGAACGAACGTCTCTCCACTTGCTCAGTTCTGAGAGATAAGTGTGTGTGAAAGCCGTCCTTCTCCTAGCTTGTTGGGAACACAAAGTTTCTTTTCAGTTGCAAACTCCATTCCATACATATATATGGGGAGGTACTACCTCCAACTCGGTTTTACAGTGAAAACTGCAGGAACTTCAAACCGGCACTAGTAAACAGACTGAGAAAGCAGAGAAAAAGTGTCTCCTGCAACCCGTTCCCTTGGTGCTAGATGAACGAACGTCTCTCCACTTGCTAAGTCTGAGAGATAAGTGTGTGTGAAAGCCGTCCTTCAACTAGCTTGTTGGGAACACAAAGTTTATTTTCAGTGGCAAACTCCATTCCATACATATATTTGGGGAGGTACTAACTCCAACTCGGTTTGACAGTGAAAACTGCAGGAACTTCAAACCGGCACTAGGAAACAGACTGAGAAAGCAGAGAAAAAGTGTCTCCTGCAACACGTTCCCTTGGTGCTAGATGAACGAACGTCTCTCCACTTGCTCAGTTCTGAGAGATAAGTGTGTGTGAAAGCCGTCCTTCACCTAGCTTGTTGGGAACACAAAGTTTCTTTTCAGTTGCAAACTCCATTCCATACATATATATGGGGAGGTACTACCTCCAACTCGGTTTTACAGTGAAAACTGCAGGAACTTCAAACCGACACTAGGAAAAAGACTGAGAAAGCAGAGAAAAAGTGTCTCCTGCAACCCGTTCCCTTGGTGCAAGATGAACGAATGTCTCTCAACTTGCTCAGTTCTGAGAGATAAGTGTGTGTGAAAGCCGTCCTTCACCTAGCTTGTTGGGAACACAAAGTTTATTTTCAGTGGCTAACTCCATTCCATACATATATTTGGGGAGGTACTAGCTCCAACTCGGTTTTACAGTGAAAACTGCAGGAACTTCAAACCGGCACTAGGAAACAGACTGAGAAAGCAGAGAAAAAGTTTCTCCTGCAACCCGTTCCCTTGGTGCTAGATGAACGAACGTCTCTCCACTTGCTCAGTTCTGAGAGATAAGTGTGTGTGAAAGCCGTCCTTCACCTAGCTTGTTGGGAACACAAAGTTTCTTTTCAGTTGCAAACTCCATTCCATACATATATATGGGGAGGTACAAGCTCCAAATCGGTTTTACAGTGAAAATTGCAGGAACTTCATACCGGCACTAGGAAACAGATTGAGAACGCAGAGAAAATGTGTCTCCTGCAATCCGTTCCATTGGTGCTAGATGAACGAACGTCTCTGCACTTGCTCAGTTCTCAGAGATAAGTGTGTGTGAAAGCCGTCCTTCACCTAGCTTGTTGGGAACACAAAGTTTCTTTTCAGTTGCAAACTCCATTCCATACATATATATGGGGAGGTTCTAGCTCCAACTCGGTTTTACAGTGAAAACTGCAGGAACTTCAAACCGGCACTAGGAAACAGATTGAGAACGCAGAGAAAATGTGTCTCCTGCAATCCGTTCCATTGGTGCTAGATGAACGAACGTCTCTGCACTTGCTCAGTTCTCAGAGATAAGTGTGTGTGAAAGCCGTCCTTCACCTAGCTTGTTGGGAACACAAAGTTTCTTTTCAGTTGCAAACTCCATTCCATACATATATATGGGGAGGTTCTAGCTCCAACTCGGTTTTACAGTGAAAACTGCAGGAACTTCAAACCGGCACTAGGAAACAGACTGAGAAAGCAGAGAAAAAGTGTCTCCTGCTACCCGTTCCCTAGGTGCTAGATGAACGAACGTCTCTCCACTTGCTCAGTTCTGAGAGATAAGTGTGTGTGAAAGCCGTCCTTCTCCTAGCTTGTTGGGAACACAAAGTTTCTTTTCAGTTGCAAACTCCATTCCATACATATATATGGGGAGGTACTACCTCCAACTCGGTTTTACAGTGAAAACTGCAGGAACTTCAAACCGGCACTAGTAAACAGACTGAGAAAGCAGAGAAAAAGTGTCTCCTGCAACCCGTTCCCTTGGTGCTAGATGAACGAACGTCTCTCCACTTGCTAAGTCTGAGAGATAAGTGTGTGTGAAAGCCGTCCTTCAACTAGCTTGTTGGGAACACAAAGTTTATTTTCAGTGGCAAACTCCATTCCATACATATATTTGGGGAGGTACTAGCTCCAACTCGGTTTGACAGTGAAAACTGCAGGAACTTCAAACCGGCACTAGGAAACAGACTGAGAAAGCAGAGAAAAAGTGTCTCCTGCAACACGTTCCCTTGGTGCAAGATGAACGAATGTCTCTCCACTTGCTCAGTTCTGAGAGATAAGTGTGTGTGAAAGCCGTCCTTCACCTAGCTTGTTGGGAACACAAAGTTTCTTTTCAGTTGCAAACTCCATTCCATACATATATATGGGGAGGTACAAGCTCCAACTCGGTTTTACAGTGAAAACTGCAGGAACTTCAAACCGGCACTAGGAAACATACTGAGAATGCAGAGAAAAAGTGTTTCCTGCAACCTGTTCCCTTGGTGCTAGATAAACGAACGTCTCTCCACTTGCTCAGTTCTGAGAGATAAGTGTGTGTGAAAGCCGTCCTTCACCTAGCTTGTTGGGAACACAAAGTTTCTTTTCAGTTGCAAACTCCATTCCATACATATATATGGGGAGGTACTACCTCCAACTAAGTTTTACAGTGAAAACTGCAGGAACTTCAAACCGGCACTAGGAAACAGACTGAGAAAGCAGAGAAAAAGTGCCTCCTGCAACCCGTTCCCTTGGTGCTAGATGAACGAACGTCTCTCCACTTGCTCAGTTCTGAGAGATAATTGTGTGTGAAAGCCGTCCTTCAACTAGCTTGTTGGGAACACAAATTTTATTTTCAGTTGCAAACTCCATTCCATACATATATATGGGGAGGTACAAGCTCCAAATCGGTTTTACAGTGAAAATTGCAGGAACTTCATACCGGCACTAGGAAACAGATTGAGAACGCAGAGAAAATGTGTCTCCTGCAATCCGTTCCATTGGTGCTAGATGAACGAACGTCTCTGCACTTGCTCAGTTCTCAGAGATAAGTGTGTGTGAAAGCCGTCCTTCACCTAGCTTGTTGGGAACACAAAGTTTCTTTTTAGTTGCAAACTCCATTCCATACATATATATGGGGAGATACTACCTCCAACTAGGTTTTACAGTGAAAACTGCAGGAACTTCAAACCGGCACTAGGATAAAGACTGAGAAAGCAGAGAAAAAGTGTCTCCTGCAACCCGTTCCCTTGGTGCTAGATGAACGAACGTCTCTCAACTTGCTCAGTTCTGAGAGATAAGTGTGTGTGAAAGAGGTCCTTCACCTAGCTTGTTGGGAACACAAAGTTCTTTTCAGTTGTAACCTCCATTCCATAAATATATATGGGGAGGTACTAGCTCCAAATCGTTATTAGAGTGAAAACTGCAGGAACTTCAAACCGGCACTAGGAAACAGACTGTTAAAGCAGAGAAAAAGTGTCTCCTGCCACCCGTTCCCTTGGTGCTAGATGAACGAACGTCTCTCCACTTGCTCAGTTCTGAGAGATAAGTGTGTGTGAAAGCCGTCAATCACCTAGCTTGTTGGGAACACAAAGTTTCTTTTCAGTTGCAAACTCCATTCCATACATATATATGGGGAGGTTCTAGCTCCAAATAGGTTTTACAGTGAAAACTGCAGGAACTTCAAACCGGCACTAGGAAACAGACTGAGAAAGCAGAGAAAAAGTGTCTCCTGCTACCCGTTCCCTAGGTGCTAGATGAACGAACGTCTCTCCACTTGCTCAGTTCTGAGAGATAAGTGTGTGTGAAAGCCGTCCTTCTCCTAGCTTGTTGGGAACACAAAGTTTCTTTTCAGTTGCAAACTCCATTCCATACATATATATGGGGAGGTACTACCTCCAACTCGGTTTTACAGTGAAAACTGCAGGAACTTCAAACCGGCACTAGTAAACAGACTGAGAAAGCAGAGAAAAAGTGTCTCCTGCAACCCGTTCCCTTGGTGCTAGATGAACGAACGTCTCTCCACTTGCTAAGTCTGAGAGATAAGTGTGTGTGAAAGCCGTCCTTCAACTAGCTTGTTGGGAACACAAAGTTTATTTTCAGTGGCAAACTCCATTCCATACATATATTTGGGGAGGTACTAACTCCAACTCGGTTTGACAGTGAAAACTGCAGGAACTTCAAACCGGCACTAGGAAACAGACTGAGAAAGCAGAGAAAAAGTGTCTCCTGCAACACGTTCCCTTGGTGCTAGATGAACGAACGTCTCTCACCTTGCTCAGTTCTGAGAGATAAGTGTGTGTGAAAGCCGTCCTTCACCTAGCTTGTTGGGAACACAAAGTTTCTTTTCAGTTGCAAACTCCATTCCATACATATATATGGGGAGGTACTACCTCCAACTCGGTTTTACAGTGAAAACTGCAGGAACTTCAAACCGACACTAGGAAAAAGACTGAGAAAGCAGAGAAAAAGTGTCTCCTGCAACCCGTTCCCTTGGTGCAAGATGAACGAATGTCTCTCCACTTGCTCAGTTCTGAGAGATAAGTGTGTGTGAAAGCCGTCCTTCACCTAGCTTGTTGGGAACACAAAGTTTATTTTCAGTGGCTAACTCCATTCCATACATATATTTGGGGAGGTACTAGCTCCAACTCGGTTTTACAGTGAAAACTGCAGGAACTTCAAACCGGCACTAGGAAACAGACTGAGAAAGCAGAGAAAAAGTTTCTCCTGCAACCCGTTCCCTTGGTGCTAGATGAACGAACGTCTCTCCACTTGCTCAGTTCTGAGAGACAAGTGTGTGTGAAAGCCGTCCTTCACCTAGCTTGTTGGGAACACAAAGTTTCTTTTCAGTTGCAAACTCCATTCCATACATATATATGGGGAGGTACAAGCTCCAAATCGGTTTTACAGTGAAAATTGCAGGAACTTCATACCGGCACTAGGGAACAGATTGAGAACGCAGAGAAAATGTTTCTCCTGCAATCCGTTCCATTGGTGCTAGATGAACGAACGTCTCTGCACTTGCTCAGTTCTCAGAGATAAGTGTGTGTGAAAGCCGTCCTTCACCTAGCTTGTTGGGAACACAAAGTTTCTTTTCAGTTGCAAACTCCATTCCATACATATATATGGGGAGGTTCTAGCTCCAACTCGGTTTTACAGTGAAAACTGCAGGAACTTCAAACCGGCACTAGGAAACAGATTGAGAACGCAGAGAAAATGTGTCTCCTGCAATCCGTTCCATTGGTGCTAGATGAACGAACGTCTCTGCACTTGCTCAGTTCTCAGAGATAAGTGTGTGTGAAAGCCGTCCTTCACCTAGCTTGTTGGGAACACAAAGTTTCTTTTCAGTTGCAAACTCCATTCCATACATATATATGGGGAGGTTCTAGCTCCAACTCGGTTTTACAGTGAAAACTGCAGGAACTTCAAACCGGCACTAGGAAACAGACTGAGAAAGCAGAGAAAAAGTGTCTCCTGCTACCCGTTCCCTAGGTGCTAGATGAACGAACGTCTCTCCACTTGCTCAGTTCTGAGAGATAAGTGTGTGTGAAAGCCGTCCTTCTCCTAGCTTGTTGGGAACACAAAGTTTCTTTTCAGTTGCAAACTCCATTCCATACATATATATGGGGAGGTACTACCTCCAACTCGGTTTTACAGTGAAAACTGCAGGAACTTCAAACCGGCACTAGTAAACAGACTGAGAAAGCAGAGAAAAAGTGTCTCCTGCAACCCGTTCCCTTGGTGCTAGATGAACGAACGTCTCTCCACTTGCTAAGTCTGAGAGATAAGTGTGTGTGAAAGCCGTCCTTCAACTAGCTTGTTGGGAACACAAAGTTTATTTTCAGTGGCAAACTCCATTCCATACATATATTTGGGGAGGTACTAGCTCCAACTCGGTTTGACAGTGAAAACTGCAGGAACTTCAAACCGGCACTAGGAAACAGACTGAGAAAGCAGAGAAAAAGTGTCTCCTGCAACACGTTCCCTTGGTGCTAGATGAACGAACGTCTCTCCACTTGCTCAGTTCTGAGAGATAAGTGTGTGTGAAAGCCGTCCTTCACCTAGCTTGTTGGGAACACAAAGTTTCTTTTCAGTTGCAAACTCCATTCCATACATATATATGGGGAGGTACTACCTCCAACTCGGTTTTACAGTGAAAACTGCAGGAACTTCAAACCGACACTAGGAAAAAGACTGAGAAAGCAGAGAAAAAGTGTCTCCTGCAACCCGTTCCCTTGGTGCAAGATGAACGAATGTCTCTCCACTTGCTCAGTTCTGAGAGATAAGTGTGTGTGAAAGCCGTCCTTCACCTAGCTTGTTGGGAACACAAAGTTTCTTTTCAGTTGCAAACTCCATTCCATACATATATATGGGGAGGTACAAGCTCCAACTCGGTTTTACAGTGAAAACTGCAGGAACTTCAAACCGGCACTAGGAAACATACTGAGAATGCAGAGAAAAAGTGTTTCCTGCAACCTGTTCCTTTGGTGCTAGATAAACGAACGTCTCTCCACTTGCTCAGTTCTGAGAGATAAGTGTGTGTGAAAGCCGGCCTTCACCTAGCTTGTTGGGAACACAAAGTTTCTTTTCAGTTGCAAACTCCATTCCATACATATATATGGGGAGGTACTACCTCCAACAAGGTTTTACAGTGAAAACTGCAGGAACTTCAAACCGGCACTAGGAAACAGACTGAGAAAGCAGAGAAAAAGTGCCTCCTGCAACCCGTTCCCTTGGTGCTAGATGAACGAACGTCTCTCCACTTGCTCAGTTCTGAGAGATAATTGTGTGTGAAAGCCGTCCTTCAACTAGCTTGTTGGGAACACAAATTTTATTTTCAGTTGCAAACTCCATTCCATACATATATATGGGGAGGTACAAGCTCCAAATCGGTTTTACAGTGAAAATTGCAGGAACTTCATACCGGCACTAGGAAACAGATTGAGAACGCAGAGAAAATGTGTCTCCTGCAATCCGTTCCATTGGTGCTAGATGAACGAACGTCTCTGCACTTGCTCAGTTCTCAGAGATAAGTGTGTGTGAAAGCCGTCCTCCACCTAGCTTGTTGGGAACACAAAGATTCTTTTCAGTTGCAAACTCTATTCGATACATATATATGGGGAGGTACTAGCTCCAACTCGGTATTACAGTGAAAACTGCAGGAACTTCAAACCGGCACTAGTAAACAGACTGAGAAAGCAGAGAAAAAGTGTCTCCTGCAACCCGTTCCCTTGGTGCTAGATGAACGAACGTCTCTCCACTTGCTAAGTCTGAGAGATAAGTGTGTGTGAAAGCCGTCCTTCAACTAGCTTGTTGGGAACACAAAGTTTATTTTCAGTGGCAAACTCCATTCCATACATATATTTGGGGAGGTACTAGCTCCAACTCGGTTTGACAGTGAAAACTGCAGGAACTTCAAACCGGCACTAGGAAACAGACTGAGAAAGCAGAGAAAAAGTGTCTCCTGCAACACGTTCACTTGGTGCTAGATGAACGAACGTCTCTCCACTTGCTCAGTTCTGAGAGATAAGTGTGTGTGAAAGCCGTCCTTCACCTAGCTTGTTGGGAACACAAAGTTTCTTTTCAGTTGCAAACTCCATTCCATATATATATATGGGGAGGTACTACCTCCAACCCGGTTTTACAGTGAAAACTGCAGGAACTTCAAACCGACACTAGGAAAATGACTGAGAAAGCAGAGAAAAAGTGTCTCCTGCAACCCGTTCCCTTGGTGCAAGATGAACGAATGTCTCTCCACTTGCTCAGTTCTGAGAGATAAGTGTGTGTGAAAGCCGTCCTTCACCTAGCTTGTTGGGAACACAAAGTTTATTTTCAGTGGCTAACTCCATTCCATACATATATTTGGGGAGGTACTGGCTCCAACTCGGTTTGACAGTGAAAACTGCAGGAACTTCAAACCGGCACTAGGAAACAGACTGAGAAAGCAGAGAAAAAGTTTCTCCTGCAACCCGTTCCCTTGGTGCTAGATGAACGAACGTCTCTCCACTTGCTCAGTTCTGAGAGATAAGTGTGTGTGAAAGCCGTCCTTCACCTAGCTTGTTGGGAACACAAAGTTTCTTTTCAGTTGCAAACTCCATTCCATACATATATATGGGGAGGTACTAGCTTCAACTCGGTTTTACAGTGAAAACTGCAGGAACTTCAAACCGGCACTAGGAAACAGACTGAGAAAGCAGAGAAAAAGTGTTTCCTGCAACCTGTTCCCTTGGTGCTAGATGAACGAACGTCTCTCCACTTGCTCAGTTCTGAGAGATAAGTGTGTGTGAAAGCCGTCCTTCACCTAGCTTGTTGGGAACACAAAGTTTCTTTTCAGTTGCAAACTCCATTCCATACATATATATGGGGAGGTACTACCTCCAAATAGGTTTTACAGTGAAAACTGCAGGAACTTCAAACCGGCACTAGGAAACAGATTGAGAACGCAGAGAAAATGTGTCTCCTGCAATCCGTTCCATTGGTGCTAGATGAACGAACGTCTCTGCACTTGCTCAGTTCTCAGAGATAAGTGTGTGTGAAAGCCGTCCTTCACCTAGCTTGTTGGGAACACAAAGTTTCTTTTCATTTGCAAACTCTATTCGATACATATATATGGGGAGGTACTAGCTCCAACTCGGAATTACAGTGAAAACTGCAGGAACTTCAAACCGGCACTAGGAAACACACTGAGAAAGCAGAGAAAAAGTTTCTCCTGCATCCCGTTCCCCTGGTGATAGATGAACGAACGTCTCTCCACTTGCTCAGTTCTGAGAGATAAGTGTGTGTGAAAGCCGTCCTTCACCTAGCTTGTTGGGAACACAAAGTTTCTTTTCAGTTGCAAACTCTATTCCATACATATATATGGGGAGGTACTAGCTCCAACTCGGTATTACAGTGAAAACTGCAGGAACTTCAAACCGGCACTAGGAAACACACTGAGAAAGCAGAGAAAAAGTTTCTCCTGCATCCCGTTCCCCTGGTGCTAGATGAACGAACGTCTCTCCACTTGCTCAGTTCTGAGAGATAAGTGTGTGTGAAAGCGGTCTTTCACTTAGCTTGTTGGGAACACAAAGTTATTTTTCAGTTGCAAACTCCATTCCATACATATATATGGGGATGTACTATCTCCAACTCGGTTTGACAGTGAAAACTGCAGGAACTTCAAACCGGCACTAGGAAACAGACTGAGAAAGCAGAGAAAAAGTGACTCCTGCAACCCGTTCCCTTGGTGCTAGATGAACGAACGTCTCTCCACTTGCTAAGTTCTGAGAGATATGTGTGTGTGAAAGCCGTCCTTCACCTAGCTTGTTGGGAACACAAAGTTTCTTTTCAGTTGCAAACTCCATTCCATACATATATATGGGGATGTACTATCTCCAACTCGGTTTGACAGTGAAAACTGCAGGAACTTCAAACCGGCACTAGGAAACAGACTGAGAAACAGAGAAAAAGTGACTCCTGCAACCCGTTCCCTTGGTGCTAAATGAACGAACGTCTCTCCACTTGCTCAGTTCTGAGAGATAAGTGTGTGTGAAAGCCGTCCTTCACCTAGCCTGTTGGGAACACAAAGTTTCTTTTCAGTTGCAAACTCGATTCCATACGTATATATGGGGAGGTACAAGCTCCAACTCGGTTTGACAGTGAAAACTGCAGGAACATCATACCGGCACTAGGAAACAGACTGAGAATGCAGAGAAAATGTGTCTCCTGCAACCTGTTCCCTTGGTGCTAGATGAACGAACGTCTCTCCACTTGCTCAGTTCTAAGAGTTAAGTGTGTGTGAAAGCCGTCCTTCACCTAGCTTGTTGGGAACACAAAGTTTCTTTTCAGTTGCAAACTCCATTCCATACATATATATGGGGTGGTACTAGCTCCAACTCTGTTTGACAGTGAAAACTGCAGGAACTTCAAACCGGCACTAAGAAACAGACTGAGAAAGCAGAGAAAAAGTTTTTCCTGAAACCCGTTCCCATGGTGCTAGATGAACGAATGTCTCTCCACTTGCTCAGTTCTGAGAAATAAGTGTGTGTGAAAGCCGTCCTTCACCTATCTTGTTGGGAACAAAAAGTTTCTTTTCAGTTGCAAACTCCATTCCATACATATATATGGGTATTTACAGGCTCCAACTCGGTTTTACAGTGAAAATTGCAGGAACTTCATACCGGCACTAGGAAACACACTGAGAAAGCAGAGAAAATGTGTCTCCTGCAATCCGTTCCATTGGTGCTAGATGAACGAACGTCTCTGCACTTGCTCAGTTCTCAGAGTTAAGTGTGTGTGAAAGCCGTCCTTCACCTAGCTTGTTGGGAACACAAAGTTTCTTTTCAGTTGCAAACTCCATTCCATACATATATATGGGGATGTACTATCTCCAACTCGGTTTGACAGTGAAAACTGCAGGAACTTCAAACCGGCACTAGGAAACAGAATGAGAAAGCAGAGAATAAGTGTCTCCTGCAACCCGTTCTCTTGGTGCTAGATGAACGAACGTCTCTCCACTTGCTCAGTTCTGAGAGATAAGTGTGTGTGAAAGCCGTCCTTCACCAAGCTTGTTGGGAACACAAAGTTTCTTTTCAGTTGCAAACTCCATTCCATACATATATATGGGGAGGTACTAGCTCCAAATCGGTTTTACAGTGAAAACTGCTGGAACTTCAAACCGACACTAGGAAAAAGACTGAGAGAGCAGAGAAAAAGTGTCTCCTGCAACCCGTTCCCTTGGTGCTAGATGAACGAAAGTCTCTACACTTGCTCAGTTCTCAGAGATAAGTGTGTGTGAAAGCCGTCCTTCACCTAGCTTGTTGGGAACACAAAGTTTCTTTTCAGTTGCAAACTCCATTCCATACATATATATGGGGAGGTACTAGCTCCAACTCGGTTTTACAGTGAAAACTGCAGGAACTTCAAACCGGCACTAGGAAACAGACTTAGAAAACAGAGAAATAGTGTCTCCTGCAACCCATTCCCTTGGTGCTAGATGAACGAACGTCTCTCTACTTGCTCAGTTCTGAGAGATAAGTGTGTGTGAAAGCCGTCCTTCACCAGCTTGTTGGGAACACAAAGTTTCTTTTCAGTTGCAAACTCCATTCCATACATATATATGGGGAGGTACAAGCTCCAACTCGGTTTGACAGTGAAAACTGCAGGAACTTCAAACCGGCACTAGGAAACAGACTGAGAAAGCAGAGAATAAGTGTCTCCTGCAAGCCGTTCCCTTGGTGCTAGATGAACGAACGTCTCTCCACTTGCTCAGTTCTGAGAGATAAGTGTGTTTGAAAGCCGTTCTTCACCTAGCTTGTTGGGAACACAAAGTTTCTTTTCAGTTGCAAACACCATTCCATACATATATTTGGGGAGGTACTAGCTCCAACTCGGTTTGACAGTGAAAACTGCAGGAACTTCAAACAGGCACTAGGAAACAGACTGAGAAAGCAGAGAAAAAGTGTCTCCTGCAACCCGTTCCCTTGGTGCTAGATGAACGAACGTCTCTCCCCTTGCTCAGTTCTGAGAGATAAGTGTGTGTGAAAGCCGTCCTTCACCTAGCTTGTTGGGAACACAATGTTTCTTTTCAGTTGCAAACTCCATTCCATACATAGATATGGGGAGGTACTAGGTCCAAATCGTTTGACAGTCAAAACTGCAGGAACTTCCGACCGGCACTAGGAAACAGACTGAGAAAACAGAGAAATAGTGTCTCCTGCAACCCATTCCCATGGTGCTAGATGAACGAACGTCTCTCCACTTGCTTAGTTCTGAGAGATAAGTGTGTGTGAAAGCCGTCCTTCACCTAGCTTGTTGGGAACACAAAGTTTCTTTTCAGTTGCAAACTCCATTCCATACATATATATGGGAAGGTACTAGCTCCAACTCGGTTTTACAGTGAAACCTGCAGGAACTTCAAACCGGCACTAGGAAAAAGACTGAGAAAGCAGAGAAAAAGTGTCTCCTGCAACCCGTTCCCTTGGTGCTAGATGAATGAACGTCTCTCCACTTGCTCAGTTCTGAGAGATAAGTGTGTGTGAAAGCCGTCCTTCACCTAGCTTGTTGGGAACACAAAGTTTCTTTTCAGTTGCAAACTCCAATCCATACATATATATGGGGAGGTACTAACTCCAACTCCGTTTTACAGTGAAAACTGCAGGAACTTCAAACCGGCACTAGGAAACAGACTGAGAAAGCAGAGAAAAAGTGTCTCCTGCAACCCGTTCCCTTGGTGCTAGATGAACGAACGTCTCTCCACTTGCTCAGTTCTGAGAGATAATTGTGTGTGAAAGCCGTCCTTCACCCAGCTTGTTGGGAACACAAATTTTATTTTCAGTTGCAAACTCCATTCCATACATATATATGGGGAGGTACAAGCTCCAACACTGTTTTACAGTGAAAATTGCAGGAACTTCAAACCGGCACTAGGAAACAGATTGAGAACGCAGAGAAAATGTGTCTCCTGCAATCCGTTCCATTGGTGCTAGATGAACGAACGTCTCTGCACTTGCTCATTTCTCAGAGATAAGTGTGTGTGAAAGCCGTCCTTCACCTACCTTGTTGGGAACACAAAGTTTCTTTTCAGTTGCAAACTCTATTCCATACATATATATGGGGAGGTACTAGCTCCAACTCGGTATTACAGTGAAAACTGCAGGAACTTCAAACCGGCACTAGGAAACACACTGAGAAAGCAGAGAAAAAGTTTCTCCTGCATCCCGTTCCCCTGGTGCTAGATGAAAGAACGTCTCTCCACTTGCTCAGTTCTGAGAGATAAGTGTGTGTGAAAGCCGTCTTTCACATAGCTTGTTGGGAACACAAAGTTTCTTTTCAGTTGCAAACTCCATTCCATACATATATATGGGGATGTACTATCTCCAACTCGGTTTGACAGTGAAAACTGCAGGAACTTCAAACCGGCACTAGGAAACAGACTGAGAAAGCAGAGAAAAAGTGTCTCCTGCAACCTGTTCCCTTGGTGCTAGATGAACGAACGTCTCTCCACTTGCTAAGTTCTGAGAGATAAGTGTGTGTGAAAGCCGTCCTTCACCTAGCTTGTTGGGAACACAAAGTTTCTTTTCAGTTGCAAACTCCATTCCATACATATATATGGGGATGTACTATCTCCAACTCGGTTTGACAGAGAAAACTGCAGGAACTTCAAACCGGCACTAGGAAACAGACTGAGAAAGCAGAGAAAAAGTGTCTCCTGCAACCCGTTCCCTTGGTGCTAGATGAACGAACGTCTCTCCACTTGCTCAGTTCTGAGAGATAAGTGTGTGTGAAAGCCGTCCTTCACCTAGCTTGTTGGGAACACAAAGTTTCTTTTCAGTTGCAAACTCCATTCCATACATATATATGGGGAGGTACAAGCTCCAACTCGGTTTGACAGTGAAAACTGCAGGAACATCATACCGGCACTAGGAAACAGACTGAGAATGCAGAGAAAATGTGTCTCCTGCAACCTGTTCCCTTGGTGCTAGATGAACGAACGTCTCTCCACTTGCTCAGTTCTAAGAGTTAAGTGTGTGTGAAAGCCGTCCTTCACCTAGCTTGTTGGGAACACAAAGTTTCTTTTCAGTTGCAAACTCCATTCCATACATATATATGGGGTGGTACTAGCTCCAACTCTGTTTGACAGTGAAAACTGCAGGAACTTCAAACCGGCACTAAGAAACAGACTGAGAAAGCAGAGAAAAAGTTTTTCCTGAAACCCGTTCCCATGGTGCTAGATGAACGAATGTCTCTCCACTTGCTCAGTTCTGAGAGATAAGTGTGTGTGAAAGCCGTCCTTCACATATCTTGTTGGGAACAAAAAGTTTCTTTTCAGTTGCAAACTCCATTCCATACATATATATGGGGAGGTACTAGCTCCAACTAGGTTTTACAGTGAAAACTGCAGGAACTTCAAACCGGCACTAGGAAACAGACTGAGAAAGCAGAGAAAAAGTGTCTCCTGCAACCCGTTCCCTTGGTGCTAGATGAACGAACGTCTCTCCACTTGCTAAGTTCTGAGAGATAAGTGTGTGTGAAAGCCGTCCTTCACCTAGCTTGTTGAGAACAGAAGGTTTCTTTTCAGTTGCAAACTCCATTCCATACATATATATGGGGATGTACTATCTCCAACTCGGTTTGACAGTGAAAACTGCAGGAACTTCAAACCGGCACTAGGAAACAGACTGAGAAAGCAGAGAAAAAGTGTCTCCTGCAACCCGTTCCCTTGGTGCTAGATGAACGAACGTCTCTCCACTTGCTCAGTTCTGAGAGATAAGTGTGTGTGAAAGCCGTCCTTCACCTAGCTTGTTGGGAACACAAAGTTTCTTTTCAGTTGCAAACTCCATTCCATACATATATATGGGGAGGTACTACCTCCAACTCGGTTTTACAGTGAAAACTGCAGGAACTTCAAACCGGCACTAGGAAACAGACTGAAAATGCAGAGAAAAAGTGTCTCCTGCAACCCGTTCCCTTGGTGCTAAATGAACGAACGTCTCTCCACTTGCTCAGTTCTGAGAGATAAGTGTGTGTGAAAGCCGTCCTTCACCTAGCCTGTTGGGAACACAAAGTTTCTTTTCAGTTGCAAACTCCATTCCATACATATATATGGGGATGTACTATCTCCAACTCGGTTTGACAGTGAAAACTGCAGGAACTTCAAACCGGCACTAGGAAACAGAATGAGAAAGCAGAGAAAAAGTGTCTCCTGCAACCCGTTCCCTTGGTGCTAGATGAACGAACGTCTCTCCACTTGCTCAGTTCTGAGAGATAAGTGTGTGTGAAAGCCGTCCTTCACCTAGCTTGTTGGGAACACAAAGTTTCTTTTCAGTTGCAAACTCCATTCCATACATATATATGGGGAGGTACTAGCTCCAACTCGGTTTTACAGTGAAAACTGCAGGAACTTCAAACCGGCACTAGGAAACAGACTGAAAAAGCAGAGAAAAAGTGTCTCCTGCAACCCGTTCCCTTGGTGCTAAATGAACGAACGTCTCTCCACTTGCCCAGTTCTGAGAGATAAGTGTGTGTGAAAGCCGTCCTTCACCTAGCCTGTTGGGAACACAAAGTTTCTTTTCAGTTGCAAACTCCATTCCATACATATATATGGGGAGGTACAAGCTCCAACTCGGTTTGACAGTGAAAACTGCAGGAACATCATACCGGCACTAGGAAACAGACTGAGAATGCAGAGAAAATGTGTCTCCTGCAACCTGTTCCCTTGGTGCTAGATGAACGAACGTCTCTCCACTTGCTCAGTTCTAAGAGTTAAGTGTGTGTGAAAGCCGTCCTTCACCTAGCTTGTTGGGAACACAAAGTTTCTTTTCAGTTGCAAACTCCATTCCATACATATATATGGGGTGGTACTAGCTCCAACTCTGTTTGACAGTGAAAACTGCAGGAACTTCAAACCGGCACTAAGAAACAGACTGAGAAAGCAGAGAAAAAGTTTTTCCTGAAACCCGTTCCCATGGTGCTAGATGAACGAATGTCTCTCCACTTGCTCAGTTCTGAGAGATAAGTGTGTGTGAAAGCCGTCCTTCACATATCTTGTTGGGAACAAAAAGTTTCTTTTCAGTTGCAAACTCCATTCCATACATATATATGGGGAGGTACTAGCTCCAACTAGGTTTTAAAGTGAAAACTGCAGGAACTTCAAACCGGCACTAGGAAACAGACTGAGAAAGCAGAGAAAAAGTGTCTCCTGCAACCCGTTCCCTTGGTGCTAGATGAACGAACGTCTCTCCACTTGCTAAGTTCTGAGAGATAAGTGTGTGTGAAAGCCGTCCTTCACCTAGCTTGTTGAGAACAGAAGGTTTCTTTTCAGTTGCAAACTCCATTCCATACATATATATGGGGATGTACTATCTCCAACTCGGTTTGACAGTGAAAACTGCAGGAACTTCAAACCGGCACTAGGAAACAGACTGAGAAAGCAGAGAAAAAGTGTCTCCTGCAACCCGTTCCCTTGGTGCTAGATGAACGAACGTCTCTCCACTTGCTCAGTTCTGAGAGATAAGTGTGTGTGAAAGCCGTCCTTCACCTAGCTTGTTGGGAACACAAAGTTTCTTTTCAGTTGCAAACTCCATTCCATACATATATATGGGGAGGTACTACCTCCAACTCGGTTTTACAGTGAAAACTGCAGGAACTTCAAACCGGCACTAGGAAACAGACTGAAAATGCAGAGAAAAAGTGTCTCCTGCAACCCGTTCCCTTGGTGCTAAATGAACGAACGTCTCTCCACTTGCTCAGTTCTGAGAGATAAGTGTGTGTGAAAGCCGTCCTTCACCTAGCCTGTTGGGAACACAAAGTTTCTTTTCAGTTGCAAACTCCATTCCATACATATATATGGGGATGTACTATCTCCAACTCGGTTTGACAGTGAAAACTGCAGGAACTTCAAACCGGCACTAGGAAACAGAATGAGAAAGCAGAGAAAAAGTGTCTCCTGCAACCCGTTCCCTTGGTGCTAGATGAACGAACGTCTCTCCACTTGCTCAGTTCTGAGAGATAAGTGTGTGTGAAAGCCGTCCTTCACCTAGCTTGTTGGGAACACAAAGTTTCTTTTCAGTTGCAAACTCCATTCCATACATATATATGGGGAGGTACTAGCTCCAACTCGGTTTTACAGTGAAAACTGCAGGAACTTCAAACCGGCACTAGGAAACAGACTGAAAAAGCAGAGAAAAAGTGTCTCCTGCAACCCGTTCCCTTGGTGCTAAATGAACGAACGTCTCTCCACTTGCTCAGTTCTGAGAGATAAGTGTGTGTGAAAGCCGTCCTTCACCTAGCCTGTTGGGAACACAAAGTTTCTTTTCAGTTGCAAACTCCATTCCATACATATATATGGGGAGGTACAAGCTCCAACTCGGTTTGACAGTGAAAACTGCAGGAACATCATACCGGCACTAGGAAACAGACTGAGAATGCAGAGAAAATGTGTCTCCTGCAACCTGTTCCCTTGGTGCTAGATGAACGAACGTCTCTCCACTTGCTCAGTTCTAAGAGTTAAGTGTGTGTGAAAGCCGTCCTTCACCTAGCTTGTTGGGAACACAAAGTTTCTTTTCAGTTGCAAACTCCATTCCATACATATATATGGGGTGGTACTAGCTCCAACTCTGTTTGACAGTGAAAACTGCAGGAACTTCAAACCGGCACTAAGAAACAGACTGAGAAAGCAGAGAAAAAGTTTTTCCTGAAACCCGTTCCCATGGTGCTAGATGAACGAATGTCTCTCCACTTGCTCAGTTCTGAGAGATAAGTGTGTGTGAAAGCCGTCCTTCACATATCTTGTTGGGAACAAAAAGTTTCTTTTCAGTTGCAAACTCCATTCCATACATATATATGGGGAGGTACTAGCTCCAACTAGGTTTTACAGTGAAAACTGCAGGAACTTCAAACCGGCACTAGGAAACAGACTGAGAAAGCAGAGAAAAAGTGTCTCCTGCAACCCGTTCCCTTGGTGCTAGATGAACGAACGTCTCTCCACTTGCTAAGTTCTGAGAGATAAGTGTGTGTGAAAGCCGTCCTTCACCTAGCTTGTTGGGAACACAAAGTTTCTTTTCAGTTGCAAACTCCATTCCATACATATATATGGGGATGTACTATCTCCAACTCGGTTTGACAGTGAAAACTGCAGGAACTTCAAACCGGCACTAGGAAACAGACTGAGAAAGCAGAGAAAAAGTGTCTCCTGCAACCCGTTCCCTTGGTGCTAGATGAACGAACGTCTCTCCACTTGCTCAGTTCTGAGAGATAAGTGTGTGTGAAAGCCGTCCTTCACCTAGCTTGTTGGGAACACAAAGTTTCTTTTCAGTTGCAAACTCCATTCCATACATATATATGGGGAGGTAATAGCTCCAACTCGGTTTTACAGTGAAAACTGCAGGAACTTCAAACCGGCACTAGGAAACAGACTGAAAAAGCAGAGAAAAAGTGTCTCCTGCAACCCGTTCCCTTGGTGCTAAATGAACGAACGTCTCTCCACTTGCTCAGTTCTGAGAGATAAGTGTGTGTGAAAGCCGTCCTTCACCTAGCCTGTTGGGAACACAAAGTTTCTTTTCAGTTGCAAACTCCATTCCATACATATATATGGGGAGGTACAAGCTCCAACTCTGTTTGACAGTGAAAACTGCAGGAACATCATACCGG
The DNA here is from genome assembly GCF_036321535.1 of Camelus dromedarius. NCBI lineage: Eukaryota > Metazoa > Chordata > Mammalia > Artiodactyla > Camelidae > Camelus > Camelus dromedarius. Next base: position 819,030 of record NW_026989782.1, on the reverse strand, counting down.
CACTAGGAAACAGACTGAGAATGCAGAGAAATTGTGTCTCCTGCAACCTGTTCCCTTGGTGCTAGATGAACGAACGTCTCTCCACTTGCTCAGTTCTGAGAGATAAGTGTGTGTGAAAGCCGTCCTTCACCTAGCTTGTTGGGAACACAAAGTTTCTTTTCAGTTGCAAACTCCATTCCATACATATATATGGGGAGGTACTAGCTCCAACTCGGTTTTACAGTGAAAACTGCAGGAACTTCAAACCGGCACTAGGAAACAGACTGAAAAAGCAGAGAAAAAGTGTCTCCTGCAACCCGTTCCCTTGGTGCTAAATGAACGAACGTCTCTCCACTTGCTCAGTTCTGAGAGATAAGTGTGTGTGAAAGCCGTCCTTCACCTAGCTTGTTGGGAACACAAAGTTTCTTTTCAGTTGCAAACTCCATTCCATACATATATATGGGGAGGTACAAGCTCCAACTCGGTTTGACAGTGAAAACTGCAGGAACTTCAAACCGGCACTAGGAAACAGAATGAGAAAGCAGAGAAAAAGTGTCTCCTGCAACCCGTTCCCTTGGTGCTAGATGAACGAACGTCTCTCCACTTGCTCAGTTCTGAGAGATAAGTGTGTGTGAAAGCCGTCCTTCACCTAGCTTGTTGGGAACACAAAGTTTCTTTTCAGTTGCAAACTCCATTCCATACATATATATGGGGAGGTACTAGCTCCAACTCGGTTTTACAGTGAAAACTGCAGGAACTTCAAACCGGCACTAGGAAACAGACTGAAAAAGCAGAGAAAAAGTGTCTCCTGCAACCCGTTCCCTTGGTGCTAAATGAACGAACGTCTCTCCACTTGCTCAGTTCTGAGAGATAAGTGTGTGTGAAAGCCGTCCTTCACCTAGCCTGTTGGGAACACAAAGTTTCTTTTCAGTTGCAAACTCCATTCCATACATATATATGGGGAGGTACAAGCTCCAACTCGGTTTGACAGTGAAAACTGCAGGAACATCATACCGGCACTAGGAAACAGACTGAGAATGCAGAGAAAATGTGTCTCCTGCAACCTGTTCCCTTGGTGCTAGATGAACGAACGTCTCTCCACTTGCTCAGTTCTAAGAGTTAAGTGTGTGTGAAAGCCGTCCTTCACCTAGCTTGTTGGGAACACAAAGTTTCTTTTCAGTTGCAAACTCCATTCCATACATATATATGGGGTGGTACTAGCTCCAACTCTGTTTGACAGTGAAAACTGCAGGAACTTCAAACCGGCACTAAGAAACAGACTGAGAAAGCAGAGAAAAAGTTTTTCCTGAAACCCGTTCCCATGGTGCTAGATGAACGAATGTCTCTCCACTTGCTCAGTTCTGAGAGATAAGTGTGTGTGAAAGCCGTCCTTCACATATCTTGTTGGGAACAAAAAGTTTCTTTTCAGTTGCAAACTCCATTCCATACATATATATGGGGAGGTACTAGCTCCAACTAGGTTTTACAGTGAAAACTGCAGGAACTTCAAACCGGCACTAGGAAACAGACTGAGAAAGCAGAGAAAAAGTGTCTCCTGCAACCCGTTCCCTTGGTGCTAGATGAACGAACGTCTCTCCACTTGCTAAGTTCTGAGAGATAAGTGTGTGTGAAAGCCGTCCTTCACCTAGCTTGTTGGGAACACAAAGTTTCTTTTCAGTTGCAAACTCCATTCCATACATATATATGGGGATGTACTATCTCCAACTCGGTTTGACAGTGAAAACTGCAGGAACTTCAAACCGGCACTAGGAAACAGACTGAGAAAGCAGAGAAAAAGTGTCTCCTGCAACCCGTTCCCTTGGTGCTAGATGAACGAACGTCTCTCCACTTGCTCAGTTCTGAGAGATAAGTGTGTGTGAAAGCCGTCCTTCACCTAGCTTGTTGGGAACACAAAGTTTCTTTTCAGTTGCAAACTCCATTCCATACATATATATGGGGAGGTAATAGCTCCAACTCGGTTTTACAGTGAAAACTGCAGGAACTTCAAACCGGCACTAGGAAACAGACTGAAAAAGCAGAGAAAAAGTGTCTCCTGCAACCCGTTCCCTTGGTGCTAAATGAACGAACGTCTCTCCACTTGCTCAGTTCTGAGAGATAAGTGTGTGTGAAAGCCGTCCTTCACCTAGCCTGTTGGGAACACAAAGTTTCTTTTCAGTTGCAAACTCCATTCCATACATATATATGGGGAGGTACAAGCTCCAACTCTGTTTGACAGTGAAAACTGCAGGAACATCATACCGGCACTAGGAAACAGACTGAGAATGCAGAGAAAATGTGTCTCCTGCAACCTGTTCCCTTGGTGCTAGATGAACGAACGTCTCTCCACTTGCTCAGTTCTGAGAGATAAGTGTGTGTGAAAGCCGTCCTTCACCTAGCTTGTTGGGAACACAAAGTTTCTTTTCAGTTGCAAACTCCATTCCATACATATATATGGGGAGGTACTAGCTCCAACTCGGTTTTACAGTGAAAACTGCAGGAACTTCAAACCGGCACTAGGAAACAGACTGAAAAAGCAGAGAAAAAGTGTCTCCTGCAACCCGTTCCCTTGGTGCTAAATGAACGAACGTCTCTCCACTTGCTCAGTTCTGAGAGATAAGTGTGTGTGAAAGCCGTCCTTCACCTAGCCTGTTGGGAACACAAAGTTTCTTTTCAGTTGCAAACTCCATTCCATACATATATATGGGGAGGTACAAGCTCCAACTCGGTTTGACAGTGAAAACTGCAGGAACATCATACCGGCACTAGGAAACAGACTGAGAATGCAGAGAAAATGTGTCTCCTGCAACCTGTTCCCTTGGTGCTAGATGAACGAACGTCTCTCCACTTGCTCAGTTCTAAGAGTTAAGTGTGTGTGAAAGCCGTCCTTCACCTAGCTTGTTGGGAACACAAAGTTTCTTTTCAGTTGCAAACTCCATTCCATACATATATATGGGGTGGTACTAGCTCCAACTCTGTTTGACAGTGAAAACTGCAGGAACTTCAAACCGGCACTAAGAAACAGACTGAGAAAGCAGAGAAAAAGTTTTTCCTGAAACCCGTTCCCATGGTGCTAGATGAACGAATGTCTCTCCACTTGCTCAGTTCTGAGAGATAAGTGTGTGTGAAAGCCGTCCTTCACATATCTTGTTGGGAACAAAAAGTTTCTTTTCAGTTGCAAACTCCATTCCATACATATATATGGGGAGGTACTAGCTCCAACTAGGTTTTACAGTGAAAACTGCAGGAACTTCAAACCGGCACTAGGAAACAGACTGAGAAAGCAGAGAAAAAGTGTCTCCTGCAACCCGTTCCCTTGGTGCTAGATGAACGAACGTCTCTCCACTTGCTAAGTTCTGAGAGATAAGTGTGTGTGAAAGCCGTCCTTCACCTAGCTTGTTGGGAACACAAAGTTTCTTTTCAGTTGCAAACTCCATTCCATACATATATATGGGGATGTACTATCTCCAACTCGGTTTGACAGTGAAAACTGCAGGAACTTCAAACCGGCACTAGGAAACAGACTGAGAAAGCAGAGAAAAAGTGTCTCCTGCAACCCGTTCCCTTGGTGCTAGATGAACGAACGTCTCTCCACTTGCTCAGTTCTGAGAGATAAGTGTGTGTGAAAGCCGTCCTTCACCTAGCTTGTTGGGAACACAAAGTTTCTTTTCAGTTGCAAACTCCATTCCATACATATATATGGGGAGGTAATAGCTCCAACTCGGTTTTACAGTGAAAACTGCAGGAACTTCAAACCGACACTAGGAAACAGACTGAAAAAGCAGAGAAAAAGTGTCTCCTGCAACCCGTTCCCTTGGTGCTAGATGAACGAACGTCTCTACACTTGCTCAGTTCTCAGAGATAAGTGTGTGTGAAAGCCGTCCTTCACCTAGCCTGGTGGGAACACAAAGTTTCTTTTCAGTTGCAAACTCCATTCCATACATATATATGGGGAGGTACTAGCTCCAACTCTGTTTGACAGTGAAAACTGCAGGAACTTCAAACCGGCACTAAGAAACAGACTGAGAAAGCAGAGAAAAAGTTTTTCCTGAAAACCGTTCCCATGGTGCTAGATGAACGAATGTCTCTCCACTTGCTCAGTTCTGAGAGATAAGTGTGTGTGAAAGCCGTCCTTCACCTATCTTGTTGGGAACAAAAAGTTTCTTTTCAGTTGCAAACTCCATTCCATACATATATATGGGGAGGTACAGGCTCCAACTCGGTTTTACAGTGAAAATTGCAGGAACTTCATACCGGCACTAGGAAACACACTGAGAAAGCAGAGAAAATGTGTCTACTGCAATCCGTTCCATTGGTGCTAGATGAACGAACGTCTCTGCACTTGCTCAGTTCTCAGAGATAAGTGTGTGTGAAAGCCGTCCTTCACCTAGCTTGTTGGGAACACAAAGTTTCTTTTCAGTTGCAAACTCCATTCCATACATATATATGGGGATGTACTATCTCCAACTCGGTTTGACAGTGAAAACTGCAGGAACTTCAAACCGGCACTAGGAAACAGAATGAGAAAGCAGAGAAAAAGTGTCTCCTGCAACCCGTTCCCTTGGTGTTAGATGAACTAACGTCTCTCCACTTGCTCAGTTCTGAGAGATAAGTGTGTGTGAAAGCCGTCCTTCACCTAGCTTGTTGGGAACACAAAGTTTCTTTTCAGTTGCCAACTCCAATCCATACATATATATGGGGAGGTACTAGCTCCAAATCGGTTTTACAGTGAAAACTGCAGGAACTTCAAACCGACACTAGGAAAAAGACTGAGAAAGCAGAGAAAAAGTGTCTCCTGCAAACCGTTCCCTTGGTGCTAGATGAACGAACGTCTCTACACTTGCTCAGTTCTCAGAGATAAGTGTGTGTGAAAGCCGTCCTTCACCTAGCTTGTTGGGAACACAAAATTTCTTTTCAGTTGCAAACTCCATTCCATACATATATATGGGGAGGTACTAGCTCCAAATCGGTTTTACAGTGAAAACTGCAGGAACTTCAAACCGGCACTAGGAAACAGACTGAGAAAACAGAGAAATAGTGCCTCCTGCAACCAATTCCCTTGGTGCTAGATGAACGAACGTCTCTCCACTTGCTCAGTTCTGAGAGATAAGTGTGTGTGAAAGCCGTCCTTCACCTAGCTTGTTGGGAACACAAAGTTTCTTTTCAGTTGCAAACTCCATTCCCTACATATATATGGGGAGGTACAAGCTCCAACTCGGTTTGACAGTGAAAACTGCAGGAACTTCAAACCGGCACTAGGAAACAGACTGAGAAAGCAGAGAATAAGTGTCTCCTGCAAGCCGTTCCCTTGGTGCTAGATGAACGAACGTCTCTCCACTTGCTCAGTTCTGAGAGATAAGTGTGTGTGAAAGCCGTTCTTCACCTAGCTTGTTGGGAACACAAAGTTTCTTTTCAGTTGCAAACTCCATTCCATACATATATTTGGGGAGGTACTAGCTCCAACTCGGTTTGACAGTGAAAACTGCAGGAACTTCAAACAGGCACTAGGAAAAAGACTGAGAAAGCAGAGAAAAAGTGTCTCCTGCAACCCGTTCCCTTGGTGCTAGATGAACGAACGTCTCTCCACTTGCTCAGTTCTGAGAGATAAGTGTGTGTGAAAGCCGTCCTTCACCTAGCTTGTTGGGAACACAAAGTTTCTTTTCAGTTGCAAACTCCATTCCATACATATATATGGGGAGGTAATAGCTCCAACTCGGTTTTACAGTGAAAACTGCAGGAACTTCAAACCGGCACTAGGAAACAGACTGAAAAAGCAGAGAAAAAGTGTCTCCTGCAACCCGTTCCCTTGGTGCTAAATGAACGAACGTCTCTCCACTTGCTCAGTTCTGAGAGATAAGTGTGTGTGAAAGCCGTCCTTCACCTAGCCTGTTGGGAACACAAAGTTTCTTTTCAGTTGCAAACTCCATTCCATACATATATATGGGGAGGTACAAGCTCCAACTCTGTTTGACAGTGAAAACTGCAGGAACATCATACCGGCACTAGGAAACAGACTGAGAATGCAGAGAAAATGTGTCTCCTGCAACCTGTTCCCTTGGTGCTAGATGAACGAACGTCTCTCCACTTGCTCAGTTCTAAGAGTTAAGTGTGTGTGAAAGCCGTCCTTCACTTAGCTTGTTGGGAACACAAAGTTTCTTTTCAGTTGCAAACACCATTCCATACATATATATGGGGAGGTACTAGCTCCAACTCTGTTTGACAGTGAAAACTGCAGGAACTTCAAACCGGCACTAAGAAACAGACTGAGAAAGCAGAGAAAAAGTTTTTCCTGAAAACCGTTCCCATGGTGCTAGATGAACGAATGTCTCTCCACTTGCTCAGTTCTGAGAGATAAGTGTGTGTGAAAGCCGTCCTTCACCTATCTTGTTGGGAACAAAAAGTTTCTTTTCAGTTGCAAACTCCATTCCATACATATATATGGGGAGGTACAGGCTCCAACTCGGTTTTACAGTGAAAATTGCAGGAACTTCATACCGGCACTAGGAAACACACTGAGAAAACAGAGAAAATGTGTCTACTGCAATCCATTCCATTGGTGCTAGATGAACGAACGTCTCTGCACTTGCTCAGTTCTCAGAGATAAGTGTGTGTGAAAGCCGTCCTTCACCTAGCTTGTTGGGAACACAAAGTTTCTTTTCAGTTGCAAACTCCATACCATACATATATATGGGGATGTACTATCTCCAACTCGGTTTGACAGTGAAAACTGCAGGAACTTCAAACCGGCACTAGGAAACAGAATGAGAAAGCAGAGAAAAAGTGTCTCCTGCAACCCGTTCCCTTGGTGTTAGATGAACGAACGTCTCTCCACTTGCTCAGTTCTGAGAGATAAGTGTGTGTGAAAGCCGTCCTTCACCTAGCTTGTTGGGAACACAAAGTTTCTTTTCAGTTGCCAACTCCAATCCATACATATATATGGGGAGGTACTAGCTCCAAATCGGTTTTACAGTGAAAACTGCAGGAACTTCAAACCGACACTAGGAAAAAGACTGAGAAAGCAGAGAAAAAGTGTCTCCTGCAACCCGTTCCCTTGGTGCTAGATGAACGAACGTCTCTACACTTGCTCAGTTCTCAGAGATAAGTGTGTGTGAAAGCCGTCCTTCACCTAGCTTGTTGGGAACACAAAGTTTCTTTTCAGTTGCAAACTCCATTCCATACATATATATGGGGAGGTACTAGCTCCAAATCGGTTTTACAGTGAAAACTGCAGGAACTTCAAACCGGCACTAGGAAACAGACTGAGAAAACAGAGAAATAGTGTCTCCTGCAACCAATTCCCTTGGTGCTAGATGAACGAACGTCTCTCCACTTGCTCAGTTCTGAGAGATAAGTGTGTGTGAAAGCCGTCCTTCAACTAGCTTGTTGGGAACACAAAGTTTCTTTTCAGTTGCAAACTCCATTCCATACATATATATGGGGAGGTACAAGCTCCAACTCGGTTTGACAGTGAAAACTGCAGGAACTTCAAACCGGCACTAGGAAACAGACTGAGAAAGCAGAGAATAAGTGTCTCCTGCAAGCCGTTCCCTTGGTGCTAGATGAACGAACGTCTCTCCACTTGCTCAGTTCTGAGAGATAAGTGTGTGTGAAAGCCGTTCTTCACCTAGCTTGTTGGGAACACAAAGTTTCTTTTCAGTTGCAAACTCCATTCCATACATATATTTGGGGAGGTACTAGCTCCAACTCGGTTTGACAGTGAAAACTGCAGGAACTTCAAACAGGCACTAGGAAACAGACTGAGAAAGCAGAGAAAAAGTGTCTCCTGCAACCCGTTCCCTTGGTGCTAGATGAACGAACGTCTCTCCACTTGCTCAGTTCTGAGAGATAAGTGTGTGTGAAAGCCGTTCTTCACCTAGCTTGTTGGGAACACAAAGTTTCTTTTCAGTTGCAAACTCCATTCCATACATATATATGGGGAGGTACTAGCTCCAACTCGGTTTTACAGTGAAAATTGCAGGAACTTCATACCGGCACTAGGAAACACACTGAGAAAGCAGAGAAAATGTGTCTCCTGCAATCCGTTCCATTGGTGCTAGATGAACGAACGTCTCTGCACTTGCTCAGTTCTCAGAGATAAGTGTGTGTGAAAGCCGTCCTTCACCTAGCTTGTTGGGAACACAAAGTTTCTTTTCAGTTGCAAACTCCATTCCATACATATATATGGGATGTACTATCTCCAACTCGGTTTGACAGTGAAAACTGCAGGAACTTCAAACCGGCACTAGGAAACAAAATGAGAAAGCAGAGAAATAGTGTCTCCTGCAACCCGTTCCCTTGGTGCTAGGTGAACGAACGTCTCTCCACTTGCTCAGTTCTGAGAGATAAGTGTGTGTGAAAGCCGTCCTTCACCTAGCTTGTTGGGAACACAAAGTTTCTTTTCAGTTCCAAACACCATTCCATACATATATATGGGGAGGTACTAGCTCCAAATCGGTTTTACAGTGAAAACTGCAGGAACTTCAAACCGACACTAGGAAAAAGACTGAGAGAGCAGAGAAAAAGTGTCTCCTGCAACCCGTTCCCTTGGTGCTAGATGAACGAACGTCTCTACACTTGCTCAGTTCTCAGAGATAAGTGTGTGTGAAAGCCGTCCTTCACCTAGCTTGTTGGGAACACAAAGTTTCTTTTCAGTTGCAAACTCCATTCCATACATATATATGGGGAGGTACTAGCTCCAAATCGGTTTTACAGTGAAAACTGCAGGAACTTCAAACCGGCACTAGGAAACAGACTGAGAAAACAGAGAAATAGTGTCTCCTGCAACCCGTTCCCTTGGTGCTAGATGAACGAACGTCTCTCCACTTGCTCAGTTCTGAGAGATAAGTGTGTGTGAAAGCCGTCCTTCACCTAGCTTGTTGGGAACACAAAGTTTCTTTTCAGTTGCAAACTCCATTCCATACATATATATGGGGAGGTACAAGCTCCAAATCGGTTTGACAGTGAAAACTGCAGGAACTTCAAACCGGCACTAGGAAACAGACTGAGAAAGCAGAGAATAAGTGTCTCCTGCAAGCCATTCCCTTGGTGCTAGATGAACGAACGTCTCTCCACTTGCTCAGTTCTGAGAGATAAGTGTGTGTGAAAGCCGTTCTTCACCTAGCTTGTTGGGAACACAAAGTTTCTTTTCAGTTGCAAACTCCATTCCATACATATATTTGGGGAGGTACTAGCTCCAACTCGGTTTGACAGTGAAAACTGCAGGAACTTCAAACCGGCACTAGGAAACAGACTGAGAAAGCAGAGAAAAAGTGTCTCCTGCAACCCGTTCCCTTGGTGCTAGATGAACGAACGTCTCTCCACTTGCTCAGTTCTGAGAGATAAGTGTGTGTGAAAGCCGTACTTCACCTAGCTTGTTGGGAACACAAAGTTTCTTTTCAGTTGCAAACTGCATTCCATACATAGATATGGGGAGGTAGTAGCTCCAAATCCGTTTGACAGTCAAAACTGCAGGAACTTCCGACCGGCACTAGGAAACAGACTGAGAAAACAGAGAAATAGTGTCTCCTGCAACCCATTCCCCTGGTGCTAGATGAACGAACGTCTCTCCACTTGCTCAGTTCTGAGAGATAAGTGTGTGTGAAAGCCGTCCTTCACCTAGCTTGTTGGGAACACAAAGTTTCTTTTCAGTTGCAAACTCCAATCCATACATATATATGGGGAGGTACTAACTCCAACTCCGTTTTACAGTGAAAACTGCAGGAACTTCAAACCGGCAATAGGAAACAGACTGAGAAAGCAGAGAAAAAGTGTATCCTGCAACCCGTTCCCTTGGTGCTAGATGAACGAACGTCTCTCCACTTGCTCAGTTCTGAGAGATAATTGTGTGTGAAAGCCGTCCTTCACCTAGCTTGTTGGGAACACAAATTTTATTTTCAGTTGCAAACTCCATTCCATACATATATATGGGGAGGTACAAGCTCCAACTCGGTTTTACAGTGAAAATTGCAGGAACTTCAAACCGGCACTAGGAAACAGATTGAGAACGCAGAGAAAATGTGTCTCCTGCAATCCGTTCCATTGGTGCTAGATGAACGAACGTCTCTGCACTTGCTAAGTTCTCAGAGATAAGTGTGTGTGAAAGCCGTCCTTCACCTAGCTTGTTGGGAACACAAAGTTTCTTTTCAGTTGCAAACTCTATTCCATACATATATATGGGGAGGTCCTAGCTCCAACTCGGTATTACAGTGAAAACTGCAGGAACTTCAAACCGGCACTAGGAAACACACTGAGAAAGCAGAGAAAAAGTTTCTCCTGCATCCCGTTCCCCTGGTGCTAGATGAAAGTACGTCTCTCCACTTGCTCAGTTCTGAGAGATAAGTGTGTGTGAAAGCCGTCTTTCACATAGCTTGTTGGGAACACAAAGTTTCTTTTCAGTTGCAAACTCCATTCCATACATATATATGGGGATGTACTATCTACAACTCGGTTTGACAGTGAAAACTGCAGGAACTTCAAACCGGCACTAGGAAACAGAATGAGAAAGCAGAGAAAAAGTGTCTCCTGCAACCCGTTCCCTTGGTGCTAGATGAACGAACGTCTCTCCACTTGCTCAGTTCTGAGAGATAAGTGTGTGTGAAAGCCGTCCTTCACCTAGCTTGTTGGGAACACAAAGTTTCTTTTCAGTTGCAAACTCTATTCCATACATATATATGGGGAGGTACTAGCTCCAACTCGGTATTACAGTGAAAACTGCAGGAACTTCAAACCGGCACTAGGAAACACACTGAGAAAGCACAGAAAAAGTTTCTCCTGCATCCCGTTCCACTGGTGCTAGATGAACGAACGTCTCTCCACTTGCTCAGTTCTGAGAGATAAGTGTGTGTGAAAGCCGTCTTTCACTTAGCTTGTTGGGAACACAAAGTTTCTTTTCAGTTGCAAACTCCATTCCATACATATATATGGGGAGGTACAGGCTCCAACTCGGTTTTACAGTAAAAAATTGCAGGAACTTCATACCGGCACTAGGAAACACACTGAGAAACCAGAGAAAATGTGTCTCCTGCAGTCCGTTCCATTGGTGCTAGATGAACGAACGTCTCTGCACTTGCTCAGTTCTGAGAGATAAGTGTGTGTGAAAGCCGTCCTTCACCTAGCTTGTTGGGAACACAATGTTTCTTTTCAGTTGCAAACTCCATTCCATACATATATATGGGGATGTACTATCTCCAACTCGGTTTGACAGTGAAAACTGCAGGAACTTCAAACCGGCACTAGGAAACAGACTGAGAAAGCAGAGAAAAAGTGTCTCCTGCAATCCGTTCCCTTGGTGCTAGATGAACGAACGTCTCTCCACTTGCTCAGTTCTGAGAGATAAGTGTGTGTTAAAGCCGTCCTTCACCTAGCTTGTTGGGAACACAAAGTTTCTTTTCAGTTGCAAACTCTATTCCATACATATATATGGGGAGGTACTAGCTCCAACTCGGTTTGACAGTGAAAACTGCAGGAACTTCAAACCGGCACTAGGAAACACACTGAGAAAGCACAGAAAAAGTTTCTCCTGCATCCCGTTCCCCTGATGCTAGATGAACGAACGTCTCTCCACTTGCTCAGTTCTGAGAGATAAGTGTGTGTGAAAGCCGTCTTTCACTTAGCTTGTTGGGAACACAAAGTTTCTTTTCAGTTGCAAACTCCATTCCATACATATATATGGGGATGTACTATCTCCAACTCGGTTTGACAGTGAAAACTGCAGGATCTTCAAACCGGCACTAGGAAACAGACTGAGAAAGCAGAGAAAAAGTGTCTCCTGCAACCCGTTCCCTTGGTGCTAGATGAACGAACGTCTCGGCACTTGCTCAGTTCTCAGAGATAAGTGTGTGTGAAAGCCGTCATTCACCTAGCTTGTTGGGAACACAAAGTTTCTTTTCAGTTGCAAACTCCATTCCATACATATATATGGGGATGTACTATCTCCAACTCGGTTTGACAGTGAAAACTGCAGGAACTTCAAACCGGCACTAGGAAACAGACTGAGAAAGCAGAGAAAAAGTGTCTCCTGCAACCCGTTCCTTTGGTGCTAGATGAACGAACGTCTCTCCACTTGCTCAGTTCTGAGAGATAAGTGTGTGTGAAAGCCGTGCTTCACCTAGATTGTTGGGAACACAAAGTTTCTTTTCAGTTGCAAACTCCATTCCATACATATATATGGGGAGGTACTAGCTCCAACTCGGTTTTACAGTGAAAACTGCAGGAACTTCAAACCGGCACTAGGAAACAGACTGAGAAAGCAGAGAAAAAGTGTCCCCTGCAACCCGTTCCCTTGGTGCTAAATGAACGAACGTCTCTCCACTTGCTCAGTTCTGAGCGATAAGTGTGTGTGAAAGCCGTCCTTCACCTAGCCTGTTGGGAACACAAAGTTTCTTTTCAGTTGCAAACTCCATTCCATACATATATATGGGGAGGTACAAGCTCCAACTCGGTTTGACAGTGAAAACTGCAGGAACATCATACCGGCACTAGGAAACAGACTGAGAATGCAGAGAAAATGTGTCTCCTGCAACCTGTTCCCTTGGTGCTAGATGAACGAACGTCTCTCCACTTGCTCAGTTCTGAGAGATAAGTGTGTGTGAAAGCCGTCTTTCACCTAGCTTGTTGGGAACACAAAGTTTCTTTTCAGTTGCAAACTCCATTCCATACATATATATGGGGAGGTACTACCTCCAACTCGGTTTTACAGTGAAAACTGCAGGAACTTCAAACCGGCACTAGGAAACAGACTGAGAAAGCAGAGAAAAAGTGTCTCCTCCAACCCGTTCCCTTGGTGCTAGATGAACGAACGTCTCTCCACTTGCTCAGTTCTGAGAGATAAGTGTGTGTGAAAGCCGTCCTTCAACTAGCTTGTTGGGAACACAAAGTTTCTTTTCAGTTGCAAACTCCATTCCATACATATATATGGGGAGGTACTAGCTCCAACTCGGTTTGACAGTGAAAACTGCAGGAACTTCAAACCGGCACTAGGAAACAGACTGAGAAAGCAGAGAAAAAGTGTCTCTTGCAACCCGTTCCCTTGGTGCTAGATGAACGAACGTCTGTCCACTTGCTCAGTTCTGAGAGATAAGTGTGTGTGAAAGCCGTCCTTCACCTAGCTTGTTGGGAACACAAAGTTTCTTTTCAGTTGCAAACTCCATTCCATACATATATATGGGGAGGTACTACCTCCAACTCGGTTTGACAGTGAAAACTGCAGGAACTTCAAACCGGCACTAGGAAAAAGACTGAGAAAGCAGAGAAAAAGTGTCTCCTGCAACCCGTTCCCTTGGTGCTAGATGAACGAACGTCTCTCCACTTGCTCAGTTCTGAGAGATAAGTGTGTGTGAAAGCCGTCCTTCACCTAGATTGTTGGGAACACAAAGTTTCTTTTCAGTCGCAAACTCCATTCCATACATATATATGGGGAGGTACTAGCTCCAACTCGGTTTTACAGTGAAAACTGCAGGAACTTCAAACCGGCACTAGGAAACAGACTGAGAAAGCAGAGAAAAAGTGTCCCCTGCAACCCGTTCCCTTGGTGCTAAATGAACGAACGTCTCTCCACTTGCTCAGTTCTGAGAGATAAGTGTGTGTGAAAGCCGTCCTTCACCTAGCCTGTTGGGAACACAAAGTTTCTTTTCAGTTGCAAACTCCATTCCATACATATATATGGGGAGGTACAAGCTCCAACTCGGTTTGACAGTGAAAACTGCAGGAACATCATACCGGCACTAGGAAACAGACTGAGAATGCAGAGAAAATGTGTCTCCTGCAACCTGTTCCCTTGGTGCTAGATGAACGAACGTCTCTCCACTTGCTCAGTTCTGAGAGATAAGTGTGTGTGAAAGCCGTCTTTCACCTAGCTTGTTGGGAACACAAAGTTTCTTTTCAGTTGCAAACTCCATTCCATACATATATATGGGGAGGTACTACCTCCAACTCGGTTTTACAGTGAAAACTGCAGGAACTTCAAACCGGCACTAGGAAACAGACTGAGAAAGCAGAGAAAAAGTGTCTCCTCCAACCCGTTCCCTTGGTGCTAGATGAACGAACGTCTCTCCACTTGCTCAGTTCTGAGAGATAAGTGTGTGTGAAAGCCGTCCTTCAACTAGCTTGTTGGGAACACAAAGTTTCTTTTCAGTTGCAAACTCCATTCCATACATATATATGGGGAGGTACTAGCTCCAACTCGGTTTGACAGTGAAAACTGCAGGAACTTCAAACCGGCACTAGGAAACAGACTGAGAAAGCAGAGAAAAAGTGTCTCCTGCAACCCGTTCCCTTGGTGCTAGATGAACGAACGTCTCTGCACTTGCTCAGTTCTGAGAGATAAGTGTGTGTGAAAGCCGTCCTTCACCTAGCTTGTTGGGAACACAAAGTTTCTTTTCAGTTGCAAACTCCATTCCATACATATATATGGGGAGGTACTACCTACAACTCGGTTTTACAGTGAAAACTGCAGGAACTTACAACCGGCACTAGGAAAAAGACTGAGAAAGCAGATAAAAAGTGTCTCCTGCAACCCGTTCCCATTGTGCTAGATGAACGAACATCTCTCCACTTGCTCAGTTCTGAGAGATAAGTGTGTGTGAAAGCCGTCCTTCACCTAGCTTGTTGGGAACACAAAGTTTCTTTTCAGTTGCAAACTCCATTCCATACATATATATGGGGAGGTACTACCTCCAACTCGGTTTTACAGTGAAAACTGCAGGAACTTCAAACCGGCACTAGGAAACAGACTGAGAAAGCAGGGAAAAAGTGTCTCCTGCAACCCGTTCCCTTGGTGCTAGATGAACGAACGTCTCTCCACTTGCTCAGTTCTGAGAGATAAGTGTGTGTGAAAGCCGTCCTTCACCTAGGTAGTTGGGAACACAAAGTTTCTTTTTAGTTGCAAACTCCATTCCATACATATATATGGGGAGATACTACCTCCAACTAGGTTTTACAGTGAAAACTGCAGGAACTTCAAACCGGCACTAGGATAAAGACTGAGAAAGCAGAGAAAAAGTGTCTCCTGCAACCCGTTCCCTTGGTGCTAGATGAACGAACGTCTCTCCACTTGCTCAGTTCTGAGAGATAAGTGTGTGTGAAAGAGGTCCTTCACCTAGCTTGTTGGGAACACAAAGTTCTTTTCAGTTGTAACCTCCATTCCATAAGTATATATGGGGAGGTACTAGCTCCAACTCGTTATTAGAGTGAAAACTGCAGGAACTTCAAATCTACACTAGGAAACAGACTGAGGGAGCAGAGAGAAAGTGTCTCCTGCAACCCGTTCCCTTGGTGCTAGATGAACGAACGTCTCTCCACTTGCTCAGTTCTGAGAGATAAGTGTGTGTGAAAGCCGCTCTTCACCTAGCTTGTTGGGAACACAAAGTTTCTTTTCAGTTGCAAACTCCATTCCATACATATATATGGGTAGGTACTAGCTCCAACTCAGTTTTACAGTGAAAACTGCAGGAATTTCAAACCGGAACTAGGAAACAGACTGAGAAAGCAGAGAAAAGTGACTCCTGCAACCCGTTCTCATTGTGATAGATGAACAAACGTCTCTCCACTTGCTCAGTTCTGAGAGATAAGTGTGTGTGAACGCCGTCCTTCACCTAGCTTGTTGGGAACACAAAGTTTCTTTTCAGTTGCAAACTCTGTTCCATACATATATATGGGGTGGTACAAGCTCCAACTCGGTTTTACAGTGAAAACTGCAGGAACTTCAAACCGGCACTAGGAAACAGACTGAGAAAGCAGAGAAAAAGTTTCTCCTGCATCCCGTTCCCCTGGTGCTAGATGAACGAACGTCTCTCCACTTGCTCAGTTCTGAGAGATAAGTGTGTGTGAAAGCCGTCTTTCACCTAGCTTGTTGGGAACACAAAGTTTCTTTTCAGTTGCAAACTCCATTCCATACATATATATGGGGAGGTACTAGCTCCAACTCGGTTTTACAGTGAAAACTGCAGGAACTTCAAACCGGCACTAGGAAACAGACTGAGAAAGCAGAGAAAAAGTGTCTCCTGCAACCCGTTCCCTTGGTGCTAGATGAACGAACGTCTCTCCACTTGCTCAGTTCTGAGAGATAAGTGTGTGTGAAAGCCGTCCTTCACCTAGCTTGTTGGGAACACAAAGTTTCTTTTTAGTTGCAAACTCCATTCCATACATATATATGGGGTGATACTACCTCCAACTAGGTTTTACAGTGAAAACTGCAGGAACTTCAAACCGGCACTAGGATAAAGACTGAGAAAGCAGAGAAAAAGTGTCTCCTGCAACCCGTTCCCTTGGTGCTAGATGAACGAACGTCTCTCCACTTGCTCAGTTCTGAGAGATAAGTGTGTGTGAAAGAGGTCCTTCACCTAGCTTGTTGGGAACACAAAGTTCTTTTCAGTTGTAACCTCCATTCCATAAATATATATGGGGAGGTACTAGCTCCAACTCGTTATTAGAGTGAAAACTGCAGGAACTTCAAACCGGCACTAGGAAACAGACTGAGGGAGCAGAGAAAAAGTGTCTCCTGCATCCCGTTCCCTTGGTGCTAGATGAACGAACGTCTCTCCACTTGCTCAGTTCTGAGAGATAAGTGTGTGTGAAAGCCGCTCTTCACCTAGCTTGTTGGGAACACAAAGTTTCTTTTCAGTTGCAAACTCCATTCCATACATATATATGGGGAGGTACTACCTCCAACTCGGTTTTACAGTGAAAACTGCAGGAACTTCAAACCGGCACTAGGAAACAGACTGAGAAAGCAGAGAAAAAGTGTCTCCTGCAACCCGTTCCTTGGTGCTAGATGAACGAACGTCTCTCCACTTGCTAAGTCTGAGAGATAAGTGTGTGTGAAAGCCGTCCTTCAACTAGCTTGTTGGGAACACAAAGTTTCTTTTCAGTTGCAAACTCCATTCCATACATATATATGGGTAGGTACTAGCTCCAACTCAGTTTTACAGTGAAAACTGCAGGAATTTCAAACCGGAACTAGGAAACAGACTGAGAAAGCAGAGAAAAGTGACTCCTGCAACCCGTTCTCATTGTGATAGATGAACAAACGTCTCTCCACTTGCTCAGTTCTGAGAGATAAGTGTGTGTGAACGCCGTCCTTCACCTAGCTTGTTGGGAACACAAAGTTTCTTTTCAGTTGCAAACTCTGTTCCATACATATATATGGGGTGGTACAAGCTCCAACTCGGTTTTACAGTGAAAACTGCAGGAACTTCAAACCGGCACTAGGAAACAGACTGAGAAAGCAGAGAAAAAGTTTCTCCTGCATCCCGTTCCCCTGGTGCTAGATGAACGAACGTCTCTCCACTTGCTCAGTTCTGAGAGATAAGTGTGTGTGAAAGCCGTCTTTCACCTAGCTTGTTGGGAACACAAAGTTTCTTTTCAGTTGCAAACTCCATTCCATACATATATATGGGGAGGTACTAGCTCCAACTCGGTTTTACAGTGAAAACTGCAGGAACTTCAAACCGGCACTAGGAAACAGACTGAGAAAGCAGAGAAAAAGTGTCTCCTGCAACCCGTTCCCTTGGTGCTAGATGAACGAACGTCTCTCCACTTGCTCAGTTCTGAGAGATAAGTGTGTGTGAAAGCCGTCCTTCACCTAGCTTGTTGGGAACACAAAGTTTCTTTTTAGTTGCAAACTCCATTCCATACATATATATGGGGTGATACTACCTCCAACTAGGTTTTACAGTGAAAACTGCAGGAACTTGAAACCGGCACTTGGATAAAGACTGAGAAAGCAGAGAAAAAGTGTCTCCTGCAACCCGTTCCCTTGGTGCTAGATGAACGAACGTCTCTCCACTTGCTCAGTTCTGAGAGATAAGTGTGTGTGAAAGAGGTCCTTCACCTAGCTTGTTGGGAACACAAAGTTCTTTTCAGTTGTAACCTCCATTCCATAAATATATATGGGGAGGTACTAGCTCCAACTCGTTATTAGAGTGAAAACTGCAGGAACTTCAAACCGGCACTAGGAAACAGACTGAGGGAGCAGAGAAAAAGTGTCTCCTGCATCCCGTTCCCTTGGTGCTAGATGAACGAACGTCTCTCCACTTGCTCAGTTCTGAGAGATAAGTGTGTGTGAAAGCCGCTCTTCACCTAGCTTTTTGGGAACACAAAGTTTCTTTTCAGTTGCAAACTCCATTCCATACATATATATGGGTAGGTACTAGCTCCAACTCAGTTTTACAGTGAAAACTGCAGGAATTTCAAACCGGAACTAGGAAACAGACTGAGAAAGCAGAGAAAAGTGTCTCCTGCAACCCGTTCCAATGGTGCTAGATGAACAAACGTCTCTCCACTTGCTCAGTTCTGAGAGATAAGTGTGTGTGAAAGCCATCATTCACCAAGCTTTTTGGGAACACAAAGTTTCTTTTCAGTTGCAAACTCCATTCCATACATATATATGGGGAGGTACTAGCTCCAAATCTGTTTTACAGTGAAAACTGCAGGAAGTTCAAACTGGCACTAGGAAACAGACTGTGAAAGCAGAGAAAAAGTGTCTCCTGCATCCCGTTCCCTTGGTGCTAGATGAACGAACGTCTCTCCACTTGCTCAGTTCTGAGAGATAAGTGTGTGTGAAAGCCGTCCTTCACCTAGCTTGTTGGGAACACAAAGTTTCTTTTCAGTTGCAAACTCCATTCCATACATATATATGGGGAGGTACTAGCTCCAACTCGGTTTTACAGTGAAAACTGCAGGAACTTCAAACCGGCACTAGGAAACAGACTGAGAAAGCAGAGAAAAAGTGTCTCCTGCTACCCGTTCCCTAGGTGCTAGATGAACGAACGTCTCTCCACTTGCTCAGTTCTGAGAGATAAGTGTGTGTGAAAGCCGTACTTCTCCTAGCTTGTTGGGAACACAAAGTTTCTTTTCAGTTGCAAACTCCATTCCATACATATATATGGGGAGGTACTACCTCCAACTCGGTTTTACAGTGAAAACTGCAGGAACTTCAAACCGGCACTAGTAAACAGACTGAGAAAGCAGAGAAAAAGTGTCTCCTGCAACCCGTTCCTTGGTGCTAGATGAACGAACGTCTCTCCACTTGCTAAGTCTGAGAGATAAGTGTGTGTGAAAGCCGTCCTTCAACTAGCTTGTTGGGAACACAAAGTTTATTTTCAGTGGCAAACTCCATTCCATACATATATTTGGGGAGGTACTAGCTCCAACTCGGTTTGACAGTGAAAACTGCAGGAACTTCAAACCGGCACTAGGAAACAGACTGAGAAAGCAGAGAAAAAGTGTCTCCTGCAACCCGTTCCCTTGGTGCTAGATGAACGAACGTCTCTCCACTTGCTCAGTTCTGAGAGATAAGTGTGTGTGAAAGCCGCTCTTCACCTAGCTTTTTGGGAACACAAAGTTTCTTTTCAGTTGCAAACTCCATTCCATACATATATATGGGTAGGTACTAGCTCCAACTCAGTTTTACAGTGAAAACTGCAGGAATTTCAAACCGGAACTAGGAAACAGACTGAGAAAGCAGAGAAAAGTGACTCCTGCAACCCGTTCTCATTGTGATAGATGAACAAACGTCTCTCCACTTGCTCAGTTCTGAGAGATAAGTGTGTGTGAACGCCGTCCTTCACCTAGCTTGTTGGGAACACAAAGTTTCTTTTCAGTTGCAAACTCTATTCCATACATATATATGGGGTGGTACAAGCTCCAACTCGGTTTTACAGTGAAAACTGCAGGAACTTCAAACCGGCACTAGGAAACAGACTGAGAAAGCAGAGAAAAAGTTTCTCCTGCATCCCGTTCCCCTGGTGCTAGATGAACGAACGTCTCTCCACTTGCTCAGTTCTGAGAGATAAGTGTGTGTGAAAGCCGTCTTTCACCTAGCTTGTTGGGAACACAAAGTTTCTTTTCAGTTGCAAACTCCATTCCATACATATATATGGGGAGGTACTACCTCCAACTCGGTTTTACAGTGAAAACTGCAGGAACTTCAAACCGGCACTAGGAAACAGACTGAGAAAGCAGAGAAAAAGTGTCTCCTGCAACCCGTTCCCTTGGTGCTAGATGAACGAACGTCTCTCCACTTGCTCAGTTCTGAGAGATAAGTGTGTGTGAAAGCCGTCCTTCACCTAGCTTGTTGGGAACACAAAGTTTCTTTTTAGTTGCAAACTCCATTCCATACATATATATGGGGAGATACTACCTCCAACTAGGTTTTACAGTGAAAACTGCAGGAACTTCAAACCGGCACTAGGATAAAGACTGAGAAAGCAGAGAAAAAGTGTCTCCTGCAACCCGTTCCCTTGGTGCTAGATGAACGAACGTCTCTCCACTTGCTCAGTTCTGAGAGATAAGTGTGTGTGAAAGAGGTCCTTCACCTAGCTTGTTGGGAACACAAAGTTCTTTTCAGTTGTAACCTACATTCCATAAATATATATGGGGAGGTACTAGCTCCAACTCGTTATTAGAGTGAAAACTGCAGGAACTTCAAACCGGCACTAGGAAACAGACTGAGGGAGCAGAGAAAAAGTGTCTCCTGCAACCCGTTCCCTTGGTGCTAGATGAACGAACGTCTCTCCACTTGCTCAGTTCTGAGAGATAAGTGTGTGTGAAAGCCGCTCTTCACCTAGCTTTTTGGGAACACAAAGTTTCTTTTCAGTTGCAAACTCCATTCCATACATATATATGGGTAGGTACTAGCTCCAACTCAGTTTTACAGTGAAAACTGCAGGAATTTCAAACCGGAACTAGGAAACAGACTGAGAAAGCAGAGAAAAGTGTCTCCTGCAACCCGTTCCAATGGTGCTAGATGAACAAACGTCTCTCCACTTGCTCAGTTCTGAGAGATAAGTGTGTGTGAAAGCCGTCCTTCACCTAGCTTGTTGGGAACACAAAGTTTCTTTTCAGTTGCAAACTCCATTCCATACATATATATGGGGAGGTACTAGCTCCAAATCGGTTTTACAGTGAAAACTGCAGGAAGTTCAAACTGGCACTAGGAAACAGACTGTGAAAGCAGAGAAAAAGTGTCTCCTGCATCCCGTTCCCTTGGTGCTAGATGAACGAACGTCTCTCCACTTGCTCAGTTCTGAGAGATAAGTGTGTGTGAAAGCCGTCCTTCACCTAGCTTGTTGGGAACACAAAGTTTCTTTTCAGTTGCAAACTCCATTCCATACATATATATGGGGAGGTACTAGCTCCAACTCTGTTTTACAGTGAAAACTGCAGGAACTTCAAACCGGCACTAGGAAACAGACTGAGAAAGCAGAGAAAAAGTGTCTCCTGCTACCCGTTCCCTAGGTGCTAGATGAACGAACGTCTCTCCACTTGCTCAGTTCTGAGAGATAAGTGTGTGTGAAAGCCGTCCTTCTCCTAGCTTGTTGGGAACACAAAGTTTCTTTTCAGTTGCAAACTCCATTCCATACATATATATGGGGAGGTACTACCTCCAACTCGGTTTTACAGTGAAAACTGCAGGAACTTCAAACCGGCACTAGGAAACAGACTGAGAAAGCAGAGAAAAAGTGTCTCCTGCAACCCGTTCCCTTGGTGCTAGATGAACGAACGTCTCTCCACTTGCTAAGTCTGAGAGATAAGTGTGTGTGAAAGCCGTCCTTCAACTAGCTTGTTGGGAACACAAAGTTTATTTTCAGTGGCAAACTCCATTCCATACATATATTTGGGGAGGTACTAGCTCCAACTCGGTTTGACAGTGAAAACTGCAGGAACTTCAAACCGGCACTAGGAAACAGACTGAGAAAGCAGAGAAAAAGTGTCTCCTGCAACACGTTCCCTTGGTGCTAGATGAACGAACGTCTCTCCACTTGCTCAGTTCTGAGAGATAAGTGTGTGTGAAAGCCGTCCTTCACCTAGCTTGTTGGGAACACAAAGTTCCTTTTCAGTTGCAAACTCCATTCCATACATATATATGGGGAGGTACTACCTCCAACTCGGTTTTACAGTGAAAACTGCAGGAACTTCAAACCGACACTAGGAAAAAGACTGAGAAAGCAGAGAAAAATTGTCTCCTGCAACCCGTTCCCTTGGTGCAAGATGAACGAATGTCTCTCCACTTGCTCAGTTCTGAGAGATAAGTGTGTGTGAAAGCCGTCCTTCACCTAGCTTGTTGGGAACACAAAGTTTATTTTCAGTGGCTAACTCCATTCCATACATATATTTGGGGAGGTACTAGCTCCAACTCGGTTTGACAGTGAAAACTGCAGGAACTTCAAACCGGCACTAGGAAACAGACTGAGAAAGCAGAGAAAAAGTTTCTCCTGCAACCCGTTCCCTTGGTGCTAGATGAACGAACGTCTCTCCACTTGCTCAGTTCTGAGAGATAAGTGTGTGTGAAAGCCGTCCTTCACCTAGCTTGTTGGGAACACAAAGTTTCTTTTCAGTTGCAAACTCCATTCCATACATATATATGGGGAGGTACTATCTCCAAATCGGTTTTACAGTGAAAACTGCAGGAACTTCAAAACGACACTAGGAAAAATACTGAGAAAGCAGAGAAAAAGTGTCTCCTGCAACCCGTTCCCTTGGTGCTAGATGAACGAACGTCTCTCCACTTGCTCAGTTCTGAGAGATAAGTGTGTGTGAAAGCCGTCCTTCAACTAGCTTGTTGGGAACACAAAGTTTCTTTTCAGTTGCAAACTCCATTCCATACATATATATGGGGAGGTACTAGCTCCAACTCGGTTTGACAGTGAAAACTGCAGGAACTTCAAACCGGCACTAGGAAACAGACTGAGAAAGCAGAGAAAAAGTGTTTCCTGCAACGTGTTCCCTTTGTGCTAGATGAACGAACGTCTCTCCACTTGCTCAGTTCTGAGAGATAAGTGTGTGTGAAAGCCGTCCTTCACCTAGCTTGTTGGGAACACAAAGTTTCTTTTCAGTTGCAAACTCCATTCCATACATATATATGGGGAGGTACTACCTCCAACTAGGTTTTACAGTGAAAACTGCAGGAACTTCCAACCGGCACTAGGAAAAAGACTGAGATAGCAGAGAAAAAGTGTCTCCTGCAACCCGTTCCCATGGTGCTAGATGAACGAACGTCTCTCCACTTGCTCAGTTCTGAGAGATAAGTGTGTGTGAAAGCCGTCCTTCACCTAGCTTGTTGGGAACACAAAGTTTCTTTTCAGTTGCAAACTCCACTCCATACATATATATGGGGAGGTACTAACTCCAACTCCGTTTTACAGTGAAAACTGCAGGAACTTCAAACCGGCACTAGGAAACAGACTGAGAAAGCAGAGAAAAAGTGCCTCCTGCAACCCGTTCCCTTGGTGCTAGATGAACGAACGTCTCTCCACTTGCTCAGTTCTGAGAGATAATTGTGTGTGAAAGCCGACCTTCAACTAGCTTGTTGGGAACACAAATTTTATTTTCAGTTGCAAACTCCATTCCATACATATATATGGGGAGGTACAAGCTCCAACTCGGTTTGACAGTGAAAACTGCAGGAACATCATACCGGCACTAGGAAACAGACTGAGAATGCAGAGAATATGTTTCTCCTGCAACCTGTTCCCTTGGTGCTAGATGAACGAACGTCTCTCCACTTGCTCAGTTCTAAGAGTTAAGTGTGTGTGAAAGCCGTCCTTCACCTAGCTTGTTGGGAACACAAAGTTTCTTTTCAGTTGCAAACTCCATTCCATACATATATATGGGGTGGTACTAGCTCCAACTCTGTTTGACAGTGAAAACTGCAGGAACTTCAAACCGGCACTAAGAAACAGACTGAGAAAGCAGAGAAAAAGTTTTTCCTGAAACCCGTTCCCATGGTGCTAGATGAACGAATGTCTCTCCACTTGCTCAGTTCTGAGAGATAAGTGTGTGTGAAAGCCGTCCTTCACCTATCTTGTTGGGAACAAAAGTTTCTTTTCAGTTGCAAACTCCATTCCATACATATATATGGGGAGGTACTATCTCCAACTCGGTTTGACAGTGAAAACTGCAGGAACTTCAAACCGACACTAGGAAAAAGACTGAGAGAGCAGAGAAAAAGTGTCTCCTGCAACCCGTTCCCTTGGTGCTAGATGAACGAACGTCTCTACACTTGCTCAGTTCTGAGAGATAAGTGTGTGTGAAAGCCGTCCTTCACCTAGCTTGTTTTGAACACAAAGTTTCTTTTCAGTTGCAAACTCCATTCCATACATAGATATGGGGAGGTACTAGCTCCAAATCGGTTTGACAGTCAAAACTGCAGGAACTTCCGACCGGCACTAGGAAACAGACTGAGAAAACAGAGAAATAGTGTCTCCTGCAACCCATTCCCTTGGTCCTAGATGAACGAAAGTCTCTCCACTTGCTTAGTTCTGAGAGATAAGTGTGTGTGAAAGCCGTCCTTCACCTAGCTTGTTGGGAACACAAAGTTTCTTTTCAGTTGCAAACTCCATTCCATACATATATATGGGGAGGTACTAGCTCCAACTCTGTTTTACAGTGAAACCTGCAGGAACTTCAAACCGGCACTAGGAAAAAGACTGAGAAAGCAGAGAAAAAGTGTCTCCTGCAACCCGTTCCCTTGGTGCTAGATGAACGAACGTCTCTCCACTTGCTCAGTTCTGAGAGATAAGTGTGTGTGAAAGCCGTCCTTCACCTAGCTTGTTGGGAACACAAAGTTTCTTTTCAGTTGCAAACTCCAATCCATACATATATATGGGGAGGTACTAACTCCAACTACGTTTTACAGTGAAAACTGCAGGAACTTCAAACCGGCACTAGGAAACAGACTGAGAAAGCAGAGAAAAAGTGTCTCCTGCAACCCGTTCCCTTGGTGCTAGATGAACGAACGTCTCTCCACTTGCTCAGTTCTGAGAGATAATTGTGTGTGAAAGCCGTCCTTCACCTAGCTTGTTGGGAACACAAATTTTATTTTCAGTTGCAAACTCCATTCCATACATATATATGGGGAGGTACAAGCTCCAACTCGGTTTTACAGTGAAAATTGCAGGAACTTCAAACCGGCACTAGGAAACAGATTGAGAACGCAGAGAAAATGTGTCTCCTGCAACCCGTTCCATTGGTGCTAGATGAACGAACGTCTCTGCACTTGCTCAGTTCTCAGAGATAAGTGTGTGTGAAAGCCGTCATTCACCTAGCCTGTTGGGAACACAAAGTTTCTTTTCAGTTGCAAAATCCATTCCATACATATATATGGGGAGGTACAAGCTCCAACTCGGTTTGACAGTGAAAACTGCAGGAACATCATACCGGCACTAGGAAACAGACTGAGAATGCAGAGAAAATGTGTCTCCTGCAACCTGTTCCCTTGGTGCTAGATGGACGAACGTCTCTCCACTTGCTCAGTTCTAAGAGTTAAGTGTGTGTGAAAGCCATCCTTCACCTAGCTTGTTGGGAACACAAAGTTTCTTTTCAGTTGCAAAATCCATTCCATACATATATATGGGGTGGTACTAGCTCCAACTCTTTTTGACAGTGAAAACTGCAGGAACTTCAAACCGGCACTAGGAAACAGACTGAGAAAGCAGAGAAAAAGTGTCTCCTGCAACCCGTTCCCTTGGTGCTAGATGAACGAACGTCTCTGCACTTTCTCAGTTCTCAGAGATAAGTGTGTGTGAAAGCCGTCATTCACCTAGCTTGTTGGGAACACAAAGTTTCTTTTCAGTTGCAAACTCCATTCCATACATATATATGGGGAGGTACTACCTCCAACTCGGTTTTACAGTGAAAACTGCAGGAACTTCAAACCGGCACTAGTAAACAGACTGAGAAAGCAGAGAAAAAGTGTCTCCTGCAACCCGTTCCCTTGGTGCTAGATGAACGAACGTCTCTCCACTTGCTAAGTCTGAGAGATAAGTGTGTGTGAAAGCCGTCCTTCACCTAGCTTGTTGGGAACACAAAGTTTCTTTTCAGTGGCTAACTCCATTCCATACATATATTTGGGGAGGTACTAGCTCCAACTCTGTTTGACAGTGAAAACTGCAGGAACTTCAAACCGGCACTTGGAAACAGACTGAGAAAGCAGAGAAAAAGTTTCTCCTGCAACCCGTTCCCTTGGTGCTAGATGAACGAACGTCTCTCCACTTGCTCAGTTCTGAGAGATAAGTGTGTGTGAAAGCCGTCCTTCACCTAGCTTGTTGGGAACACAAAGTTTCTTTTCAGTTGCAAACTCCATTCCATACATATATATGGGGAGGTACTATCTCCAAATCGGTTTTACAGTGAAAACTGCAGGAACTTCAAAACGACACTAGGAAAAAGACTGAGAAAGCAGAGAAAAAGTGTCTCCTGCAACCCGTTCCCTTGGTGCTAGATGAACGAACGTCTCTCCACTTGCTCAGTTCTGAGAGATAATTGTGTGTGAAAGCCGTCCTTCACCTAGCTTGTTGGGAACACAAATTTTATTTTCAGTTGCAAACTCCATTCCATACATATATATGGGGAGGTACAAGCTCCAACTCGGTTTTACAGTGAAAATTGCAGGAACTTCAAACCGGCACTAGGAAACAGATTGAGAACGCAGAGAAAATGTGTCTCCTGCAACCCGTTCCATTGGTGCTAGATGAACGAACGTCTCTGCACTTGCTAAGTTCTCAGAGATAAGTGTGTGTGAAAGAAGTCATTCACCTAGCCTGTTGTGAACACAAAGTTTCTTTTCAGTTGCAAAATCCATTCCATACATATATATGGGGAGGTACAAGCTCCAACTCGGTTTGACAGTGAAAACTGCAGGAACATCATACCGGCACTAGGAAACAGACTGAGAATGCAGAGAAAATGTGTCTCCTGCAACCTGTTCCCTTGGTGCTAGATGGACGAACGTCTCTCCACTTGCTCAGTTCTAAGAGTTAAGTGTGTGTGAAAGCCGTCCTTCACCTAGCTTGTTGGGAACACAAAGTTTCTTTTCAGTTGCAAAATCCATTCCATACATATATATGGGGTGGTACTAGCTCCAACTCTTTTTGACAGTTAAAACTGCAGGAACTTCAAACCGGCACTAGGAAACAGACTGAGAAAGCAGAGAAAAAGTGTCTCCTGCAACCCGTTCCCTTGGTGCTAGATGAACGAACGTCTCTGCACTTTCTCAGTTCTCAGAGATAAGTGTGTGTGAAAGCCGTCATTCACCTAGCTTGTTGGGAACACAAAGTTTCTTTTCACTTGCAAACTCCATTCCATACATATATATGGGGAGGTACTACCTCCAACTCGGTTTTACAGTGAAAACTGCAGGAACTTCAAACCGGCACTAGTAAACAGACTGAGAAAGCAGAGAAAAAGTGTCTCCTGCAACCCGTTCCCTTGGTGCTAGATGAACGAACGTCTCTCCACTTGCTAAGTCTGAGAGATAAGTGTGTGTGAAAGCCGTCCTTCAACTAGCTTGTTGGGAACACAAAGTTTATTTTCAGTGGCAAACTCCATTCCATACATATATTTGGGGAGGTACTAGCTCCAACTCGGTTTGACAGTGAAAACTGCAGGAACTTCAAACCGGCACTAGGAAACAGACTGAGAAAGCAGAGAAAAAGTGTCTCCTGCAACACGTTCCATTGGTGCTAGATGAACGAACGACTCTCCACTTGCTCAGTTCTGAGAGATAAGTGTGTGTGAAAGCCGTCCTTCACCTAGCTTGTTGGGAACACAAAGTTTCTTTTCAGTTGCAAACTCCATTCCATACATATATATGGGGAGGTACTACCTCCAACTCGGTTTTACAGTGAAAACTGCAGGAACTTCAAACCGACACTAGGAAAAAGTCTGAGAAAGCAGAGAATAATTGTCTCCTGCAACCCGTTCCCTTGGTGCAAGATGAACGAATGTCTCTCCACTTGCTCAGTTCTGAGAGATAAGTGTGTGTGAAAGCCGTCCTTCACCTAGCTTGTTGGGAACACAAAGTTTCTTTTCAGTGGCTAACTCCATTCCATACATATATTTGGGGAGGTACTAGCTCCAACTCCGTTTGACAGTGAAAACTGCAGGAACTTCAAACCGGCACTAGGAAACAGACTGAGAAAGCAGAGAAAAAGTTTCTCCTGCAACCCGTTCCCTTGGTGCTAGATGAACGAACGTCTCTCCACTTCCTCAGTTCTGAGAGATAAGTGTGTGTGAAAGCCGTCCTTCACCTAGCTTGTTGGGAACACAAAGTTTCTTTTCAGTTGCAAACTCCATTCCATACATATATATGGGGAGGTACTATCTCCAAATCGGTTTTACAGTGAAAACTGCAGGAACTTCAAAACGACACTAGGAAAAAGACTGAGAAAGCAGAGAAAAAGTGTCTCCTGCAACCCGTTCCCTTGGTGCTAGATGAACGAACGTCTCTCCACTTGCTCAGTTCTGAGAGATAAGTGTGTGTGAAAGCCGTCCTTCAACTAGCTTGTTGGGAACACAAAGTTTCTTTTCAGTTGCAAACTCCATTCCATACATATATATGGGGAGGTACTAGCTCCAACTCGGTTTGACAGTGAAAACTGCAGGAACTTCAAACCGGCACTAGGAAACAGACTGAGAAAGCAGAGAAAAAGTGTTTCCTGCAACCTGTTCCCTTGGTGCTAGATGAACGAACGTCTCTCCACTTGCTCAGTTCTGAGAGATAAGTGTGTGTGAAAGCCGTCCTTCACCTAGCTTGTTGGGAACACAAAGTTTCTTTTCAGTTGCAAACTCCATTCCATACATATATATGGGGAGGTACTACCTCCAACTAGGTTTTACAGTGAAAACTGCAGGAACTTCCAACCGGCACTAGGAAAAAGACTGAGATAGCAGAGAAAAAGTGTCTCCTGCAACCCGTTCCCATGGTGCTAGATGAACGAACGTCTCTCCACTTGCTCAGTTCTGAGAGATAAGTGTGTGTGAAAGCCGTCCTTCACCTAGCTTGTTGGGAACACAAAGTTTCTTTTCAGTTGCAAACTCCACTCCATACATATATATGGGGAGGTACTAACTCCAACTCCGTTTTACAGTGAAAACTGCAGGAACTTCAAACCGGCACTAGGAAACAGACTGAGAAAGCAGAGAAAAAGTGCCTCCTGCAACCCGTTCCCTTGGTGCTAGATGAACGAACGTCTCTCCACTTGCTCAGTTCTCAGAGATAATTGTGTGTGAAAGCCGTCCTTCAACTAGCTTGTTGGGAACACAAATTTTATTTTCAGTTGCAAACTACATTCCATACATATATATGGGAAGGTACAAGCTCCAACTCGGTTTGACAGTGAAAACTGCAGGAACATCATACCGGCACTAGGAAACAGACTGAGAATGCAGAGAATATGTGTCTCCTGCAACCTGTTCCCTTGGTGCTAGATGAACGAACGTCTCTCCACTTGCTCAGTTCTAAGAGTTAAGTGTGTGTGAAAGCCGTCCTTCACCTAGCTTGTTGGGAACACAAAGTTTCTTTTCAGTTGCAAACTCCATTCCATACATATATATGGGGTGGTACTAGCTCCAACTCTGTTTGACAGTGAAAACTGCAGGAACTTCAAACCGGCACTAAGAAACAGACTGAGAAAGCAGAGAAAAAGTTTTTCCTGAAACCCGTTCCCATGGTGCTAGATGAACGAATGTCTCTCCACTTGCTCAGTTCTGAGAGATAAGTGTGTGTGAAAGCCGTCCTTCACCTATCTTGTTGGGAACAAAAAGTTTCTTTTCAGTTGCAAACTCCATTCCATACATATATATGGGGAGGTACTATCTCCAACTCGGTTTGACAGTGAAAACTGCAGGAACTTCAAACCGACACTAGGAAAAAGACTGAGAGAGCAGAGAAAAAGTGTCTCCTGCAACCCGTTCCCTTGGTGCTAGATGAACGAACGTCTCTACACTTGCTCAGTTCTCAGAGATAAGTGTGTGTGAAAGCCGTCCTTCACCTAGCTTGTTGGGAACACAAAGTTTCTTTTCAGTTGCAAACTCCATTCCATACATATATATGGGGAGGTACTAGCTCCAAATCGGTTTTACAGTGAAAACTGCAGGAACTTCAAAACGGCACTAGGAAACAGACTGAGAAAACAGAGAAATAGTGTCTCCTGCAACCCATTCCCTTGGTGCTAGATGAACGAACGTCTCTCCACTTGCTCAGTTCTGAGAGATAAGTGTGTGTGAAAGCCGTCCTTCACCTAGCTTGTTGGGAACACAAAGTTTCTTTTCAGTTGCAAACTCCATTCCATACATATATATGGGGAGGTACAAGCTCCAACTCGGTTTGACAGTGAAAACTGCAGGAACTTCAAATCGGCACTAGGAAACAGACTGAGAAAGCAGAGAATAAGTGTCTCCTGCAACCCGTTCCATTGGTGCTAGATGAACGAACGTCTCTCCACTTGCTCAGTTCTGAGAAATAAGTGTGTGTGAAAGCCGTCCTTCACCTAGCTTGTTGGGAACACAAAGATTCTTTTCAGTTGCAAACTCCATTCCATACATAGATATGGGGAGGTACTAGCTCCAAATCGGTTTGACAGTCAAAACTGCAGGAACTTCCGACCGGCACTAGGAAACAGACTGAGAAAACAGAGAAATAGTGTCTCCTGCAACCCATTCCCTTGGTGCTAGATGAACGAACGTCTCTCCACTTGCTTAGTTCTGAGAGATAAGTGTGTGTGAAAGCCGTCCTTCACCTAGCTTGTTGGGAACACAAAGTTTCTTTTCAGTTGCAAACACCATTCCATACATATATATGGGGAGGTACTAGCTCCAACTCGGTTTTACAGTGAAAACTGCAGGAACTTCAAACCGGCACTAGGAAAAAGACTGAGAAAGCAGAGAAAAAGTGCCTCCTGCAACCCGTTCCCTTGGTGCTAGATGAACGAACGTCTCTCCACTTGCTCAGTTCTGAGAGATAAGTGTGTGTGAAAGCCGTCCTTCACCTAGCTTGTTGGGAACACAAAGTTTCTTTTCAGTTGCAAACTCCAATCCATACATATATATGGGGAGGTACTAACTCCAACTCCGTTTTACAGTGAAAACTGCAGGAACTTCAAACCGGCACTAGGAAACAGACTGAGAAAGCAGAGAAAAAGTGTCTCCTGCAACCCGTTCCCTTGGTGCTAGATGAACGAACGTCTCTCCACTTGCTCAGTTCTGAGAGATAATTGTGTGTGAAAGCCGTCCTTCACCTAGCTTGTTGGGAACACAAATTTTATTTTCAGTTGCAAACTCCATTCCATACATATATATGGGGAGGTACAAGCTCCAACTCGGTTTGACAGTGAAACCTGCAGGAACATCATACCGGCACTAGGAAACAGACTGAGAATGCAGAGAAAATGTGTCTCCTGCAACCTGTTCCCTTGTTGCTAGATGAACGAACGTCTCTCCACTTGCTCAGTTCTAAGAGTTAAGTGTGTGTGAAAGCCGTCCTTCACCTAGCTTGTTGGGAACACAAAGTTTCTTTTCAGTTGCAAAATCCATTCCATACATATATATGGGGTGGTACTAGCTCCAACTCTGTTTGACTGTGAAAACTGCAGGAACTTAAAACCGGCACTAGGAAACAGACTGAGAAAGCAGAGAAAAAGTGTCTCCTGCAACCCGTTCCCTTGGTGCTAGATGAACGAAAGTCTCTGCACTTTCTCAGTTCTCAGAGATAAGTGTGTGTGAAAGCCGTCCTTCACCTAGCTTGTTGGGAACACAAAGTTTCTTTTCAGTTGCAAACTCCATTCCATACATATATATGGGGTGGTACTAGCTCCAACTCTGTTTGACAGTGAAAACTGCAGGAACTTCAAACCGGCACTAAGAAACAGACTGAGAAAGCAGAGAAAAAGTTTTTCCTGAAACCCGTTCCCATGGTGCTAGATGAACGAATGTCTCTCCACTTGCTCAGTTCTGAGAGATAAGTGTGTGTGAAAGCCGTCCTTCACCTATCTTGTTGGGAACAAAAAGTTTCTTTTCAGTTGCAAACTCCATTCCATACATATATATGTGGAGGTACTATCTCCAACTCGGTTTGACAGTGAAAACTGCAGGAACTTCAAACCGACACTAGGAAAAAGACTGAGAGAGCAGAGAAAAAGTGTCTCCTGCAACCCGTTCCCTTGGTGCTAGATGAACGAACGTCTCTACACTTGCTCAGTTCTCAGAGATAAGTGTGTGTGAAAGCCGTCCTTCACCTAGCTTGTTGGGAACACAAAGTTTCTTTTCAGTTGCAAACTCCATTCCATACATATATATGGGGAGGTACTAGCTCCAAATCGGTTTTACAGTGAAAACTGCAGGAACTTCAAAACGGCACTAGGAAACAGACTGAGAAAACAGAGAAATAGTGTCTCCTGCAACCCATTCCCTTGGTGCTAGATGAACGAACGTCTCTCCACTTGCTCAGTTCTGAGAGATATGTGTGTGTGAAAGCCGTCCTTCACCTAGCTTGTTGGGAACACAAAGTTTCTTTTCAGTTGCAAACTCCATTCCATACATATATATGGGGAGGTACAAGCTCCAACTCGGTTTGACAGTGAAAACTGCAGGAACTTCAAACCGGCACTAGGAAACAGACTGAGAAAGCAGAGAATAAGTGTCTCCTGCAAGCCGTTCCCTTGGTGCTAGATGAACGAACGTCTCTCCACTTGCTCAGTTCTGAGAAATAAGTGTGTGTGAAAGCCGTCCTTCACCTAGCTTGTTGGGAACACAAAGATTCTTTTCAGTTGCAAACTCCATTCCATACATAGATATGGGGAGGTACTAGCTCCAAATCGGTTTGACAGTCAAAACTGCAGGAACTTCCGACCGGCACTAGGAAACAGACTGAGAAAACAGAGAAATAGTGTCTCCTGCAACCCATTCCCTTGGTGCTAGATGAACGAACGTCTCTCCACTTGCTTAGTTCTGAGAGATAAGTGTGTGTGAAAGCCGTCCTTCACCTAGCTTGTTGGGAACACAAAGTTTCTTTTCAGTTGCAAACTCCATTCCATACATATATATGGGGAGGTACTAGCTCCAACTCGGTTTTACAGTGAAAACTGCAGGAACTTCAAACCGGCACTAGGAAAAAGACTGAGAAAGCAGAGAAAAAGTGCCTCCTGCAACCCGTTCCCTTGGTGCTAGATGAACGAACGTCTCTCCACTTGCTCAGTTCTGAGAGATAAGTGTGTGTGAAAGCCGTCCTTCACCTAGCTTGTTGGGAACACAAAGTTTCTTTTCAGTTGCAAACTCCAATCCATACATATATATGGGGAGGTACTAACTCCAACTCCGTTTTACAGTGAAAACTGCAGGAACTTCAAACCGGCACTAGGAAACAGACTGAGAAAGCAGAGAAAAAGTGTCTCCTGCAACCCGTTCCCTTGGTGCTAGATGAACGAACGTCTCTCCACTTGCTCAGTTCTGAGAGATAATTGTGTGTGAAAGCCGTCCTTCACCTAGCTTGTTGGGAACACAAATTTTATTTTCAGTTGCAAACTCCATTCCATACATATATATGGGGAGGTACAAGCTCCAACTCGGTTTTACAGTGAAAATTGCAGGAACTTCAAACCGGCACTAGGAAACAGATTGAGAACGCAGAGAAAATGTGTCTCCTGCAATCCGTTCCATTGGTGCTAGATGAACGAACGTCTCTGCACTTGCTCAGTTCTGAGAGATAAGTGTGTGTGAAAGCCTTCATTCACCTAGCCTGTTGGGAACACAAAGTTTCTTTTCAGTTGCAAACTCCATTCCATACATATATATGGGGAGGTACAAGCTCCAACTCGGTTTGACAGTTAAACCTGCAGGAACATCATACCGGCACTAGGAAACAGACTGAGAATGCAGAGAAAATGTGTCTCCTGCAACCTGTTCCCTTGTTGCTAGATGAACGAACGTCTCTCCACTTGCTCAGTTCTAAGAGTTAAGTGTGTGTGAAAGCCGTCCTTCACCTAGCTTGTTGGGAACACAAAGTTTCTTTTCAGTTGCAAAATCCATTCCATACATATATATGGGGTGGTACTAGCTCCAACTCTGTTTGACAGTGAAAACTGCAGGAACTTAAAACCGGCACTAGGAAACAGACTGAGAAAGCAGAGAAAAAGTGTCTCCTGCAACCCGTTCCCTTGGTGCTAGATGAACGAACGTCTCTGCACTTTCTCAGTTCTCAGAGATAAGTGTGTGTGAAAGCCGTCCTTCACCTAGCTTGTTGGGAAAACAAAGTTTCTTTTCAGTTGCAAACTCCATTCCATACATATATATGGGGATGTACTATCTCCAACTCTGTTTGACAGTGAAAACTGCAGGAACTTCAAACCGGCACTAGGAAACAGACTGAGAAAGCAGAGAAAAAGTGTCTCCTGCAACCCGTTCCCTTGGTGCTAGATGAACGAACGTCTCTCCACTTGCTCAGTTCTGAGAGATAAGTGTGTGTGAAAGCCGTCCTTCACCTAGCTTGTTGGGAACACAAAGTTTCTTTTCAGTTGCAAACTCCATTCCATACATATATATGGGGAGGTACTAGCTCCAACTCGGTTTTACAGTGAAAACTGCAGGAACTTCAAACCGGCACTAGGAAACAGACTGAGAAAGCAGAGAAAAAGTGTCTCCTGCAACCCGTTCCCTTGGTGCTAAATGAACGAACGTCTCTCCACTTGCTCAGTTCTGAGAGATAAGTGTGTGTGAAAGCCGTCCTTCACCTAGCCTGTTGGGAACACAAAGTTTCTTTTCAGTTGCAAACTCCATTCCATACATATATATGGGGAGGTACAAGCTCCAACTCGGTTTGACAGTGAAAACTGCAGGAACATCATACCGGCACTAGGAAACAGACTGAGAATGCAGAGAAAATGTGTCTCCTGCAACCTGTTCCCTTGGTGCTAGATGAACGAACGTCTCTCCACTTGCTCAGTTCTAAGAGTTATGTGTGTGTGAAAGCCGTCCTTCACCTAGCTTGTTGGGAACACAAAGTTTCTTTTCAGTTGCAAACTCCATTCCATACATATATATGGGGTGGTACTAGCTCCAACTCTGTTTGACAGTGAAAACTGCAGGAACATCAAACCGGCACTAAGAAACAGACTGAGAAAGCAGAGAAAAAGTTTTTCCTGAAACCCGTTCCCATGGTGCTAGATGAACGTATGTCTCTCCACTTGCTCAGTTCTGAGAGATAAGTGTGTGTGAAAGCCGTCCTTCACCTATCTTGTTGGGAACAAAAAGTTTCTTTTCAGTTGCAAACTCCATTCCATACATATATATGGGGAGGTACTAGCTCCAAATCGGTTTTACAGTGAAAACTGCAGGAACTTCAAACCGGCACTAGGAAACAGACTGAGAAAACAGAGAAATAGTGTCTCCTGCAACCCATTTCCTTGGTGCTAGATGAACGAACGTCTCTCCACTTGCTCAGTTCTGAGAGATAAGTGTGTGTGAAAGCCGGCCTTCACCTAGCTTGTTGGGAACACAAAGTTTCTTTTCAGTTGCAAACTCCATTCCATACATATATATGGGGAGGTACAAGCTCCAACTCGGTTTGACAGTGAAAACTGCAGGAACTTCAAACCGGCACTAGGAAAAAGACTGAGAAAGCAGAGAATAAGTGTCTCCTGCAACCCGTTCCCTTGGTGCTAGATGAACGAACGTCTCTCCACTTGCTCAGTTCTGAGAGATAAGTGTGTGTGAAAGCCGTTCTTCACCTAGCTTGTTGGGAACACAAAGTTTCTTTTCAGTTGCAAACTCCATTCCATACATATATTTGGGGAGGTACTAGCTCCAACTCGGTTTGACAGTGAAAACTGCAGGAACTTCAAACCGGCACTAGGAAACAGACTGAGAAAGCAGAGAAAAAGTGTCTCCTGCAACCCGTTCCCTTGGTGCTAGATGAACGAACGTCTATCCACTTGCTCAGTTCTGAGAGATAAGTGTGTGTGAAAGCCGTCCTTCACCTAGCTTGTTGGGAACACAAAGTTTCTTTTCAGTTGCAAACTCCATTCCATACATAGATATGGGGAGGTACAAGCTCCAACTCGGTTTGACAGTGAAAACTGCAGGAACTTCCGACCGGCACTAGGAAACAGACTGAGAAAACAGAGAAATAGTGTCTCCTGCAACCCATTCCCTTGGTGCTAGATGAACGAACGTCTCTCCACTTGCTTAGTTCTGAGAGATAAGTGTGTGTGAAAGCCGTCCTTCACCTAGCTTGTTGGGAACACAAAGATTCTTTTCAGTTGCAAACTCCATTCCATACTTATATATGGGGAGGTACTAGCTCCAACTCGGTTTTACAGTGAAAACTGCAGGAACTTCAAACCGGCACTAGGAAAAAGACTGAGAAAGCAGAGAAAAAGTGTCTCCTGCAAACCGTTCCCTTGGTGCTAGATGAACGAACGTCTCTCCACTTGCTCAGTTCTGAGAGATAAGTGTGTGTGAAACCCGTCCTTCAACTAGCTTGTTGGGAACACAAAGTTTCTATTCAATTGCAAACTCCATTCCATACATATATATGGGGAGGTACAAGCTCCAACTCGGTTTTACAGTGAAAACTGCAGGAACTTCAAACCGGCACTAGGAAACAGACTGAGAAAGCAGAGAAAAAGTGTCTCCTGCAACCCGTTCCCTTGGTGCTAGATGAACGAACGTCTCTCCACTTGCTCAGTTCTGAGAGATAATTGTGTGTGAAAGCCGTCCTTCACCTAGCTTGTTGGGAACACAAATTTTATTTTCAGTTGCAAACTCCATTCCATACATATATATGGGGAGGTACAAGCTCCAACTCGGTTTTACAGTGAAAATTGCAGGAACTTCAAACCGGCACTAGGAAACAGATTGAGAACGCAGAGAAAATGTGTCTCCTGCAATCCGTTCCATTGGTGCTAGATGAACGAACGTCTCTGCACTTGCTCAGTTCTCAGAGATAAGTGTGTGTGAAAGCCGTCATTCACCTAGCCTGTTGGGAACACAAAGTTTCTTTTCAGTTGCAAACTCCATTCCATACATATATATGGGGAGGTACAAGCTCCAACTCGGTTTGACAGTGAAAACTGCAGGAACATCATACCGGCACTAGGAAACAGACTGAGAATGCAGAGAAAATGTGTCTCCTGCAACCTGTTCCCTTGTTGCTA
The DNA here is from genome assembly GCF_036321535.1 of Camelus dromedarius. Taxonomy (NCBI): domain Eukaryota; kingdom Metazoa; phylum Chordata; class Mammalia; order Artiodactyla; family Camelidae; genus Camelus; species Camelus dromedarius. The sequence goes on along the minus strand of NW_026989782.1, from coordinate 782,131 downwards.
GATGAACGAACGTCTCTCCACTTGCTCAGTTCTAAGAGTTAAGTGTGTGTGAAAGCCGTCCTTCACCTAGCTTGTTGGGAACACAAAGTTTCTTTTCAGTTGCAAAATCCATTCCATACATATATATGGGGTGGTACTAGCTCCAACTCTGTTTGACAGTGAAAACTGCAGGAACTTAAAACCGGCACTAGGAAACAGACTGAGAAAGCAGAGAAAAAGTGTCTCCTGCAACCCGTTCCCTTGGTGCTAGATGAACGAACGTCTCTGCACTTTCTCAGTTCTCAGAGATAAGTGTGTGTGAAAGCCGTCATTCACCTAGCTTGTTGGGAAAACAAAGTTTCTTTTCAGTTGCAAACTCCATTCCATACATATATATGGGGATGTACTATCTCCAACTCGGTTTGACAGTGAAAACTGCAGGAACTTCAAACCGGCACTAGGAAACAGACTGAGAAAGCAGAGAAAAAGTGTCTCCTGCAACCCGTTCCCTTGGTGCTAGATGAACGAACGTCTCTCCACTTGCTCAGTTCTGAGAGATAAGTGTGTGTGAAAGCCGTCCTTCACCTAGCTTGTTGGGAACACAAAGTTTCTTTTCAGTTGCAAACTCCATTCCATACATATATATGGGGAGGTACTAGCTCCAACTCGGTTTTACAGTGAAAACTGCAGGAACTTCAAACCGGCACTAGGAAACAGACTGAGAAAGCAGAGAAAAAGTGTCTCCTGCAACCCGTTCCCTTGGTGCTAAATGAACGAACGTCTCTCCACTTGCTCAGTTCTGAGAGATAAGTGTGTGTGAAAGCTGTCCTTCACCTAGCCTGTTGGGAACACAAAGTTTCTTTTCAGTTGCAAACTCCATTCCATACATATATATGGGGAGGTACAAGCTCCAACTCGGTTTGACAGTGAAAACTGCAGGAACATCATACCGGCACTAGGAAACAGACTGAGAATGCAGAGAAAATGTGTCTCCTGCAACCTGTTCCCTTGGTGCTAGATGAACGAACGTCTCTCCACTTGCTCAGTTCTAAGAGTTAAGTGTGTGTGAAAGCCGTCCTTCACCTAGCTTGTTGGGAACACAAAGTTTCTTTTCAGTTGCAAACTCCATTCCATACATATATATGGGGTGGTACTAGCTCCAACTCTGTTTGACAGTGAAAACTGCAGGAACTTCAAACCGGCACTAAGAAACAGACTGAGAAAGCAGAGAAAAAGTTTTTCCTGAAACCCGTTCCCATGGTGCTAGATGAACGTATGTCTCTCCACTTGCTCAGTTCTGAGAGATAAGTGTGTGTGAAAGCCGTCCTTCACCTATCTTGTTGGGAACAAAAAGTTTCTTTTCAGTTGCAAACTCCATTCCATACATATATATGGGGAGGTACTAGCTCCAAATCGGTTTTACAGTGAAAACTGCAGGAACTTCAAACCGGCACTAGGAAACAGACTGAGAAAACAGAGAAATAGTGTCTCCTGCAACCCATTTCCTTGGTGCTAGATGAACGAACGTCTCTCCACTTGCTCAGTTCTGAGAGATAAGTGTGTGTGAAAGCCGTCCTTCACCTAGCTTGTTGGGAACACAAAGTTTCTTTTCAGTTGCAAACTCCATTCCATACATATATATGGGGAGGTACAAGCTCCAACTCGGTTTGACAGTGAAAACTGCAGGAACTTCAAACCGGCACTAGGAAACAGACTGAGAAAGCAGAGAATAAGTGTCTCCTGCAACCCGTTCCCTTGGTGCTAGATGAACGAACGTCTCTCCACTTGCTCAGTTCTGAGAGATAAGTGTGTGTGAAAGCCGTCCTTCACCTAGCTTGTTGGGAACACAAATTTTATTTTCAGTTGCAAACTCCATTCCATACATATATATGGGGAGGTACAAGCTCCAACTCGGTTTTACAGTGAAAATTGCAGGAACTTCAAACCGGCACTAGGAAACAGATTGAGAACGCAGAGAAAATGTGTCTCCTGCAATCCGTTCCATTGGTGCTAGATGAACGAACGTCTCTGCACTTGCTCAGTTCTCAGAGATAAGTGTGTGTGAAAGCCGTCATTCACCTAGCCTGTTGGGAACACAAAGTTTCTTTTCAGTTGCAAACTCCATTCCATACATATATATGGGGAGGTACAAGCTCCAACTCGGTTTGACAGTGAAAACTGCAGGAACATCATACCGGCACTAGGAAACAGACTGAGAATGCAGAGAAAATGTGTCTCCTGCAACCCGTTCCCTTGGTGCTAGATGAACGAACGTCTCTCCACTTGCTCAGTTCTAAGAGTTAAGTGTGTGTGAAAGCCGTCCTTCACCTAGCTTGTTGGGAACACAAAGTTTCTTTTCAGTTGCAAAATCCATTCCATACATATATATGGGGTGGTACTAGCTCCAACTCTGTTTGACAGTGAAAACTGCAGGAACTTAAAACCGGCACTAGGAAACAGACTGAGAAAGCAGAGAAAAAGTGTCTCCTGCAACCCGTTCCCTTGGTGCTAGATGAACGAACGTCTCTGCACTTTCTCAGTTCTCAGAGATAAGTGTGTGTGAAAGCCGTCATTCACCTAGCTTGTTGGGAAAACAAAGTTTCTTTTCAGTTGCAAACTCCATTCCATACATATATATGGGGATGTACTATCTCCAACTCGGTTTGACAGTGAAAACTGCAGGAACTTCAAACCGGCACTAGGAAACAGACTGAGAAAGCAGAGAAAAAGTGTCTCCTGCAACCCGTTCCCTTGGTGCTAGATGAACGAACGTCTCTCCACTTGCTCAGTTCTGAGAGATAAGTGTGTGTGAAAGCCGTCCTTCACCTAGCTTGTTGGGAACACAAAGTTTCTTTTCAGTTGCAAACTCCATTCCATACATATATATGGGGAGGTACTAGCTCCAACTCGGTTTTACAGTGAAAACTGCAGGAACTTCAAACCGGCACTAGGAAACAGACTGAGAAAGCAGAGAAAAAGTGTCTCCTGCAACCCGTTCCCTTGGTGCTAAATGAACGAACGTCTCTCCACTTGCTCAGTTCTGAGAGATAAGTGTGTGTGAAAGCTGTCCTTCACCTAGCCTGTTGGGAACACAAAGTTTCTTTTCAGTTGCAAACTCCATTCCATACATATATATGGGGAGGTACAAGCTCCAACTCGGTTTGACAGTGAAAACTGCAGGAACATCATACCGGCACTAGGAAACAGACTGAGAATGCAGAGAAAATGTGTCTCCTGCAACCTGTTCCCTTGGTGCTAGATGAACGAACGTCTCTCCACTTGCTCAGTTCTGAGAGATAAGTGTGTGTGAAAGCCGTCCTTCACCTAGCTTGTTGGGAACACAAAGTTTCTTTTCAGTTGCAAACTCCATTCCATACATATATATGGGGAGGTACAAGCTCCAACTCGGTTTTACAGTGAAAACTGCAGGAACTTCAAACCGGCACTAGGAAACAGATTGAGAACGCAGAGAAAATGTGTCTCCTGCAATCCGTTCCATTGGTGCTAGATGAACGAACGTCTCTGCACTTGCTCAGTTCTCAGAGATAAGTGTGTGTGAAAGCCGTCATTCACCTAGCCTGTTGGGAACACAAAGTTTCTTTTCAGTTGCAAACTCCATTCCATACATATATATGGGGAGGTACAAGCTCCAACTCGGTTTGACAGTGAAAACTGCAGGAACATCATACCGGCACTAGGAAACAGACTGAGAATGCAGAGAAAATGTGTCTCCTGCAACCTGTTCCCTTGTTGCTAGATGAACGAACGTCTCTCCACTTGCTCAGTTCTAAGAGTTAAGTGTGTGTGAAAGCCGTCCTTCACCTAGCTTGTTGGGAACACAAAGTTTCTTTTCAGTTGCAAAATCCATTCCATACATATATATGGGGTGGTACTAGCTCCAACTCTGTTTGACAGTGAAAACTGCAGGAACTTAAAACCGGCACTAGGAAACAGACTGAGAAAGCAGAGAAAAAGTGTCTCCTGCAACCCGTTCCCTTGGTGCTAGATGAACGAACGTCTCTGCACTTTCTCAGTTCTCAGAGATAAGTGTGTGTGAAAGCCGTCATTCACCTAGCTTGTTGGGAAAACAAAGTTTCTTTTCAGTTGCAAACTCCATTCCATACATATATATGGGGATGTACTATCTCCAACTCGGTTTGACAGTGAAAACTGCAGGAACTTCAAACCGGCACTAGGAAACAGACTGAGAAAGCAGAGAAAAAGTGTCTCCTGCAACCCGTTCCCTTGGTGCTAGATGAACGAACGTCTCTCCACTTGCTCAGTTCTGAGAGATAAGTGTGTGTGAAAGCCGTCCTTCACCTAGCTTGTTGGGAACACAAAGTTTCTTTTCAGTTGCAAACTCCATTCCATACATATATATGGGGAGGTACTAGCTCCAACTCGGTTTTACAGTGAAAACTGCAGGAACTTCAAACCGGCACTAGGAAACAGACTGAGAAAGCAGAGAAAAAGTGTCTCCTGCAACCCGTTCCCTTGGTGCTAAATGAACGAACGTCTCTCCACTTGCTCAGTTCTGAGAGATAAGTGTGTGTGAAAGCTGTCCTTCACCTAGCCTGTTGGGAACACAAAGTTTCTTTTCAGTTGCAAACTCCATTCCATACATATATATGGGGAGGTACAAGCTCCAACTCGGTTTGACAGTGAAAACTGCAGGAACATCATACCGGCACTAGGAAACAGACTGAGAATGCAGAGAAAATGTGTCTCCTGCAACCTGTTCCCTTGGTGCTAGATGAACGAACGTCTCTCCACTTGCTCAGTTCTAAGAGTTAAGTGTGTGTGAAAGCCGTCCTTCACCTAGCTTGTTGGGAACACAAAGTTTCTTTTCAGTTGCAAACTCCATTCCATACATATATATGGGGTGGTACTAGCTCCAACTCTGTTTGACAGTGAAAACTGCAGGAACTTCAAACCGGCACTAAGAAACAGACTGAGAAAGCAGAGAAAAAGTTTTTCCTGAAACCCGTTCCCATGGTGCTAGATGAACGTATGTCTCTCCACTTGCTCAGTTCTGAGAGATAAGTGTGTGTGAAAGCCGTCCTTCACCTATCTTGTTGGGAACAAAAAGTTTCTTTTCAGTTGCAAACTCCATTCCATACATATATATGGGGAGGTACTAGCTCCAAATCGGTTTTACAGTGAAAACTGCAGGAACTTCAAACCGGCACTAGGAAACAGACTGAGAAAACAGAGAAATAGTGTCTCCTGCAACCCATTTCCTTGGTGCTAGATGAACGAACGTCTCTCCACTTGCTCAGTTCTGAGAGATAAGTGTGTGTGAAAGCCGTCCTTCACCTAGCTTGTTGGGAACACAAAGTTTCTTTTCAGTTGCAAACTCCATTCCATACATATATATGGGGAGGTACAAGCTCCAACTCGGTTTGACAGTGAAAACTGCAGGAACTTCAAACCGGCACTAGGAAACAGACTGAGAAAGCAGAGAATAAGTGTCTCCTGCAACCCGTTCCCTTGGTGCTAGATGAACGAACGTCTCTCCACTTGCTCAGTTCTGAGAGATAAGTGTGTGTGAAAGCCGTCCTTCACCTAGCTTGTTGGGAACACAAAGTTTCTTTTCAGTTGCAAACTCCATTCCATACATATATTTGGGGAGGTACTAGCTCCAACTCGGTTTGACAGTGAAAACTGCAGGAACTTCAAACCGGCACTAGGAAACAGACTGAGAAAGCAGAGAAAAAGTGTCTCCTGCAACCCGTTCCCTTGGTGCTAAATGAACGAACGTCTCTCCACTTGCTCAGTTCTGAGAGATAAGTGTGTGTGAAAGCCGTCCTTCACCTAGCTTGTTGGGAACACAAAGTTTCTTTTCAGTTGCAAACTCCATTCCATACATAGATATGGGGAGGTACTAGCTCCAACTCGGTTTGACAGTGAAAACTGCAGGAACTTCCGACCGGCACTAGGAAACAGACTGAGAAAACAGAGAAATAGTGTCTCCTGCAACCCATTCCCTTGGTGCTAGATGAACGAACGTCTCTCCACTTGCTTAGTTCTGAGAGATAAGTGTGTGTGAAAGCCGTCCTTCACCTAGCTTGTTGGGAACACAAAGTTTCTTTTCAGTTGCAAACTCCATTCCATACTTATATATGGGGAGGTACTAGCTCCAACTCGGTTTTACAGTGAAAACTGCAGGAACTTCAAACCGGCACTAGGAAAAAGACTGAGAAAGCAGAGAAAAAGTGTCTCCTGCAAACCGTTCCCTTGGTGCTAGATGAACGAACGTCTCTCCACTTGCTCAGTTCTGAGAGATAAGTGTGTGTGAAAGCCGCTCTTCACCTAGCTTGTTGGGAACACAAAGTTTCTTTTCAGTTGCAAACTCCATTCCATACATATATATGGGGAGGTACTAGCTCCAAATCGGTTTTACAGTGAAAACTGCAGGAACTTCAAACCGGCACTAGGAAACAGACTGAGAAAACAGAGAAATAGTGTCTCCTGCAACCCATTTCCTTGGTGCTAGATGAACGAACGTCTCTCCACTTGCTCAGTTCTGAGAGATAAGTGTGTGTGAAAGCCGTCCTTCACCTAGCTTGTTGGGAACACAAAGTTTCTTTTCAGTTGCAAACTCCATTCCATACATATATATGGGGAGGTACAAGCTCCAACTCGGTTTGACAGTGAAAACTGCAGGAACTTCAAACCGGCACTAGGAAACAGACTGAGAAAGCAGAGAATAAGTGTCTCCTGCAACCCGTTCCCTTGGTGCTAGATGAACGAACGTCTCTCCACTTGCTCAGTTCTGAGAGATAAGTGTGTGTGAAAGCCGTCCTTCACCTAGCTTGTTGGGAACACAAAGTTTCTTTTCAGTTGCAAACTCCATTCCATACATATATTTGGGGAGGTACTAGCTCCAACTCGGTTTGACAGTGAAAACTGCAGGAACTTCAAACCGGCACTAGGAAACAGACTGAGAAAGCAGAGAAAAAGTGTCTCCTGCAACCCGTTCCCTTGGTGCTAAATGAACGAACGTCTCTCCACTTGCTCAGTTCTGAGAGATAAGTGTGTGTGAAAGCTGTCCTTCACCTAGCCTGTTGGGAACACAAAGTTTCTTTTCAGTTGCAAACTCCATTCCATACATATATATGGGGAGGTACAAGCTCCAACTCGGTTTGACAGTGAAAACTGCAGGAACATCATACCGGCACTAGGAAACAGACTGAGAATGCAGAGAAAATGTGTCTCCTGCAACCTGTTCCCTTGGTGCTAGATGAACGAACGTCTCTCCACTTGCTCAGTTCTAAGAGTTAAGTGTGTGTGAAAGCCGTCCTTCACCTAGCTTGTTGGGAACACAAAGTTTCTTTTCAGTTGCAAACTCCATTCCATACATATATATGGGGTGGTACTAGCTCCAACTCTGTTTGACAGTGAAAACTGCAGGAACTTCAAACCGGCACTAAGAAACAGACTGAGAAAGCAGAGAAAAAGTTTTTCCTGAAACCCGTTCCCATGGTGCTAGATGAACGTATGTCTCTCCACTTGCTCAGTTCTGAGAGATAAGTGTGTGTGAAAGCCGTCCTTCACCTATCTTGTTGGGAACAAAAAGTTTCTTTTCAGTTGCAAACTCCATTCCATACATATATATGGGGAGGTACTAGCTCCAAATCGGTTTTACAGTGAAAACTGCAGGAACTTCAAACCGGCACTAGGAAACAGACTGAGAAAACAGAGAAATAGTGTCTCCTGCAACCCATTTCCTTGGTGCTAGATGAACGAACGTCTCTCCACTTGCTCAGTTCTGAGAGATAAGTGTGTGTGAAAGCCGTCCTTCACCTAGCTTGTTGGGAACACAAAGTTTCTTTTCAGTTGCAAACTCCATTCCATACATATATATGGGGAGGTACAAGCTCCAACTCGGTTTGACAGTGAAAACTGCAGGAACTTCAAACCGGCACTAGGAAACAGACTGAGAAAGCAGAGAATAAGTGTCTCCTGCAACCCGTTCCCTTGGTGCTAGATGAACGAACGTCTCTCCACTTGCTCAGTTCTGAGAGATAAGTGTGTGTGAAAGCCGTTCTTCACCTAGCTTGTTGGGAACACAAAGTTTCTTTTCAGTTGCAAACTCCATTCCATACATATATTTGGGGAGGTACTAGCTCCAACTCGGTTTGACAGTGAAAACTGCAGGAACTTCAAACCGGCACTAGGAAACAGACTGAGAAAGCAGAGAAAAAGTGTCTCCTGCAACCCGTTCCCTTGGTGCTATATGAACGAACGTCTCTCCACTTGCTCAGTTCTGAGAGATAAGTGTGTGTGAAAGCCGTCCTTCACCTAGCTTGTTGGGAACACAAAGTTTCTTTTCAGTTGCAAACTCCATTCCATACATAGATATGGGGAGGTACTAGCTCCAACTCGGTTTGACAGTGAAAACTGCAGGAACTTCCGACCGGCACTAGGAAACAGACTGAGAAAACAGAGAAATAGTGTCTCCTGCAACCCATTCCCTTGGTGCTAGATGAACGAACGTCTCTCCACTTGCTTAGTTCTGAGAGATAAGTGTGTGTGAAAGCCGTCCTTCACCTAGCTTGTTGGGAACACAAAGTTTCTTTTCAGTTGCAAACTCCATTCCATACTTATATATGGGGAGGTACTAGCTCCAACTCGGTTTTACAGTGAAAACTGCAGGAACTTCAAACCGGCACTAGGAAAAAGACTGAGAAAGCAGAGAAAAAGTGTCTCCTGCAAACCGTTCCCTTGGTGCTAGATGAACGAACGTCTCTCCACTTGCTCAGTTCTGAGAGATAAGTGTGTGTGAAACCCGTCCTTCAACTAGCTTGTTGGGAACACAAAGTTTCTATTCAATTGCAAACTCCATTCCATACATATATATGGGGAGGTACAAGCTCCAACTCGGTTTTACAGTGAAAACTGCAGGAACTTCAAACCGGCACTAGGAAACAGGCTGAGAATGCAGAGAAAAAGTGTCTCCTGCAACCTGTTCCCTTGGTGCTAGATGAACGAACGTCTCTCCACTTGCTCAGTTCTCAGAGTTAAGTGTGTGTGAAAGCCGTACTTCACCTAGCTTGTTGGGAACACAAAGTTTCTTTTCAGTTGCAAACTCCATTCCATATATATATATGGGGTTGTACTAGCTCCAACTCGGTTTGACAGTGAAAACTGCAGGAACTTCAAACCGGCACTAAGAAACAGACTGAGAAAGCAGAGAAAAAGTGTCTCCTGCAACCCGTTCCCTTGGTGCTAAATGAACGAACGTCTCTCCACTTGCTCAGTTCTGAGAGATAAGTGTGTGTGAAAGCTGTCCTTCACCTAGCCTGTTGGGAACACAAAGTTTCTTTTCAGTTGCAAACTCCATTCCATACATATATATGGGGAGGTACAAGCTCCAACTCGGTTTGACAGTGAAAACTGCAGGAACATCATACCGGCACTAGGAAACAGACTGAGAATGCAGAGAAAATGTGTCTCCTGCAACCTGTTCCCTTGGTGCTAGATGAACGAACGTCTCTCCACTTGCTCAGTTCTAAGAGTTAAGTGTGTGTGAAAGCCGTCCTTCACCTAGCTTGTTGGGAACACAAAGTTTCTTTTCAGTTGCAAACTCCATTCCATACATATATATGGGGTGGTACTAGCTCCAACTCTGTTTGACAGTGAAAACTGCAGGAACTTCAAACCGGCACTAAGAAACAGACTGAGAAAGCAGAGAAAAAGTTTTTCCTGAAACCCGTTCCCATGGTGCTAGATGAACGTATGTCTCTCCACTTGCTCAGTTCTGAGAGATAAGTGTGTGTGAAAGCCGTCCTTCACCTATCTTGTTGGGAACAAAAAGTTTCTTTTCAGTTGCAAACTCCATTCCATACATATATATGGGGAGGTACTAGCTCCAAATCGGTTTTACAGTGAAAACTGCAGGAACTTCAAACCGGCACTAGGAAACAGACTGAGAAAACAGAGAAATAGTGTCTCCTGCAACCCATTTCCTTGGTGCTAGATGAACGAACGTCTCTCCACTTGCTCAGTTCTGAGAGATAAGTGTGTGTGAAAGCCGTCCTTCACCTAGCTTGTTGGGAACACAAAGTTTCTTTTCAGTTGCAAACTCCATTCCATACATATATATGGGGAGGTACAAGCTCCAACTCGGTTTGACAGTGAAAACTGCAGGAACTTCAAACCGGCACTAGGAAACAGACTGAGAAAGCAGAGAATAAGTGTCTCCTGCAACCCGTTCCCTTGGTGCTAGATGAACGAACGTCTCTCCACTTGCTCAGTTCTGAGAGATAAGTGTGTGTGAAAGCCGTTCTTCACCTAGCTTGTTGGGAACACAAAGTTTCTTTTCAGTTGCAAACTCCATTCCATACATATATTTGGGGAGGTACTAGCTCCAACTCGGTTTGACAGTGAAAACTGCAGGAACTTCAAACCGGCACTAGGAAACAGACTGAGAAAGCAGAGAAAAAGTGTCTCCTGCAACCCGTTCCCTTGGTGCTATATGAACGAACGTCTCTCCACTTGCTCAGTTCTGAGAGATAAGTGTGTGTGAAAGCCGTCCTTCACCTAGCTTGTTGGGAACACAAAGTTTCTTTTCAGTTGCAAACTCCATTCCATACATAGATATGGGGAGGTACTAGCTCCAACTCGGTTTGACAGTGAAAACTGCAGGAACTTCCGACCGGCACTAGGAAACAGACTGAGAAAACAGAGAAATAGTGTCTCCTGCAACCCATTCCCTTGGTGCTAGATGAACGAACGTCTCTCCACTTGCTTAGTTCTGAGAGATAAGTGTGTGTGAAAGCCGTCCTTCACCTAGCTTGTTGGGAACACAAAGTTTCTTTTCAGTTGCAAACTCCATTCCATACTTATATATGGGGAGGTACTAGCTCCAACTCGGTTTTACAGTGAAAACTGCAGGAACTTCAAACCGGCACTAGGAAAAAGACTGAGAAAGCAGAGAAAAAGTGTCTCCTGCAAACCGTTCCCTTGGTGCTAGATGAACGAACGTCTCTCCACTTGCTCAGTTCTGAGAGATAAGTGTGTGTGAAACCCGTCCTTCAACTAGCTTGTTGGGAACACAAAGTTTCTATTCAATTGCAAACTCCATTCCATACATATATATGGGGAGGTACAAGCTCCAACTCGGTTTTACAGTGAAAACTGCAGGAACTTCAAACCGGCACTAGGAAACAGGCTGAGAATGCAGAGAAAAAGTGTCTCCTGCAACCTGTTCCCTTGGTGCTAGATGAACGAACGTCTCTCCACTTGCTCAGTTCTCAGAGTTAAGTGTGTGTGAAAGCCGTACTTCACCTAGCTTGTTGGGAACACAAAGTTTCTTTTCAGTTGCAAACTCCATTCCATATATATATATGGGGTTGTACTAGCTCCAACTCGGTTTGACAGTGAAAACTGCAGGAACTTCAAACCGGCACTAAGAAACAGACTGAGAAAGCAGAGAAAAAGTTTTTCCTGAAACCCGTACCCATGGTGCTAGATGAACGAATGTCTCTCCACTTGCTCAGTTCTGAGAGATAAGTGTGTGTGAAAGCCGTACTTCACCTATCTTGTTGGGAACAAAAAGTTTCTTTTCAGTTGCAAACTCCATTCCATACATATATATGGGGAGGTACAAACTCCAACTCTGTTTTACAGTGAAAATTGCAGGAACTTCAAACCGGCACTAGGAAACAGATTGAGAAAGCAGAGAAAATGTGTCTCCTGCAAACCGTTCCCTTGGTGCTAGATGAACGATCGTCTCTCCAATTGCTCAGTAATGAGAGATAAGTGTGTGTGAAAACCGTCCTTCACCTAGCTTGTTGGGAACACAAAGTTTCTTTTCAGTTGCAAACTCCATTCCATACATATATATGGGGAGGTACTACCTCCAACTCGGTTTTACAGTGAAAACTGAAGGAACTTCAAACCGGCACTAGAAAAAGACTGAGAAAGCAGAGAAAAAGTGTCTCCTGCAACCCGTTCCCATGGTGCTAGATGAACGAACGTCTCTCCACTTGCTCAGTTCTGAGAGATAAGTGTGTGTGAAAGCCGCTCTTCACCTAGCTTGTTGGGAACACAAAGTTTCTTTTCAGTTGCAAACTCCATTCCATACATATATATGGGGTGGTACTAGCTCCAACTCGGTTTGACAGTGAAAACTGCAGGAACTTCAAACCGGCACTAAGAAACAAACTGAGAAAGCAGAGAAAAAGTTTTACCTGAAACCCGTTCCCATGGTGCTAGATGAACGAATGTCTCTCCACTTGCTCAGTTCTGAGAGATAAGTGTGTGTGAAAGCCGTACTTCACCTATCTTGTTGGGAACAAAAAGTTTCTTTTCAGTTGCAAACTCCATTCCATACATATATATGGGGAGGTACACGCTCCAACTCGGTTTTACAGTGAAAATTGCAGGAACTTCAAACCGGCACTAGTTAACAGATTGAGAAAGCAGAGAAAATGTGTCTCCTGCAATCCGTTCCATTGGTGCTAGATGAACGAAAGTCTCTGCACTTGCTCAGTTCTCAGAGATAAGTGTGTGTGAAAGCCGTCCTTCACCTAGCTTGTTGGGAACACAAAGTTTCTTTTCAGTTGCAAACTCCATTCCATACATATATATGGGGAGGTACTAGCTCCAAATCGGTTTTACAGTGAAAACTGCAGGAACTTCAAACCGGCACTAGGAAACAGACTGAGAAAACAGAGAAATAGTGTCCCCTGCAACCCGCTCCATTGGTGCTAGATGAACGAACGTCTCTCCACTTGCTCAGTTCTGAGAGATAAGTGTGTGTGAAAGCCGTTCTTCACCTAACTTGTTGGGAACACAAAGTTTCTTTTCAGTTGCAAACTCCATTCCATACATATATATGGGGAAGTACTAGCTCCAAATCGGTTTTACAGTGAAAACTGCAGGAACTTCAAACCGGCACTAGGAAAAAGACTGAGAAAGCAGAGAAAAAGTGTCTCCTGCAACCGGTTCCCTTGGTGCTAGATGAACGAACGTCTCTCCACTTGCTCAGTTCTGAGAGATAAGTGTGTGTGAAAGCCGTTCTTCACCTAGCTTGTTGGGAACACAAAGTTTCTTTTCAGTTGCAAACTCCATTCCATACATATATATGGGGAGATACTAGCTCCAATTCGGTTTTACAGTGAAAACTGCAGGAACTTCAAACCGGCACTAGGAAACAGACTGAGAAAGCAGAGAAAATATGTCTCCTGCAACCCGTTCCCTTGGTGCTAGATGAACGAACGTCTCTCCACTTGCTCAGTTCTGAGAGATAAGTGTGTGTGAAAGCCGTCCTTCAACTAGCTTGTTGGGAACACAAAGTTTCTATTCAGTTGCAAACTCCATTCCATACATATATATGGGGAGGTACTAGCTCCAACACGGTTTTACCGTGAAAACTGCAGGAACTTCAAACCGGCACTAGGAAACAGACTGAGATTGCAGAGAAAAAGTGTCTCCTGCAACCTGTTCCCTTGGTGCTAGATGAACGAACGTCTCTCCACTTGCTCAGTTCTCAGAGTTAAGTGTGTGTGAAAGCCGTCCTTCACCTAGCTTGTTGGGAACACAAAGTTTCTTTTCAGTTGCAAACTCCATTCCATACATATATATGGGTTGGTACTAGCTCCAACTCGGTTTGACAGTAAAAACTGCAGGAACTTCAAACCGGCACTAAGAAACAGACTGAGAAAGCAGAGAAAAAGTTTTTCCTGAAACCCGTACCCATGGTGCTAGATGAACGAATGTCTCTCCACTTGCTCAGTTCTGAGAGATAAGTGTGTTTGAAAGCCGTACTTCACCAAACTTGTTGGGAACAAAAAGTTTCTTTTCAGTTGCAAACTCCATTCCATACATATATATGGGGAGGTACAAACTCCAACTCGGTTTTACAGTGAAAATTGCAGGAACTTCAAACCGGCACTAGGAAACAGATTGAGAAAGCAGAGAAAATGTGTCTCCTGCAATCCGTTCCATTGGTGCTAGATGAACGAACGTCTCTGCACTTGCTCAGTTCTCAGAGTTAAGTGTGTTTGAAAGCCGTCCTTCACCTAGCTTGTTGGGAACACAAAGTATCTTTTCAGTTGCAAACTCCATTCCATACATATATATGCGGAAGTACTAGCTTCAAATCGGTTTTACAGTGAAAACTGCAGGAACTTCAAACCGGCACTAGGAAACAGACTGAGAGAGCAGAGAAAAAGTGTCTCCTGGAACCCGTTCCCTTGGTGCTAGATGAACGAACGTTTCTCCACTTGCTCAGTTCTGAGAGATAAGTGTGTGTCAAAGCCGTCCTTCAACTAGCTTGTTGGGAACACAAAGTTTCTTTTCAGGTGCAAACTCCATTCCATACCTATATATGGGGAGGTACTAGCTCCAAATCGGTTTGACAGTGAAAACTGGAGGAACTTCAAACCGGCACTAGGAAAAAGACTGAGAAAGCAGAGAATAAGTGTCTCCTGCAACCCGTTCCCTTGGTGCTAGATGAACGATCGTCTCTCCAATTGCTCAGTAATGAGAGATAAGTGTGTGTGAAAACCGTACTTCACCTAGCTTGTTGGGAACACAAAGTATCTTTTCAGTTGCATACTCCATTCCATACATATATATGTGGAGGTACTACCTCCAACTCGGTTTTACAGTGAAAACTGAAGGAACTTCAAACCGGCACTAGGAAAAAGACTGAGAAAGCAGAGAAAAAGTGTCTCCTGCAACCCGTTCCCATGGTGCTAGATGAACGAACGTCTCTCCACTTGCTCAGTTCTGAGAGATAAGTGTGTGTGAAATCCGTCCTTCACCTAGCTTGTTGGGAACACAAAGTTTCTTTTCAGTTTCAAACTCCATTCCATACATATATATGGGGTGGTACTAGCTCCAACTCGGTTTGACAGTGAAAACTGCAGGAACTTCAAACCGGCACTAAGAAACAGACTGAGAAAGCAGAGAAAAAGTTTTTCCTGAAACCCGTTCCCATGGTGCTAGATGAACGAATGTCTCTCCACTTGCTCAGTTCTGAGAGATAAGTGTGTGTGAAAGCCGTCCTTCACCTAGTTTGTTGGGAACAAAAAGTTTCTTTTCAGTTGCAAACTCCATTCCATACATATATATGGGGAGGTACAAGCTCCAACTCGGTTTTACAGTGAAAATTGCAGGAACTTCAAACCGGCACTAGGAAACAGATTGAGAAAGCAGAGAAAATGTGTCTCCTGCAATCCGTTCCATTGGTGCTAGATGAACGAAAGTCTCTGCACTTGCTCAGTTCTCAGAGATAAGTGTGTGTGAAAGCCGTCCTTCACCTAGCTTGTTGGGAACACAAAGTTTCTTTTCAGTTGCAAACTCCATTCCATACATATATATGGAGAGGTACTAGCTCCAAATCGGTTTTACAGTGAAAACTGCAGGAACTTCAAACCGGCACTAGGAAACAGACTGAGAAAACAGAGAAATAGTGTCCCCTGCAACCCGCTCCATTGTTGCTAGATGAACGAACGTCTCTCCACTTGCTCAGTTCTGAGAGATAAGTGTGTGTGAAAGCCGTTCTTCACCTAACTTGTTGGGAACACAAAGTTTCTTTTCAGTTGCAAACTCCATTCCATACATATATATGGGGAAGTACTAGCTCCAAATCGGTTTTACAGTGAAAACTGCAGGAACTTCAAACCGGCACTAGGAAAAAGACTGAGAAAGCAGAGAAAAAGTGTCTCCTGCAACCCGTTCCCTTGGTGCTAGATGAACGAACGTCTCTCCACTTGCTCAGTTCTGAGAGATAAGTGTGTGTGAAAGCCGTTCTTCACCTAGCTTGTTGGGAACACAAAGTTTCTTTTCAGTTGCAAACTCCATTCCATACATATATATGGGGAGATACTAGCTCCAATTCGGTTTTACAGTGAAAACTGCAGGAACTTCAAACCGGCACTAGGAAACAGACTGAGAAAGCAGAGAAAATATGTCTCCTGCAACCCGTTC
The DNA here is from genome assembly GCF_036321535.1 of Camelus dromedarius. Taxonomy (NCBI): domain Eukaryota; kingdom Metazoa; phylum Chordata; class Mammalia; order Artiodactyla; family Camelidae; genus Camelus; species Camelus dromedarius. Next base: position 766,207 of record NW_026989782.1, on the reverse strand, counting down.
CCTTGGTGCTAGATGAACGAACGTCTCTCCACTTGCTCAGTTCTGAGAGATAAGTGTGTGTGAAAGCCGTCCTTCAACTAGCTTGTTGGGAACACAAAGTTTCTATTCAGTTGCAAACTCCATTCCATACATATATATGGGGAGGTACTAGCTCCAACACGGTTTTACCGTGAAAACTGCAGGAACTTCAAACCGGCACTAGGAAACAGACTGAGATTGCAGAGAAAAAGTGTCTCCTGCAACCTGTTCCCTTGGTGCTAGATGAACGAACGTCTCTCCACTTGCTCAGTTCTCAGAGTTAAGTGTGTGTGAAAGCCGTCCTTCACCTAGCTTGTTGGGAACACAAAGTTTCTTTTCAGTTGCAAACTCCATTCCATACATATATATGGGTTGGTACTAGCTCCAACTCGGTTTGACAGTAAAAACTGCAGGAACTTCAAACCGGCACTAAGAAACAGACTGAGAAAGCAGAGAAAAAGTTTTTCCTGAAACCCGTACCCATGGTGCTAGATGAACGAATGTCTCTCCACTTGCTCAGTTCTGAGAGATAAGTGTGTTTGAAAGCCGTACTTCACCAAACTTGTTGGGAACAAAAAGTTTCTTTTCAGTTGCAAACTCCATTCCATACATATATATGGGGAGGTACAAACTCCAACTCGGTTTTACAGTGAAAATTGCAGGAACTTCAAACCGGCACTAGGAAACAGATTGAGAAAGCAGAGAAAATGTGTCTCCTGCAATCCGTTCCATTGGTGCTAGATGAACGAACGTCTCTGCACTTGCTCAGTTCTCAGAGTTAAGTGTGTTTGAAAGCCGTCCTTCACCTAGCTTGTTGGGAACACAAAGTATCTTTTCAGTTGCAAACTCCATTCCATACATATATATGCGGAAGTACTAGCTTCAAATCGGTTTTACAGTGAAAACTGCAGGAACTTCAAACCGGCACTAGGAAACAGACTGAGAGAGCAGAGAAAAAGTGTCTCCTGGAACCCGTTCCCTTGGTGCTAGATGAACGAACGTTTCTCCACTTGCTCAGTTCTGAGAGATAAGTGTGTGTCAAAGCCGTCCTTCAACTAGCTTGTTGGGAACACAAAGTTTCTTTTCAGGTGCAAACTCCATTCCATACCTATATATGGGGAGGTACTAGCTCCAAATCGGTTTGACAGTGAAAACTGGAGGAACTTCAAACCGGCACTAGGAAAAAGACTGAGAAAGCAGAGAATAAGTGTCTCCTGCAACCCGTTCCCTTGGTGCTAGATGAACGATCGTCTCTCCAATTGCTCAGTAATGAGAGATAAGTGTGTGTGAAAACCGTACTTCACCTAGCTTGTTGGGAACACAAAGTATCTTTTCAGTTGCATACTCCATTCCATACATATATATGTGGAGGTACTACCTCCAACTCGGTTTTACAGTGAAAACTGAAGGAACTTCAAACCGGCACTAGGAAAAAGACTGAGAAAGCAGAGAAAAAGTGTCTCCTGCAACCCGTTCCCATGGTGCTAGATGAACGAACGTCTCTCCACTTGCTCAGTTCTGAGAGATAAGTGTGTGTGAAATCCGTCCTTCACCTAGCTTGTTGGGAACACAAAGTTTCTTTTCAGTTTCAAACTCCATTCCATACATATATATGGGGTGGTACTAGCTCCAACTCGGTTTGACAGTGAAAACTGCAGGAACTTCAAACCGGCACTAAGAAACAGACTGAGAAAGCAGAGAAAAAGTTTTTCCTGAAACCCGTTCCCATGGTGCTAGATGAACGAATGTCTCTCCACTTGCTCAGTTCTGAGAGATAAGTGTGTGTGAAAGCCGTCCTTCACCTAGTTTGTTGGGAACAAAAAGTTTCTTTTCAGTTGCAAACTCCATTCCATACATATATATGGGGAGGTACAAGCTCCAACTCGGTTTTACAGTGAAAATTGCAGGAACTTCAAACCGGCACTAGGAAACAGATTGAGAAAGCAGAGAAAATGTGTCTCCTGCAATCCGTTCCATTGGTGCTAGATGAACGAAAGTCTCTGCACTTGCTCAGTTCTCAGAGATAAGTGTGTGTGAAAGCCGTCCTTCACCTAGCTTGTTGGGAACACAAAGTTTCTTTTCAGTTGCAAACTCCATTCCATACATATATATGGAGAGGTACTAGCTCCAAATCGGTTTTACAGTGAAAACTGCAGGAACTTCAAACCGGCACTAGGAAACAGACTGAGAAAACAGAGAAATAGTGTCTCCTGCAACCCGCTCCCTTGGTGCTAGATGAACGAACGTCTCTCCACTTGCTCAGTTCTGAGAGATAAGTGTGTGTGAAAGCCGTCCTTCACCTAGCTTGTTGGGAACACAAAGTTTCTATTCAGTTGCAAACTCCATTCCATACATATATATGGGTTGGTACTAGCTCCAACTCGGTTTGACAGTAAAAACTGCAGGAACTTCAAACCGGCACTAAGAAACAGACTGAGAAAGCAGAGAAAAAGTTTTTCCTGAAACCCGTACCCATGGTGCTAGATGAACGAATGTCTCTCCACTTGCTCAGTTCTGAGAGATAAGTGTGTGTGAAAGCCGTACTTCACCAAACTTGTTGGGAACAAAAAGTTTCTTTTCAGTTGCAAACTCCATTCCATACATATATATGGGGAGGTACAAACTCCAACTCGGTTTTACAGTGAAAATTGCAGGAACTTCAAACCGGCACTAGGAAACAGATTGAGAAAGCAGAGAAAATGTGTCTCCTGCAATCCGTTCCATTGGTGCTAGATGAACGAACGTCTCTGCACTTGCTCAGTTCTCAGAGATAAGTGTGTTTGAAAGCCGTCCTTCACCTAGCTTTTTGGGAACACAAAGTATCTTTTCAGTTGCAAACTCCATTCCATACATATATATGCGGAGGTACTAGCTCCAAATCGGTTTTACAGTGAAAACTGCAGGAACTTCAAACCGGCACTAGGAAACAGACTGAGAGAGCAGAGAAAAAGTGTCTCCTGGAACCCGTTCCCTTGGTGCTAGATGAACGAACGTTTCTCCACTTGCTCAGTTCTGAGAGATAAGTGTGTGCGAAAGCCGTCCTTCACCTAGCTTGTTGGGAACACAAAGTTTCTTTTCAGTTGCAAACTCCATTCCATATATATATATGGGGAGGTACTAGCTCCAAATCGGTTTTACAGTGAAAACTGCAGGAACTTCAAACCGGCACTAAGAAAAAGACTGAGAAAGCAGAGAAAAAGTGTCTCCTGCAACCGGTTCCCTTGGTGCGAGATGAACGAACGTCTCTCCACTTGCTCAGTTCTGAGAGATAAGTGTGTGTCAAAGCCGTCCTTCAACTAGCTTGTTGGGAACACAAAGTTTCTTTTCAGTTGCAAACTGCATTCCATACCTATATATGGGGAGGTACTAGCTCCAAATCGGTTTGAGAGTGAAAACTGGAGGAACTTCAAACCGGCACTAGGAAAAAGACTGAGAAAGCAGAGAATAAGTGTCTCCTGCAACCCGTTCCCTTGGTGCTAGATGAACGATCGTCTCTCCAATTGCTCAGTAATGAGAGATAAGTGTGTGTGAAAACCGTCCTTCACCTAGCTTGTTGGGAACACAAAGTTTCTTTTCAGTTGCATACTCCATTCCATACATATATATGTGGAGGTACTACCTCCAACTCGGTTTTACAGTGAAAACTGAAGGAACTTCAAACCGGCACTAGGAAAAAGACTGAGAAAGCAGAGAATAAGTGTCTCCTGCAACCCGTTCCCATGGTGCTAGATGAACGAACGTCTCTCCACTTGCTCAGTTCTGAGAGATAAGTGTGTGTGAAATCCGTCCTTCACCTAGCTTGTTGGGAACACAAAGTTTCTTTTCAGTTTCAAACTCCATTCCATACATATATATGGGGTGGTACTAGCTCCAACTCGGTTTGACAGTGAAAACTGCAGGAACTTCAAACCGGCACTAAGAAACAGACTGAGAAAGCAGAGAAAAAGTTTTTCCTGAAACCCGTTCCCATGGTGCTAGATGAACGAATGTCTCTCCACTTGCTCAGTTCTGAGAGATAAGTGTGTGTGAAAGCCGTCCTTCACCTAGTTTGTTGGGAACAAAAAGTTTCTTTTCAGTTGCAAACTCCATTCCATACATATATATGGGGAGGTACAAGCTCCAACTCGGTTTTACAGTGAAAATTGCAGGAACTTCAAACCGGCACTAGGAAACAGATTGAGAAAGCAGAGAAAATGTGTCTCCTGCAATCCGTTCCATTGGTGCTAGATGAACGAAAGTCTCTGCACTTGCTCAGTTCTCAGAGATAAGTGTGTGTGAAAGCCGTCCTTCACCTAGCTTGTTGGGAACACAAAGTTTCTTTTCAGTTGCAAACTCCATTCCATACATATATATGGGGAGGTACTAGCTCCAAATCGGTTTTACAGTGAAAACTGCAGGAACTTCAAACCGGCACTAGGAAACAGACTGAGAAAACAGAGAAATAGTGTCTCCTGCAACCCGTTCCCTTGGTGCTAGATGAACGAACGTCTCTCCACTTGCTCAGTTCTGAGAGATAAGTGTGTGTGAAAGCCGTCCTTCACCTAGCTTGTTGGGAACACAAAGTTTCCATTCAGTTGCAAACTCCATTCCATACATATATATGGGGAGGTACTAGCTCCAAATCGGTTTTACAGTGAAAACTGCAGGAACTTCAAATCGGCACTAGGAAAAATACTGAGAAAGCAGTGAAAAAGTGCCTCCTGCAACCCGTTCCCTTGGTGCTAGATGAACGAACGTCTCTCCACTTGCTCAGTTCTGAGAGATAAGTGTGTGTGAAAGCCGTTCTTCACCTAGCTTGTTGGGAACACAAAGTTTCTTTTCAGTTGCAAACTCCATTCCATACATATATTTGGGGAGGTACTAGTTCCAACTCGGTTTGACAGTGAAAACTGCAGGAACTTCAAACCGGCACTAGGAAACAGACTGAGAAAGCAGAGAAATAGTGTCTCCTGCAACCCGTTCCCTTGGTGCTAGATGAACGAACGTCTCTCCACTTGCTCAGTTCTGAGAGATAAGTGTGTGTGAAAGCCGTCCTTCAACTCGCTTGTTGGGAACACAATGTTTCTTTTCAGTTGCAAACTCCATTCCATACATATATATGGGGAGGTACTAGCTCCAAATCGGTTTTACAGTGAAAACTGCAGGAACTTCAAACCGGCACTAGGAAACAGACTGAGAAAGCAGAGGAAAAGTGTCTCCTGCAACCCGTTCCCTTGGTGCTAGATGAATGAACGTCTCTCCACTTCCTCAGTTCTGAGAGATAAATTTGTGTGAAAGCCGTCCTTCACCTAGCCTGTTGGGAACACATAGTTTCTTTTCAGTTGCAAACTCCATTCCATACATATATATGGGGAGGTACAAGCTCCAACTCGGTTTGACAGTGAAAACTGCAGGAACTTCAAACCGGCACTAGGAAACAGACTGAGAATGCAGAGAAAATGTGTCTCCTGCAACCCGTTCCCTTGGTGCTAGATGAACGAACGTCTCTCCACTTGCTCAGTTGTCAGAGTTAAGTGTGTGTGAAAGCCGTACTTCATCTAGCTTGTTGGGAACACAAAGTTTCTTTTCAGTTGCAAACCCCATTACATACATATATATGGGGTGGTACTAGCTCCAACTCGGTTTGACAGTGAAAACTGCAGGAACTTCAAACCGGCACTAAGAAACAGACTGAGAAAGCAGAGAAAAAGTTTTTCCTGAAACCCGTTCCCATGGTGCTAGAAGAACGAATGTCTCTCCACTTGCTCAGTTCTGAGAGATAAGTGTGTGTGAAAGCCGTACTTCACCTATCTTGTTGGGAACAAAAAGTTTCTTTTCAGTTGCAAACTCCATTCCATACATATATATGGGGAGGTACAAGCTCCAACTCGGTTTTACAGTGAAAATTGCAGGAACTTCAAACCGGCACTCGGAAACAGATTGAGAAAGCAGAGAAAATGTGTCTCCTGCAATCCGTTCCATTGGTGCTAGATGAACGAACGTCTCTGCACTTGCTCAGTTCTGAGAGATAAGTGTGTGTGAAAGCCGTCCTTCACCTAGCTTGTTGGGAACACAAAGTTCCTTTTCAGTTGCAAACTCCATTCCATACATATATATGGGGAGGTACTAGCTCCAACTCGGTTTTACAGTGAAAACTGCAGGAACTTCAAACCGGCACTAGGAAAAAGACTGAGAAATCAGAGAAAAAGTGTCACCTGCAACCCGTTCCCTTGGTGCTAGATGAACGAACGTCTCTCCACTTGCTCAGTTCTGAGAGATAAGTGTGTGTGAAAGCCGTTCTTCACCTAGCTTGTTGGGAACACAAAGTTTCTTTTCAGTTGCAAACTCCATTCCATACATATATTTGGGGAGGTGCTAGCTCCAACTCGGTTTGACAGTGAAAACTGCAGGAACTTCAAACCGGCACTAGGAAACACACTGAGATTCCAGAGTAAAAGTTTCCCCTGCAACCCGTTCCATTTGTGCTATATGAACGAACGTCTCTCCACTTGCTCAGTTCTGAGAGATAAGTGTGTGTGAAAGCCGTCCTTCACCTAGCTTGTTGGGAACACAAAGATTCTTTTCATTTGCAAACTCCATTCCATACATATATATGGGGAGGTACAAGCTCCAACTCGGTTTGACAGTGAAAACTGCAGGAACTTCAAACCGGCACTAGGAAACAGACTGAGAATGCAGAGAAATAGTGTCTCCTGCAACCTGTTCCCTTGGTGCTAGATGAACGAACGTCTCTCCACTTGCTCAGTTCTGAGAGATAAGTGTGTGTGAAAGCCGTCCTTCACCTAGCTTGTTGGGAACACAAAGTTCCTTTTCAGTTGCAAACTCCATTCCATACATATATATGGGGAGGTACAAGCTCCAACTCGGTTTTACAGTGAAAACTGCAGGAACTTCAAACCGGCACTAGGAAAAAGACTGAGAAAGCAGAGAAAAAGTGTCACCTGCAACCCGTTCCCTTGGTGCTAGATGAACGAACGTCTCTCCACTTGCTCAGTTCTGAGAGATAAGTGTGTGTGAAAGCCGTTCTTCACCTAGCTTGTTGGGAACACAAAGTTTCTTTTCAGTTGCAAACTCCATTCCATACATATATATGGGGAGGTACTAGCTCCAACTCGGTTTTACAGTGAAAACTGCAGGAACTTCAAAACGGCACTAGGAAAAAGACTGAGAAAGCAGAGAAAAAGTGTCACCTGCAACCCGTTCCCTTGGTGCTAGATGAACGAACGTCTCTCCACTTGCTCAGTTCTGAGAGATAAATGTGTGTGAAAGCCGTTCTTCACCTAGCTTGTTGGGAACACAAAGTTTCTTTTCAGTTGCAAACTCCATTCCATATATATATTTGGGGAGGTACTAGCTCCAACTCGGTTTGACAGTGAAAACTGCAGGAACTTCAAACCGGCACTAGGAAACAGACTGAGAAAGCAGAGAAAAAGTGTCTCCTGCAACCCGTTCCCTTGGTGCTACATGAACGAACGTCTCTCCACTTGCTCAGTTCTGAGAGATAAGTGTGTGTGAAAGCCGTCCTTCACCTAGCTTGTTGGGAACACAAAGTTTCTTTTCAGTTGCAAACTCCATTCCATACATAGATATGGGGAGGTACTAGCTCCAACTCGGTTTGACAGTGAAAACTGCAGGAACTTCCGACCGGCACTAGGAAACAGACTGAGAAAACAGAGAAATAGTGTCTCCTGCAACCCATTCCCTTGGTGCTAGATGAACGAACGTCTCTCCACTTGCTTAGTTCTGAGAGATAAGTGTGTGTGAAAGCCGTCCTTCACCTAGCTTGTTGGGAACACAAAGTTTCTTTTCAGTTGCAAACTCCATTCCATACTTATATATGGGGAGGTACTAGCTCCAACTCGGTTTTACAGTGAAAACTGCAGGAACTTCAAACCGGCACTAGGAAAAAGACTCAGAAAGCAGAGAAAAAGTGTCTCCTGCAACCCGTTCCCTTGGTGCTAGATGAACGAACGTCTCTCCACTTGCTCAGTTCTGAGAGATAAGTGTGTGTGAAACCCGTCCTTCAACTACCTTGTTGGGAACACAAAGTTCCTTTTCAGTTGCAAACTCCATTCCATACATATATATGGGTAGGTACAAGCTCCAACTCGGTTTTACAGTGAAAACTGCAGGAACTTCAAACCGGCACTAGGAAAAAGACTGAGAAAGCAGAGAAAAAGTGTCACCTGCAACCCGTTCCCTTGGTGCTAGATGAACGAACGTCTCTCCACTTCCTCAGTTCTGAGAGATAAATTTGTGTGAAAGCCGTCCTTCACCTAGCCTGTTGGGAACACATAGTTTCTTTTCAGTTGCAAACTCCATTCCATACATATATATGGGGAGGTACAAGCTCCAACTCGGTTTGACAGTGAAAACTGCAGGAACTTCAAACCGGCACTAGGAAACAGACTGAGAATGCAGAGAAAATGTGTCTCCTGCAACCCGTTCCCTTGGTGCTAGATGAACGAACGTCTCTCCACTTGCTCAGTTGTCAGAGTTAAGTGTGTGTGAAAGCCGTACTTCACCTAGCTTGTTGGGAACACAAAGTTTCTTTTCAGTTGCAAACCCCATTCCATACATATATATGGGGTGGTACTAGCTCCAACTCGGTTTGACAGTGAAAACTGCAGGAACTTCAAACCGGCACTAAGAAACAGACTGAGAAAGCAGAGAAAAAGTTTTTCCTGAAACCCGTTCCCATGGTGCTAGAAGAACGAATGTCTCTCCACTTGCTAAGTTCTGAGAGATAAGTGTGTGTGAAAGCCGTACTTCACCTATCTTGTTGGGAACAAAAAGTTTCTTTTCAGTTGCAAACTCCATTCCATACATATATATGGGGAGGTACAAGCTCCAACTCGGTTTTACAGTGAAAATTGCAGGAACTTCAAACCGGCACTCGGAAACAGATTGAGAAAGCAGAGAAAATGTGTCTCCTGCAATCCGTTCCATTGGTGCTAGATGAACGAACGTCTCTGCACTTCCTCAGTTCTGAGAGATAAGTGTGTGTGAAAGCCGTCCTTCACCTAGCTTGTTGGGAACACAAAGTTCCTTTTCAGTTGCAAACTCCATTCCATACATAGATATGGGGAGGTACTAGCTCCAACTCGGTTTTACAGTGAAAACTGCAGGAACTTCAAACCGGCACTAGGAAAAAGACTGAGAAATCAGAGAAAAAGTGTCACCTGCAACCCGTTCCCTTGGTGCTAGATGAACGAACGTCTCTCCACTTGCTCAGTTCTGAGAGATAAGTGTGTGTGAAAGCCGTTCTTCACCTAGCTTGTTGGGAACACAAAGTTTCTTTTCAGTTGCAAACTCCATTCCATACATATATTTGGGGAGGTGCTAGCTCCAACTCGGTTTGACAGTGAAAACTGCAGGAACTTCAAACCGGCACTAGGAAACACACTGAGATTCCAGAGTAAAAGTTTCCCCTGCAACCCGTTCCATTTGTGCTATATGAACGAACGTCTCTCCACTTGCTCAGTTCTGAGAGATAAGTGTGTGTGAAAGCCGTCCTTCACCTAGCTTGTTGGGAACACAAAGATTCTTTTCATTTGCAAACTCCATTCCATACATATATATGGGGAGGTACAAGCTCCAACTCGGTTTGACAGTGAAAACTGCAGGAACTTCAAACCGGCACTAGGAAACAGACTGAGAATGCAGAGAAAATGTGTCTCCTGCAACCCGTTCCCTTGGTGCTAGATGAACGAACGTCTCTCCACTTGCTCAGTTCTGAGAGATAAGTGTGTGTGAAACCCGTCCTTCAACTACCTTGTTGGGAACACAAAGTTCCTTTTCAGTTGCAAACTCCATTCCATACATATATATGGGTAGGTACAAGCTCCAACTCGGTTTTACAGTGAAAACTGCAGGAACTTCAAACCGGCACTAGGAAAAAGACTGAGAAAGCAGAGAAAAAGTGTCACCTGCAACCCGTTCCCTTGGTGCTAGATGAACGAACGTCTCTCCACTTCCTCAGTTCTGAGAGATAAATTTGTGTGAAAGCCGTCCTTCACCTAGCCTGTTGGGAACACATAGTTTCTTTTCAGTTGCAAACTCCATTCCATACATATATATGGGGAGGTACAAGCTCCAACTCGGTTTGACAGTGAAAACTGCAGGAACTTCAAACCGGCACTAGGAAACAGACTGAGAATGCAGAGAAAATGTGTCTCCTGCAACCCGTTCCCTTGGTGCTAGATGAACGAACGTCTCTCCACTTGCTCAGTTGTCAGAGTTAAGTGTGTGTGAAAGCCGTACTTCACCTAGCTTGTTGGGAACACAAAGTTTCTTTTCAGTTGCAAACCCCATTCCATACATATATATGGGGTGGTACTAGCTCCAACTCGGTTTGACAGTGAAAACTGCAGGAACTTCAAACCGGCACTAAGAAACAGACTGAGAAAGCAGAGAAAAAGTTTTTCCTGAAACCCGTTCCCATGGTGCTAGAAGAACGAATGTCTCTCCACTTGCTCAGTTCTGAGAGATAAGTGTGTGTGAAAGCCGTACTTCACCTATCTTGTTGGGAACAAAAAGTTTCTTTTCAGTTGCAAACTCCATTCCATACATATATATGGGGAGGTACAAGCTCCAACTCGGTTTTACAGTGAAAATTGCAGGAACTTCAAACCGGCACTCGGAAACAGATTGAGAAAGCAGAGAAAATGTGTCTCCTGCAATCCGTTCCATTGGTGCTAGATGAACGAACGTCTCTGCACTTGCTCAGTTCTGAGAGATAAGTGTGTGTGAAAGCCGTCCTTCACCTAGCTTGTTGGGAACACAAAGTTCCTTTTCAGTTGCAAACTCCATTCCATACATATATATGGGGAGGTACTAGCTCCAACTCGGTTTTACAGTGAAAACTGCAGGAACTTCAAACCGGCACTAGGAAAAAGACTGAGAAATCAGAGAAAAAGTGTCACCTGCAACCCGTTCCCTTGGTGCTAGATGAACGAACGTCTCTCCACTTGCTCAGTTCTGAGAGATAAGTGTGTGTGAAAGCCGTTCTTCACCTAGCTTGTTGGGAACACAAAGTTTCTTTTCAGTTGCAAACTCCATTCCATACATATATTTGGGGAGGTGCTAGCTCCAACTCGGTTTGACAGTGAAAACTGCAGGAACTTCAAACCGGCACTAGGAAACACACTGAGATTCCAGAGTAAAAGTTTCCCCTGCAACCCGTTCCCTTGGTGCTAGATGAACGAACGTCTCTCCACTTGCTCAGTTCTGAGAGATAAGTGTGTGTGAAAGCCGTCCTTCACCTAGCTTGTTGGGAACACAAAGATTCTTTTCATTTGCAAACTCCATTCCATACATATATATGGGGAGGTACAAGCTCCAACTCGGTTTGACAGTGAAAACTGCAGGAACTTCAAACCGGCACTAGGAAACAGACTGAGAATGCAGAGAAATAGTGTCTCCTGCAACCTGTTCCCTTGGTGCTAGATGAACGAACGTCTCTCCACTTGCTCAGTTCTGAGAGATAAGTGTGTGTGAAAGCCGTCCTTCACCTAGCTTGTTGGGAACACAAAGTTCCTTTTCAGTTGCAAACTCCATTCCATACATATATATGGGGAGGTACAAGCTCCAACTCGGTTTTACAGTGAAAACTGCAGGAACTTCAAACCGGCACTAGGAAAAAGACTGAGAAAGCAGAGAAAAAGTGTCACCTGCAACCCGTTCCCTTGGTGCTAGATGAACGAACGTCTCTCCACTTGCTCAGTTCTGAGAGATAAGTGTGTGTGAAAGCCGTTCTTCACCTAGCTTGTTGGGAACACAAAGTTTCTTTTCAGTTGCAAACTCCATTCCATACATATATATGGGGAGGTACTAGCTCCAACTCGGTTTTACAGTGAAAACTGCAGGAACTTCAAAACGGCACTAGGAAAAAGACTGAGAAAGCAGAGAAAAAGTGTCACCTGCAACCCGTTCCCTTGGTGCTAGATGAACGAACGTCTCTCCACTTGCTCAGTTCTGAGAGATAAATGTGTGTGAAAGCCGTTCTTCACCTAGCTTGTTGGGAACACAAAGTTTCTTTTCAGTTGCAAACTCCATTCCATACATATATTTGGGGAGGTACTAGCTCCAACTCGGTTTGACAGTGAAAACTGCAGGAACTTCAAACCGGCACTAGGAAACAGACTGAGAAAGCAGAGAAAAAGTGTCTCCTGCAACCCGTTCCCTTGGTGCTAGATGAACGAACGTCTCTCCACTTGCTCAGTTCTGAGAGATAAGTGTGTGTGAAAGCCGTCCTTCACCTAGCTTGTTGGGAACACAAAGTTTCTTTTCAGTTGCAAACTCCATTCCATACATAGATATGGGGAGGTACTAGCTCCAACTCGGTTTGACAGTGAAAACTGCAGGAACTTCCGACCGGCACTAGGAAACAGACTGAGAAAACAGAGAAATAGTGTCTCCTGCAACCCATTCCCTTGGTGCTAGATGAACGAACGTCTCTCCACTTGCTTAGTTCTGAGAGATAAGTGTGTGTGAAAGCCGTCCTTCACATAGCTTGTTGGGAACACAAAGTTTCTTTTCAGTTGCAAACTCCATTCCATACTTATATATGGGGAAGTACTAGCTCCAACTCGGTTTTACAGTGAAAACTGCAGGAACTTCAAACCGGCACTAGGAAAAAGACTCAGAAAGCAGAGAAAAAGTGTCTCCTGCAACCCGTTCCCTTGGTGCTAGATGAACGAACGTCTCTCCACTTGCTCAGTTCTGAGAGATAAGTGTGTGTGAAACCCGTCCTTCAACTACCTTGTTGGGAACACAAAGTTCCTTTTCAGTTGCAAACTCCATTCCATACATATATATGGGTAGGTACAAGCTCAACTCGGTTTTACAGTGAAAACTGCAGGAACTTCAAACCGGCACTAGGAAAAAGACTGAGAAAGCAGAGAAAAAGTGTCACCTGCAACCCGTTCCCTTGGTGCTAGATGAACGAACGTCTCTCCACTTGCTCAGTTCTGAGAGATAAGTGTGTGTGAAAGCCGTTCTTCACCTAGCTTGTTGGGAACACAAAGTTTCTTTTCAGTTGCAAACTCCATTCCATACATATATATGGGGAGGTACTAGCTCCAACTCGGTTTTACAGTGAAAACTGCAGGAACTTCAAAACGGCACTAGGAAAAAGACTGAGAAAGCAGAGAAAAACTGTCACCTGCAACCCGTTCCCTTGGTGCTAGATGAACGAACGTCTCTCCACTTGCTCAGTTCTGAGAGATAAATGTGTGTGAAAGCCGTTCTTCACCTAGCTTGTTGGGAACACAAAGTTTCTTTTCAGTTGCAAACTCCATTCCATACATATATTTGGGGAGGTACTAGCTCCAACTCGGTTTGACAGTGAAAACTGCAGGAACTTCAAACCGGCACTAGGAAACAGACTGAGAAAACAGAGAAATAGTGTCTCCTGCAACCCGTTCCCTTGGTGCTAGATGAACGAACGTCTCTCCACTTGCTTAGTTCTGAGAGATAAGTGTGTGTGAAAGCCGTCCTTCACATAGCTTGTTGGGAACACAAAGTTTCTTTTCAGTTGCAAACTCCATTCCATACTTATATATGGGGAGGTACTAGCTCCAACTCGGTTTTACAGTGAAAACTGCAGGAACTTCAAACCGGCACTAGGAAAAAGACTCAGAAAGCAGAGAAAAAGTGTCTCCTGCAACCCGTTCCCTTGGTGCTAGATGAACGAACGTCTCTCCACTTGCTCAGTTCTGAGAGATAAGTGTGTGTGAAACCCGTCCTTCAACTACCTTGTTGGGAACACAAAGTTTCTATTCAATTGCAAACTCCATTCCATACATATATATGGGGAGGTACAAGCTCCAACTCGGTTTTACAGTGAAAACTGCAGGAACTTCAAACCGGCACTAGGAAACAGACTGAGAATGCAGAGAAAAAGTTTTTCCTGAAACCCGTACCCATGGTGCTAGATGAACGAATGTCTCTCCACTTGCTCAGTTCTGAGAGATTAGTGTGTGTGAAAGACGTCCTTCACATAGCTTGTTGGGAACACAAAGTTTCTTTTCAGTTGCAAACTCCATTCCATACATAGATATGGGGAGGTACTAGCTCCAACTCTGTTTGACAGTGAAAACTGCAGGAACTTCCGACCGGCACTAGGAAACAGACTGAGAAAACAGAGAAATAGTGTCTCCTGCAACCCATTCCCTTGGTGCTAGATGAACGAACGTCTCTCCACTTGCTTAGTTCTGAGAGATAAGTGTGTGTGAAAGCCGTCCTTCACCTAGCTTGTTGGGAACACAAAGTTTCTTTTCAGTTGCAAACTCCATTCCATACTTATATATGGGGAGGTACTAGCTCCAACTCGGTTTTACAGTGAAAACTGCAGGAACTTCAAACCGGCACTAGGAAACAGACTGAGAAAACAGAGAAATAGTGTCTCCTGCAACCCATTCCCTTGGTGCTAGATGAACGAACGTCTCTCCACTTGCTTAGTTCTGAGAGATAAGTGTGTGTGAAAGCCGTCCTTCACCTAGCTTGTTGGGAACACAAAGTTTCTTTTCAGTTGCAAACTCCATTCCATACTTATATATGGGGAGGTACTAGCTCCAACTCGGTTTTACAGTGAAAACTGCAGGAACTTCAAACCGGCACTAGGAAACAGACTGAGAAAACAGAGAAATAGTGTCTCCTGCAACCCGCTCCCTTGGTGCTAGATGAACGAACGTCTCTCCACTTGCTCAGTTCTGAGAGATAAGTGTGTGTGAAAGCCGTCCTTCACCTAGCTTGTTGGGAACACAAAGTTCCTTTTCAGTTGCAAACTCCATTCCATACATATATATGGGGTGGTACTAGCTCCAACTCGGTTTTACAGTGAAAACTGCAGGAACTTCAAACCGGCACTAGGAAAAAGACTGAGAAAGCAGAGAAAAAGTGTCACCTGCAACCCGTTCCCTTGGTGCTAGATGAACGAACGTCTCTCCACTTGCTCAGTTCTGAGAGATATGTGTGTGTGAAAGCCGTTCTTCACCTAGCTTGTTGGGAACACAAAGTTTCTTTTCAGTTGCAAACTCCATTCCATACATATGTTTGGGGAGGTACTAGCTCCAACTCGGTTTGACAGTGAAAACTGCAGGAACTTCAAACCGGCACTAGGAAACAGACTGAGAAAGCAGAGAAAAAGTGTCTCCTGCAACCCGTTCCCTTGGTGCTAGATGAACGAACGTCTCCCCACTTGCTCAGTTCTGAGAGATAAGTGTGTGTGAAAGCCGTCCTTCACCTAGCTTGTTGGGAACACAAAGTTTCTTTTCAGTTGCAAACTCCATTCCATACATAGATATGGGGAGGTACTAGCTCCAACTCGGTTTGACAGTGAAAACTGCAGGAACTTCCGACCGGCACTAGGAAACAGACTGAGAAAACAGAGAAATAGTGTCTCCTGCAACCCATTCCCTTGGTGCTAGATGAACGAACGTCTCTCCAATTGCTCAGTTCTGAGAGATAAGTGTGTGTGAAAGCCGTCCTTCACCTAGCTTGTTGGGAACACAAAGTTTCTTTTCAGTTGCAAACTCCATTCCATACTTATATATGGGGAGGTACTAGCTCCAACTCGGTTTTACAGTGAAAACTGCAGGAACTTCAAACCGGCAGTAGGAAAAAGACTGAGAAAGCAG
This sequence comes from Camelus dromedarius, assembly GCF_036321535.1. NCBI lineage: Eukaryota > Metazoa > Chordata > Mammalia > Artiodactyla > Camelidae > Camelus > Camelus dromedarius. The sequence continues at coordinate 750,548 of NW_026989782.1, read as the reverse complement.
AGAAAAAGTGTCTCCTGCAACCCGTTCCCTTGGTGCTAGATGAACGAACGTCTCTCCACTTGCTCAGTTCTGAGAGATAAGTGTGTGTGAAACCCGTCCTTCAACTAGCTTGTTGGGAACACAAAGATTCTATTCAATTGCAAACTCCATTCCATACATATATATGGGGAGGTACAAGCTCCAACTCGGTTTTACAGTGAAAACTGCAGGAACTTCAAACCGGCACTAGGAAACAGACTGAGAATACAGAGAAATAGTGTCTCCTGCAACCCGCTCCCTTGGTGCTAGATGAACGAACGTCTCTCCACTTGCTCAGTTCTGAGAGATAAGTGTGTGTGAAAGCCGTTCTTCACCTAGCTTGTTGGGAACACAAAGTTTCTATTCAGTTGCAAACTCCATTCCATACATATATATGGGGAGGTACTAGCTCCAAATCGGTTTTACAGTGAAAACTGCAGGAACTTCAAACCGGCACTAGGAAACAGACTGAGAAAGCAGTGAAAAAGTGTCTCCTGCAACCCGTTCCCTTGGTGCTAGATGAACGAACGTCTCTCCACTTGCTCAGTTCTGAGAGATAAGTGTGTGTGAAAGCCGTTTTTCACCTAGCTTGTTGGGAACACAAAGTTTCTTTTCAGTTGCAAACTCCATTCCATACATATATTTGGGGAGGTACTAGCTCCAACTCGGTTTGACAGTGAAAACTGCAGGAACTTCAAACCGGCACTAGGAAACAGACTGAGAAAGCAGAGAAATAGTGTCTCCTGCAACCCGTTCCCTTGGTGCTAGATGAACGAACGTCTCTCCACTTGCTCAGTTCTGAGAGATAAGTGTGTGTGAAAGCCGTCCTTCAACTCGCTTGTTGGGAACACAAAGTTTCTTTTCAGTTGCAAACTCCATTCCATTCATATATATGGGGAGGTACTAGCTCCAACTCGGTTTTACAGTGAAAACTGCAGGAACTTCAAACCGGCACTAGGAAACAGACTGAGAAAGCAGAGGAAAAGTGTCTCCTGCAACCCGTTCCCTTGGTGCTAGATGAATGAACGTCTCTCCACTTCCTCAGTTCTGAGAGATAAATTTGTGTGAAAGCCGTCCTTCACCTAGCGTGTTGGGAACACATAGTTTCTTTTCAGTTGCAAACTCCATTCCATACATATATATGGGGAGGTACTAGCTCCAACTCGGTTTGACAGTGAAAACTGCAGGAACTTCAAACCGGCACTAGGAAACAGACTGAGAATGCAGAGAAAAAGTGTCTCCTGCAACCTGTTCCCTTGGTGCTAGATGAACGAACGTCTCTCCACTTGCTCAGTTGTCAGAGTTAAGTGTGTGTGAAAGCCGTACTTCACCTAGCTTGTTGGGAACACAAAGTTTCTTTTCAGTTGCAAACCCCATTCCATACATATATATGGGGTGGTACTAGCTCCAACTCGGTTTGACAGTGAAAACTGCAGGAACTTCAAACCGGCACTAAGAAACAGACTGAGAAAGCAGAGAAAAAGTTTTTCCTGAAACCCGTTCCCATGGTGCTAGAAGAACGAATGTCTCTCCACTTGCTCAGTTCTGAGAGATAAGTGTGTGTGAAAGCCGTACTTCACCTATCTTGTTGGGAACAAAAAGTTTCTTTTCAGTTGCAAACTCCATTCCATACATATATATGGGGAGGTACAAGCTCCAACTCGGTTTTTCAGTGAAAATTGCAGGAACTTCAAACCGGCACTCGGAAACAGATTGAGAAAGCAGAGAAAATGTGTCTCCTGCAATCCGTTCCATTGGTGCTAGATGAACGAACGTCTCTGCACTTGCTCAGTTCTCAGAGATAAGTGTGTGTGAAAGCCGTTCTTCACCTAGCTTGTTGGGAACACAAAGTTTCTTTTCAGTTGCAAACTCCATTCCATACATATATATGGGGAGGTACTAGCTCCAAATCGGTTTTACAGTGAAAACTGCAGGAACTTCAAACCGGCACTAGGAAACAGACTGAGAAAGCAGTGAAAAAGTGTCTCCTGCAACCCGTTCCCTTGGTGCTAGATGAACGAACGTCTCTCCACTTGCTCAGTTCTGAGAGATAAGTGTGTGTGAAAGCCGTTTTTCACCTAGCTTGTTGGGAACACAAAGTTTCTTTTCAGTTGCAAACTCCATTCCATACATATATTTGGGGAGGTACTAGCTCCAACTCGGTTTGACAGTGAAAACTGCAGGAACTTCAAACCGGCACTAGGAAACAGACTGAGAAAGCAGAGAAATAGTGTCTCCTGCAACCCGTTCCCTTGGTGCTAGATGAACGAACGTCTCTCCACTTGCTCAGTTCTGAGAGATAAGTGTGTGTGAAAGCCGTCCTTCAACTCGCTTGTTGGGAACACAAAGTTTCTTTTCAGTTGCAAACTCCATTCCATTCATATATATGGGGAGGTACTAGCTCCAACTCGGTTTTACAGTGAAAACTGCAGGAACTTCAAACCGGCACTAGGAAACAGACTGAGAAAGCAGAGGAAAAGTGTCTCCTGCAACCCGTTCCCTTGGTGCTAGATGAATGAACGTCTCTCCACTTCCTCAGTTCTGAGAGATAAATTTGTGTGAAAGCCGTCCTTCACCTAGCGTGTTGGGAACACATAGTTTCTTTTCAGTTGCAAACTCCATTCCATACATATATATGGGGAGGTACTAGCTCCAACTCGGTTTGACAGTGAAAACTGCAGGAACTTCAAACCGGCACTAGGAAACAGACTGAGAATGCAGAGAAAAAGTGTCTCCTGCAACCTGTTCCCTTGGTGCTAGATGAACGAACGTCTCTCCACTTGCTCAGTTGTCAGAGTTAAGTGTGTGTGAAAGCCGTACTTCACCTAGCTTGTTGGGAACACAAAGTTTCTTTTCAGTTGCAAACCCCATTCCATACATATATATGGGGTGGTACTAGCTCCAACTCGGTTTGACAGTGAAAACTGCAGGAACTTCAAACCGGCACTAAGAAACAGACTGAGAAAGCAGAGAAAAAGTTTTTCCTGAAACCCGTTCCCATGGTGCTAGAAGAACGAATGTCTCTCCACTTGCTCAGTTCTGAGAGATAAGTGTGTGTGAAAGCCGTACTTCACCTATCTTGTTGGGAACAAAAAGTTTCTTTTCAGTTGCAAACTCCATTCCATACATATATATGGGGAGGTACAAGCTCCAACTCGGTTTTTCAGTGAAAATTGCAGGAACTTCAAACCGGCACTCGGAAACAGATTGAGAAAGCAGAGAAAATGTGTCTCCTGCAATCCGTTCCACTGGTGCTAGATGAACGAACGTCTCTGCACTTGCTCAGTTCTCAGAGATAAGTGTGTGTGAAAGCCGTTCTTCACCTAGCTTGTTGGGAACACAAAGTTTCTTTTCAGTTGCAAACTCCATTCCATACATATATATGGGGAGGTACTAGCTCCAAATCGGTTTTACAGTGAAAACTGCAGTAACTTCAAACCGGCACTAGGAAACAGACTGAGAAAACAGAGAAATAGTGTCTCCTGCAACCCGCTCCCTTGGTGCTAGATGAACGAACGTCTCTCCACTTGCTCAGTTCTGAGAGATAACTGTGTGTGAAAGCCGTCCTTCACCTAGCTTGTTGGGAACACAAAGTTTCTATTCAGTTGCAAACTCCATTCCATACATATATATGGGGAGGTACTAGCTCCAAATCGGTTTTACAGTGAAAACTGCAGGAACTTCAAACCGGCACTAGGATAAAGACTGAGAAAGCAGTGAAAAAGTGTCTCCTGCAACCCGTTCCCTTGGTGCTAGATGAACGAACGTCTCTCCACTTGCTCAGTTCTGAGAGATAAGTGTGTGTGAAAGCCGTTCTTCACCTAGCTTGTTGGGAACACAAAGTTTCTTTTCAGTTGCAAACTCCATTCCATACATATATTTGGGGAGGTACTAGCTCCAACTCGGTTTGACAGTGAAAACTGCAGGAACTTCAAACCGGCACTAGGAAACAGACTGAGAAAGCAGAGAAATAGTGTCTCCTGCAACCCGTTCCCTTGGTGCTAGATGAACGAACGTCTCTCCACTTGCTCAGTTCTGAGAGATAAGTGTGTGTGAAAGCCGTCCTTCAACTCGCTTGTTGGGAACACAAAGTTTCTTTTCAGTTGCAAACTCCATTCCATACATATATATGGGGAGGTACTAGCTCCAACTCGGTTTTACAGTGAAAACTGCAGGAACTTCAAACCGGCACTAGGAAACAGACTGAGAAAGCAGAGGAAAAGTGTCTCCTGCAACCCATTCCCTTGGTGCTAGATGAATGAACGTCTCTCCACTTCCTCAGTTCTGAGAGATAAATTTGTGTGAAAGCCGTCCTTCACCTAGCCTGTTGGGAACACATAGTTTCTTTTCACTTGCAAACTCCATTCCATACATATATATGGGGAGGTACAAGCTCCAACTCGGTTTCACAATGAAAACTGCAGGAACTTCAAACCGGCACTAGGAAACAGACTGAGAATGCAGAGAAAAAGTGTCTCCTGCAACCTGTTCCCTTGGTGCTAGATGAACGAACGTCTCACCACTTGCTCAGTTGTCAGAGTTAAGTGTGTGTGAAAGCCGTACTTCACCTAGCTTGTTGGGAACACAAAGTTTCTTTTCAGTTGCAAACCCCATTCCATATATATATGGGGTGGTACTAGCTCCAACTCGGTTTGACAGTGAAAACTGCAGGAACTTCAAACCGGCACTAAGAAACAGACTGAGAAAGCAGAGAAAAAGTTTTTCCTGAAACCCGTTCCCATGGTGCTAGATGAACGAATGTCTCTCCACTTGCTCAGTTCTGAGAGATAAGTGTGTGTGAAAGCCGTACTTCACCTATCTTGTTGGGAACAAAAAGTTTCTTTTCAGTTGCAAACTCCATTCCATACATATATATGGGGAGGTACAAGCTCCAACTCGGTTTTACAGTGAAAATTGCAGGAACTTCAAACCGGCACTCGGAAACAGATTGAGAAAGCAGAGAAAATGTGTCTCCTGCAATCCGTTCCATTGGTGCTAGATGAACGAACGTCTCTGCACTTGCTCAGTTCTCAGAGATAAGTGTGTGTGAAAGCCGTTCTTCACCTAGCTTGTTGGGAACACAAAGTTTCTTTTCACTTGCAAACTCCATTCCATACATATATATGGGGAGGTACTAGCTCCAAATCGGTTTTACAGTGAAAACTGCAGTAACTTCAAACCGGCACTAGGAAACAGACTGAGAAAACAGAGAAATAGTGTCTCCTGCAACCCGTTCCCTTGATGCTAGATGAACGAACGTCTCTCCACTTGCTCAGTTCTGAGAGATAAGTGTGTGTGAAAGCCGTCCTTCACCTAGCTTGTTGGGAACACAAAGTTCCTTTTCAGTTGCAAACTCCATTCCATACATATATTTGGGGAGGTACTAGCTCCAACTCGGTTTGACAGTGAAAACTGCAGGAACTTCAAACCGGCACTAGGAAACACACTGAGATTCCAGAGTAAAAGTTTCCCCTGCAACCCGTTCCATTTGTGCTATATGAACGAACGTCTCTCCACTTGCTAAGTTCTGAGAGATAAGTGTGTGTGAAAGCCGTCCTTCACCTAGCTTGTTGGGAACACAAAGATTCTTTTCAGTTGCAAACTCCATTCCATACATATATATGGGGAGGTACAAGCTCCAACTCGGTTTGACAGTGAAAACTGCAGGAACTTCAAATCGGCACTAGGAAACATACTGAGAATGCAGAGAAATAGTGTCTCCTGCAACCTGTTCCCTTGGTGCTAGATGAACGAACGTCTCTCCACTTGCTCAGTTCTGAGAGATAAGTGTGTGTGAAAGCCGTCCTTCACCTAGCTTGTTGGGAACACAAAGTTCCTTTTCAGTTGCAAACTCCATTCCATACATATATATGGGGAGGTACTAGCTCCAACTCGGTTTTACAGTGAAAACTGCAGGAACTTCAAACCGGCACTAGGAAAAAGACTGAGAAAGCAGAGAAAAAGTGACACCTGCAACCCGTTCCCTTGGTGCTAGATGAACGAACGTCTCTCCACTTGCTCAGTTAGAGAGATAAGTGTGTGTGAAAGCCGTCCTTCACCTAGCTTGTTGGGAACACAAAGATTCTTTTCAGTTGCAAACTCCATTCCATACATATATATGGGGTGGTACTAGCTCCAACTCGTTTTGACAGTGAAAACTGCAGGAACTTCAAACCGGCACTAAGAAACAGACTGAGAAAGCAGAGAAAAAGTTTTTCCTGAAACCCGTTCCCATTGTGCTAGATGAACGAATGTCTCTCCACTTGCTCAGTTCTGAGAGATAAGTGTGTGTGAAAGCCGTACTTCACCTTGCTTGTTGGGAACACAAAGTTTCTTTTCAGTTGCAAACTCCATTCCATACATATATTTGGGGAGGTACTAGCTCCAACGCGGTTTGACAGTGAAAACTGCAGGAACTTCAAACCGGCACTAGGAAACAGACTGAGAGAGCAGAGAAAAAGTGTCTCCTGCAACCCGTTCCCTTGGTGCTAGATGAACGAACGTCTCTCCACTTGCTCAGTTCTGAGAGATAAGTGTGTGCGAAAGCCGTCCTTCACTTAGCTTGTTGGGAACACAAAGTTTCTTTTCAGTTGCAAACTCCATTCCATACATATATATGGGGAGGTACTAGCTCCAAATCTATTTTACAGTGAAAACTGCAGGAACTTCAAACCGGCACTAGGAAAAAGCCTGAGAAAGCAGATAAAAAGTGTCTCCTGCAACCCGTTCCCTTGGTGCTAGATGAACGAACGTCTCTCCACTTGCTCAGTTCTGAGAGATAAGTGTGTGTCAAAGCCGTCCTTCAACTAGCATGTTGGGAACACAAAGTTTCTTTTCAGTTGCAAACTCCATTCCATACATATATATGGGGAGGTACGAGCTCCAAATCGGTTTGACAGTGAAAACTGGAGGAACTTCAAACCGGCACTAGGAAAAAGACTGAGAAAGCAGAGAATAAGTGTCTCCTGCAACCCTTTCCCTTGGTGCTAGATGAACGAACGTCTCTCCAATTGCTCAGTTCTGAGAGATAAGTGTGTGTGAAAGCCGCCTTCACCTAGCTTGTTGGGAACACAAAGTTCCTTTTCAGTTGCAAACTCCATTCCATACATATATATGGGGAGGTACTAGCTCCAACTCGGTTTTACAGTGAAAACTGCAGGAACTTCAAACCGGCACTAGGAAAAAGACTGAGAAAGCAGAGAAAAAGTGTCACCTGCAACCCGTTCCCTTGGTGCTAGATGAACGAACGTCTCTCCACTTGCTCAGTTAGAGAGATAAGTGTGTGTGAAAGCCGTCCTTCACCTAGCTTGTTGGGAACACAAAGATTCTTTTCAGTTGCAAACTCCATTCCATACATATATATGGGGTGGTACTAGCTCCAACTCGGTTTGACAGTGAAAACTGCAGGAACTTCAAACCGGCACTAAGAAACAGACTGAGAAAGCAGAGAAAAAGTTTTTCCTGAAACCCGTTCCCATTGTGCTAGATGAACGAATGTCTCTCCACTTGCTCAGTTCTGAGAGATAAGTGTGTGTTAAAGCCGTAGTTCACTTATCTTGTTGGGAACAAAAACTTTCTTTTCAGTTGCAAACTCCATTCCATACATATATACGGGGAGGTACAATCTCCAACTCGGTTTTACAGTGAAAATTGCAGGAACTTCAAACCGGCACTAGGAAACAGATTGAGAAAGCAGAGAAAATGTGTCTCCTGCAATCCGTTCCATTGGTGCTAGATGAACGAACGTCTCTGCACTTGCTCAGTTCTCAGAGATAAGTGTGTGTGAAAGCCGTCCTTCACCTAGCTTGTTGGGAATACAAACTTTCTTTTCAGTTGCAAACTCCATTCCATACATATATATGGGTAGGTACTAGCTCCAAATCGGTTTTACAGTGAAAACTGCAGGAACTTCAAACCGGCACTAGAAAACAGACTGAGAAAACAGAGAAAAAGTGTCTCCTGCAACCCGCTCCCTTGGTGCTAGATGAACGAACGTCTCTCCACTTGCTCAGTTCTGAGAGATAAGTGTGTGTGAAAGCCGTACTTCACCTTGCTTGTTGGGAACACAAAGTTTCTTTTCAGTTGCAAACTCCATTCCATACATATATTTGGGGAGGTACTAGCTCCAACGCGGTTTGACAGTGAAAACTGCAGGAACTTCAAACCGGCACTAGGAAACAGACTGAGAGAGCAGAGAAAAAGTGTCTCCTGCAACCCGTTCCCTTGGTGCTAGATGAACGAACGTCTCTCCACTTGCTCAGTTCTGAGAGATAAGTGTGTGCGAAAGCCGTCCTTCACTTAGCTTGTTGGGAACACAAAGTTTCTTTTCAGTTGCAAACTCCATTCCATACATATATATGGGGAAGTACTAGCTCCAAATCTATTTTACAGTGAAAACTGCAGGAACTTCAAACCGGCACTAGGAAAAAGCCTGAGAAAGCAGATAAAAAGTGTCTCCTGCAACCCGTTCCCTTGGTGCTAGATGAACGAACGTCTCTCCACTTGCTCAGTTCTGAGAGATAAGTGTGTGTCAAAGCCGTCCTTCAACTAGCTTGTTGGGAACACAAAGTTTCTTTTCAGTTGCAAACTCCATTCCATACATATATATGGGGAGGTACGAGCTCCAAATCGGTTTGACAGTGAAAACTGGAGGAACTTCAAACCGGCACTAGGAAAAAGACTGAGAAAGCAGAGAATAAGTGTCTCCTGCAACCCTTTCCCTTGGTGCTAGATGAACGAACGTCTCTCCAATTGCTCAGTTCTGAGAGATAAGTGTGTGTGAAAGCCGCCTTCACCTAGCTTGTTGGGAACACAAAGTTTCTTTTCAGTTGCAAACTCCATTCCATACATATATATGGGGAGGTACAAGCTCCAACTCGGTTTGACAGTGAAAAATGCAGGAACTTCAAACCGGCACTAGGAAACAGACTGAGAAAGCAGAGAAAAAGTGTCTCCTGCAACCCGTTCACTTGTTGCTAGATGAACGAACGTCTCTCCACTTCCTCAGTTCTGAGAGATAAGTGTGTGTGAAAGCCGTCCTTCACCTAGCCTGTTGGGAACACAAAGTTTCTTTTCAGTTGCAAACTCCATTCCATACATATATATGGGGAGGTACAAGCTCCAACTCGTTTTGACAGTGAAAACTGCAGGAACTTCAAACCGGCACTAGGAAACAGACTGAGAATGCAGAGAAAAATTGTCTTCTGTAACCTGTTCCCTTGGTGCTAGATGAACGAACGTCTCTCCACTTGCTCAGTTCTCAGAGTTAAGTGTGTGTGAAAGCCGTCCTTCAACTAGCTTGTTGGGAACACAAAGTTTCTTTTCAGTTGCAAACTCCATTCCGTACATATATATGGGGTGGTACTAGCTCCAACTCGGTTTGACAGTGAAAACTGCTGGAACTTCAAACCGGCACTAGGAAACAGACTGAGAAAGCAGAGAAAAAGTTTTTCCTGAAACCCGTTCCCATGGTGCTAGATGAACGAATGTCTCTCCACTTGCTCAGTTCTGAGAGATAAGTGTGTGTGAAAGCCGTCCTTCACCTATCTTGTTGGGAACAAAAAGTTTCTTTTCAGTTGCAGACTCAATTCCATACATATATATGGGGAGGTACAAGCTCCACTCGGTTTGACAGTGAAAACTGCAGGAACTTCAAACCGGCACTAGGAAACAGATTGAGAAATCAGAGAAAATGTGTCTCCTGCAATCCGATCCGTTGGTGCTAGATGAACGAACGTCTCTGCACTTGCTCAGTTCTCAGAGATATGTGTGTGTGAAAGCCGTCCTTCACCTAGCTTGCTGGGAACACAAAGTTTCTTTTCAGTTGCAAACTCCATTCCATACATATATATGGGGAGGTACAAGCTCCAACACGGTTTTACAGTGAAAACTGCAGGAACTTCAAACCGGCACTAGGAAACAGACTGAGAAAACAGAGAAATAGTGTCTCCTGCAACCCGTTCCTTTGGTGCTAGATGAACGAACGTCTCTCCACTTCCTCAGTTCTGAGAGATAAGTTTGTGTGAAAGCCGTCCTTCACCTAGCCTGTTGGGAACACAAAGTTTCTTTTCAGTTGCAAACTCCATTCCATACATATATATGGGGAGGTACTAGCTCCAACTCGGTTTTACAGTGAAAACTGCAGGAACTTCAAACCGGCACTAGGAAAAAGACTGAGAAAGCAGAGAAAAAGTGTCACCTGCAACCCGTTCCCTTGGTGCTAGATGAACGAACGTCTCTCCACTTGCTCAGTTAGAGAGATAAGTGTGTGTGAAAGCCGTCCTTCACCTAGCTTGTTGGGAACACAAAGATTCTTTTCAGTTGCAAACTCCATTCCATACATATATATGGGGTGGTACTAGCTCCAACTCGGTTTGACAGTGAAAACTGCAGGAACTTCAAACCGGCACTAAGAAACAGACTGAGAAAGCAGAGAAAAAGTTTTTCCTGAAACCCGTTCCCATTGTGCTAGATGAACGAATGTCTCTCCACTTGCTCAGTTCTGAGAGATAAGTGTGTGTTAAAGCCGTAGTTCACTTATCTTGTTGGGAACAAAAACTTTCTTTTCAGTTGCAAACTCCATTCCATACATATATACGGGGAGGCACAATCTCCAACTCGGTTTTACAGTGAAAATTGCAGGAACTTCAAACCGGCACTAGGAAACAGACTGAGAGAGCAGAGAAAAAGTGTCTCCTGCAACCCGTTCCCTTGGTGCTAGATGAACGAACGTCTCTCCACTTGCTCAGTTCTGAGAGATAAGTGTGTGCGAAAGCCGTCCTTCACCTAGCTTGTTGGGAACACAAAGTTTCTTTTCAGTTGCAAACTCCATTCCATACATATATATGGGGAGGTACTAGCTCCAAATCTATTTTACAGTGAAAACTGCAGGAACTTCAAACCGGCACTAGGAAAAAGCCTGAGAAAGCAGAGAAAAAGTGTCTCCTGCAACCCGTTCCCTTGGTGCTAGATGAACGAACGTCTCTCCACTTGCTCAGTTCTGAGAGATAAGTGTGTGTCAAAGCCGTCCTTCAACTAGCTTGTTGGGAACACAAAGTTTCTTTTCAGTTGCAAACTCCATTCCATACATATATATGGGGAGGTACGAGCTCCAAATCGGTTTGACAGTGAAAACTGGAGGAACTTCAAACCGGCACTAGGAAAAAGACTGAGAAAGCAGAGAATAAGTGTCTCCTGCAACCCTTTCCCTTGGTGCTAGATGAACGAACGTCTCTCCAATTGCTCAGTTCTGAGAGATAAGTGTGTGTGAAAGCCGCCTTCACCTAGCTTGTTGGGAACACAAAGTTTCTTTTCAGTTGCAAACTCCATTCCATACATATATATGGGGAGGTACAAGCTCCAACTCGGTTTGACAGTGAAAAATGCAGGAACTTCAAACCGGCACTAGGAAACAGACTGAGAAAGCAGAGAAAAAGTGTCTCCTGCAACCCGTTCACTTGTTGCTAGATGAACGAACGTCTCTCCACTTCCTCAGTTCTGAGAGATAAGTGTGTGTGAAAGCCGTCCTTCACCTAGCCTGTTGGGAACACAAAGTTTCTTTTCAGTTGCAAACTCCATTCCATACATATATATGGGGAGGTACAAGCTCCAACTCGGTTTGACAGTGAAAACTGCAGGAACTTCAAACCGGCACTAGGAAACAGACTGAGAATGCAGAGAAAAATTGTCTTCTGTAACCTGTTCCCTTGGTGCTAGATGAACGAACGTCTCTCCAATTGCTCAGTTCTCAGAGTTAAGTGTGTGTGAAAGCCGTCCTTCAACTAGCTTGTTGGGAACACAAAGTTTCTTTTCAGTTGCAAACTCCATTCCATACATATATATGGGGTGGTACTAGCTCCAACTCGGTTTGACAGTGAAAACTGCTGGAACTTCAAACCGGCACTAGGAAACAGACTGAGAAAGCAGAGAAAAAGTTTTTCCTGAAACCCGTTCCCATGGTGCTAGATGAACGAATGTCTCTCCACTTGCTCAGTTCTGAGAGATAAGTGTGTGTGAAAGCCGTCCTTCACCTATCTTGTTGGGAACAAAAAGTTTCTTTTCAGTTGCAGACTCAATTCCATACATATATATGGGGAGGTACAAGCTCCACTCGGTTTGACAGTGAAAACTGCAGGAACTTCAAACCGGCACTAGGAAACAGATTGAGAAATCAGAGAAAATGTGTCTCCTGCAATCCGATCCATTGGTGCTAGATGAACGAACGTCTCTGCACTTGCTCAGTTCTCAGAGATATGTGTGTGTGAAAGCCGTCCTTCACCTAGCTTGCTGGGAACACAAAGTTTCTTTTCAGTTGCAAACTCCATTCCATACATATATATGGGGAGGTACAAGCTCCAACTCGGTTTTACAGTGAAAACTGCAGGAACTTCAAACCGGCACTAGGAAACAGACTGAGAAAACAGAGAAATAGTGTCTCCTGCAACCCGTTCCTTTGGTGCTAGATGAACGAACGTCTCACCACTTCCTCAGTTCTGAGAGATAAGTTTGTGTGAAAGCCGTCCTTCACCTAGCCTGTTGGGAACACAAAGTTTCTTTTCAGTTGCAAACTCCATTCCATGCATATATATGGGGAGGTACAAGCTCCAACTCGGTTTGACAGTGAAAACTGCAGGAACTTCAAACCGGCACTAGGAAACAGACTGAGAATGCAGAGAAAAAGTGTCTCCTGCAACCTGTTCCCTTGGTGCTAGATGAACGAACGTCTCTCCACTTGCTCAGTTCTCAGAGTTAAGTGTGTGTGAAAGCCGTACTTCACCTAGCTTGTTGGGAACACAAAGTTTCTTTTCAGTTGCAAACTCCATTCCATACATATATATGGGGTGGTACTAGCTCCAACTCGGTTTTACAGTGAAAACTGCAGGAACTTCAAACCGGCACTAGGAAACAGACTGAGAAAGCAGAGAAAAAGTGTCTCCTGCAACCCGTTCCCTTGGTGCTAGATGAATGAACGTCTCTCAACTTCCTCAGTTCTGAGAGATAAGTTTGTGTGAAAGCCGTCCTTCACCTAGCCTGTTGGGAACACAAAGTTTCTTTTCAGTTGCAAACTCCATTCCATGCATATATATGGGGAGGTACAAGCTCCAACTCGGTTTGACAGTGAAAACTGCAGGAACTTCAAACCGGCACTAGGAAACAGACTGAGAATGCAGAGAAGAAGTGTTTCCTGCAACCTGTTCCCTTGGTGCTAGATGAACGAAATTCTCTCCACTTGCTCAGTTCTCAGAGTTAAGTGTGTGTGAAAGCCGTACTTCACCTAGCTTGTTGGGAACACAAAGTTTCTTTTCAGTTGCAAACTCCATTCCATACATATATATGGGGTGGTACTAGCTCCAACTCGGTTTGACAGTGAAAACTGCAGGAACTTCAAACCGGCAGTAAGAAACAGACTGAGAAAGCAGAGAAAAAGTTTTTCCTGAAACCTGTTCCCATGGTGCTAGATGAACGAATGTCTCTCCACTTGCTCAGTTCTGAGAGATATGTGTGTGTGAAAGCCGTCCTTCACCTAGCTTGTTGGGAACACAAAGTTTCTTTTCAGATGCAAACTCCATTCCATACATATATTTGGGGAGGTACTAGCTCCAACTCGGTTTGACAGTGAAAACTGCAGGAACTTCAAACCGGCACTAGGAAACAGACTGAGAAAGCAGAGAAAAAGTGTTTCCTGCAACCCGTTCCCTTGGTGCTAGATGAACGAACGTCTCTCCACTTGCTCAGTTCTGAGAGATAAGTGTGTGCGAAAGCCGTCCTTCACCTAGCTTGTTGGGAACACAAAGTTTCTTTTCAGTTGCAAACTCCATTCCATACATATATATGGGGAGGTACTAGCTCCAAATCTGTTTTACAGTGAAAACTGGAAGAACTTCAAACCGGCACTAGGAAAAAGACTGAGAAAGCAGAGAAAAAGTGTCTCCTGGAACCCGTTCCCTTGGTGCTAGATGAACGAACGTCTCTCCACTTGCTCAGTTCTGAGAGATAAGTGTGTGTGAAAGCCGTCCTTCACCTAGCTTGTTGGGAACACAAAGTTTCTTTTCAGTTGCAAACTCCATTCCATACATATATATGGGGAGGTACAAGCTCCAACTCGGTTTGACAGTGAAAACTGCAGGAACTTCAAACCGGCACTAGGAAACAGATTGAGAAATCAGAGAAAATGTGTCTCCTGCAATCCGTTCCACTGGTGCTAGGTGATCGAACGTCTCTGCACTTGCTCAGTTCTCAAAGATAAGTGTGTGTGAAAGCCTTCCTTCACCTAGCTTGTTGGGAACACAAAGTTTCTTTTCAGTTGCAAACTCCATTCCATACATATATATGGGGAGGTACAAGCGCCAACTCGGTTTGACAGTGAAAACTGCAGGAACTTCAAACCGGCACTAGGAAACAGACTGAGAAAACAGAGAAATAGTGTCTCCTGCAACCCGTTCCCTTGGTGCTAGATGAACGAACGTCTCTCTACTTGCTAAGTTCTGAGAAATAAGTGTGTGTGAAAGCCGTCCTTTACCTAGCTTGTTGGTACACAAAGTTTCTTTTCAGTAGCAAACTCCATTCCATACGTATATCTGGTGAGGTACTAGCTCCAAATCGATTTTACAGTGAAAACTGCAGGAACTTCAAACCGGCACTAAGAAACAGACTGAGAAAGCAGAGAAAAAGTGTCTCCTGCAACCCGTTCCCTTGGTGCTAGATGAACGAACGTCTCTCCACTTGCTCAGTTCTGAGAGATAAGTGTGTGTGAAAGCCGTCCTTTAACTAGCTTGTTGGGAACACAAAGTTTCTTTTCAGTTGCAAATTCCATTCCATACATATATATGGGGAGGTACTAGCTCCAACTCGGTTTTACAGTGAAAACTGCAGGAACTTCAAACCGGCACTAGGAAACAGACTGAGAAAGCAGAGAAAAAGTGTCTCCTGCAACCCGTTCCCTTGGTGCTAGATGAATGAAAGTCTCTCCACTTCCTCAGTTCTGAGAGATAAGTTTGTGTGAAAGCCGTCCTTCACCTAGCCTGTTGGGAACACAAAGTTTCTTTTCAGTTGCAAACTCCATTCCATACATATATATGGGGAGGTACAAGCTCCAACTCGGTTTGACAGTGAAAACTGCAGGAACTTCAAACCGGCACTAGGAAACAGACTGAGAATGCAGAGAAAAAGTGTCTCCTGCAACCTGTTCCCTTGGTGCTAGATGAACGAAAGTCTCTCCACTTGCTCAGTTCTCAGAGTTATGTGTGTGTGAAAGCCGTACTTCACCTAGCTTGTTGGGAACACAAAGTTTCTTTTCAGTTGCAAACTCAATTCCATACATATATATGGGGTGGTACAAGCTCCAACTCGGTTTGACAGTGAAAACTGCAGGAACTTCAAACCGGCACTAAGAAACAGACTGAGAAAGCAGAGAAAAAGTTTTTCCTGAAACCCGTTCCCATGGTGCTAGATGAACGAATATCTCTCCACTTGCTCAGTTCTGAGAGATATGTGTGTGTGAAAGCCGTCCTTCACCTATCTTGTTGGGAACAAAAAGTTTCTTTTCAGTTGCAAACTCCATTCCATACATATATATGGGGAGGTACAAGCTCCAACTCGGTTTTACAGTGAAAATTGCAGGAACTTCAAACCGGCACTAGGAAACAGATTGAGAAAGCAGAGAAAATGTGTCTCCTGCAATCCGTTCTATTGTTGCTAGATGAACGAACGTCTCTGCACTTGCTCAGTTCTCAGAGATAAGTGTGTGTGAAAGCCGTCCTTCACCTAGCTTGTTGGGAACACAAAGTTTCTTTTCACTTGCAAACTCCATTCCATACATATATATGGGGAGGTACTAGTTCCAAATCGGTTTTACAGTGAAAACTGCAGGAACTTCAAACCGGCACTAGGAAACGGACTGAGAAAACAGAGAAATAGTGTCTCCTGCAACCCGCTCCCTTGGTGCTAGATGAACGAACGTCTCTCCACTTGCTCAGTTCTGAGAGATAAGTGTGTGTGAAAGCCGTCCTTCACCTAGCTTGTTGGGAACACAAAGTTTCTTTTCAGTTGCAAACTCCATTCAATACATATATATGGGGAGGTACTAGCTCCAACTCGGTTTTACAGTGAAAACTGCAGGAACTTCAAACCGGCACTAGGAATAAGACTGAGAAAGCAGAGAAAAAGTGTCTCCTGCAACCCGTTCCCTTGGTGCTAGATGAACGAACGTCTCTCCACTTGTTCAGTTCTGAGAGATAAGTGTGTGTGAAAGCCGTTCTTCACCTAGCTTGTTGGGAACACAAAGTTTCTTTGCAGTTGCAAACTCCATTCCATACATATATTTGGGGAGGTACTAGCTCCTACTCGGTTTGACAGTGAAAACTGCAGGAACTTCAAACCGGCACTAGGAAACAGACTGAGAGAGCAGAGAAAAAGTGTCTCCTGCAACCCGTTCCCTTGGTGCTAGATGAACGAACGTCTCTCCACTTGCTCAGTTCTGAGAGATATGTGTGTGCGAAAGCCGTCCTTCACCTAGCTTGTTGGGAACACAAAGTTTCTTTTCAGTTGCAAACTCCATTCCATACATATATATGGGGAGGTACTAGCTCCAAATCGGTTTTACAGTGAAAACTGCAGGAACTTCAAACCGGCACTAGGAAAAAGACTGAGAAAGCAGAGAAAAAGTGTCACCTGCAACCCGTTCCCTTGGTGCTAGATGAACGAACGTCTCTCCACTTGCTCAGTTCTGAGAGATAAGTGTGTGTGAAAGCCGTCCTTCACCTAGCTTGTTGGGAACACAAAGTTTCTTTTCAGTTGCAAACTCCATTCCATACATATATATGGGGAGGTTCTACCTCCAACTCTGTTTTACAGTGAAAACTGCAGGAACTTCAAACCGGCAGTAGGAAAAAGACTGAGAAAGCAGAGAAAAAGTGTCTCCTGCAACCCGTTCCCATGGTGCTAGATGAACGAACGTCTCTCCACTTGCTCAGTTCTGAGAGATAAGTGTGTGTGAAAGCCGTCCTTCACCTAGCTTGTTGGGAACACAAAGTTTCTTTTCAGTTGCAAACTCCATTCCATACATATATATGGGGAGGTACAAGCTCCAACTCGGTTTGACAGTGAAAACGGCAGGAACTTCAAACCGGCACTAGGAAACAGACTGAGAAAGCAGAGAAAAAGTGTCTCCTGCAACCCGTTCCCTTGGTGCTAGATGAACGAACGTCTCTCCACTTCCTCAGTTCTGAGAGATAAGTGAGTGTGAAATCTGTCCTTCACCTAGCCTGTTGGGAACACAAAGTTTCTTTTCAGTTGCAAACTCCATTCCATACATATATATGGGGAGGTACAAGCTCCAACTCGGTTTGACAGTGAAAACTGCAGGAACTTCAAACCGGCACTAGGAAACAGACTGAGAATGCAGAGATAAATTGTCTCCTGTAACCTGTTCCCTTTGTGCTAGATGAACGAACGTCTCTCCACTTGCTCAGTTCTCAGAGCTAAGTGTGTGTGAAAGCCGTCCTTCAACTAGCTTGTTGGGAACACAAAGTTTCTTTTCAGTTGCAAACTCCATTCCATACATATATATGGGGAGGTACTAGCTCCAACTCGGTTTTACAGTGAAAACTGCAGGAACTTCAAACCGGCACTAGGAATAAGACTGAGAAAGCAGAGAAAAAGTGTCTCCTGCAACCCGTTCCCTTGGTGCTAGATGAACGAACGTCTCTCCACTTGCTCAGTTCTGAGAGATAAGTGTGTGTGAAAGCCGTTCTTCACCTAGCTTGTTGGGAACACAAAGTTTCTTTGCAGTTGCAAACTCCATTCCATACATATATTTGGGGAGGTACTAGCTCCTACTCGGTTTGACAGTGAAAACTGCAGGAACTTCAAACCGGCACTAGGAAACAGACTGAGAGAGCAGAGAAAAAGTGTCTCCTGCAACCCGTTCCCTTGGTGCTAGATGAACGAACGTCTCTCCACTTGCTCAGTTCTGGGAGATATGTGTGTGCGAAAGCCGTCCTTCACCTAGCTTGTTGGGAACACAAAGTTTCTTTTCAGTTGCAAACTCCATTCCATACATATATATGGGGAGGTACTAGCTCCAAATCGGTTTTACAGTGAAAACTGCAGGAACTTCAAACCGGCACTAGGAAAAAGACTGAGAAAGCAGAGAAAAAGTGTCACCTGCAACCCGTTCCCTTGGTGCTAGATGAACGAACGTCTCTCCACTTGCTCAGTTCTGAGAGATAAGTGTGTGTGAAAGCCGTCCTTCAACTAGCTTGTTGGGAACACAAAGTTTCTTTTCAGTTGCAAACTCCATTCCATACATATATATGGGGAGGTACTAGCTGCAAATCGGTTTGACAGTAAAAACTGGAGGAACTTCAAACCGACACTAGGAAAAACACTGAGAAAGCAGAGAATAAGTTTCCCCTGCAACCCGTTCCCTTGGTGCTAGATGAACGAACGTCTCTCCACTTGCTCAGTTCTGAGAGATAAGTGTGTGTGAAAGCCGTCCTTCACCTAGCTTGTTGGGAACACAAAGTTTCTTTTCAGTTGCAAACTCCATTCCATACATATATATGGGGAGGTTCTACCTCCAACTCTGTTTTACAGTGAAAACTGCAGGAACTTCAAACCGGCAGTAGGAAAAAGACTGAGAAAGCAGAGAAAAAGTGTCTCCTGCAACCCGTTCCCATGGTGCTAGATGAACGAACGTCTCTCCACTTGCTCAGTTCTGAGAGATAAGTGTGTGTGAAAGCCGTCCTTCACCTAGCTTGTTGGGAACACAAAGTTTCTTTTCAGTTGCAAACTCCATTCCATACATATATATGGGGAGGTACAAGCTCCAACTCGGTTTGACAGTGAAAACGGCAGGAACTTCAAACCGGCACTAGGAAACAGACTGAGAAAGCAGAGAAAAAGTGTCTCCTGCAACCCGTTCCCTTGGTGCTAGATGAACGAACGTCTCTCCACTTCCTCAGTTCTGAGAGATAAGTGAGTGTGAAATCTGTCCTTCACCTAGCCTGTTGGGAACACAAAGTTTCTTTTCAGTTGCAAACTCCATTCCATACATATATATGGGGAGGTACAAGCTCCAACTCGGTTTGACAGTGAAAACTGCAGGAACTTCAAACCGGCACTAGGAAACAGACTGAGAATGCAGAGATAAATTGTCTCCTGTAACCTGTTCCCTTTGTGCTAGATGAACGAACGTCTCTCCACTTGCTCAGTTCTCAGAGCTAAGTGTGTGTGAAAGCCGTCCTTCAACTAGCTTGTTGGGAACACAAAGTTTCTTTTCAGTTGCAAACTCCATTCCATACATATATATGGGGAGGTACTAGCTCCAACTCGGTTTGACAGTGAAAACTGCAGGAACTTCAAACCGGCACTAGGAAACAGACTGAGAATGCAGAGATAAATTGTCTCCTGTAACCCGTTCCCTTGGTGCTAGATGAACGAACGTCTCTCCACTTGCTCAGTTCTGAGAGATAAGTGTGTGTGAAAGCCGTTCTTCACCTAGCTTGTTGGGAACACAAAGTTTCTTTGCAGTTGCAAACTCCATTCCATACATATATTTGGGGAGGTACTAGCTCCTACTCGGTTTGACAGTGAAAACTGCAGGAACTTCAAACCGGCACTAGGAAACAGACTGAGAGAGCAGAGAAAAAGTGTCTCCTGCAACCCGTTCCCTTGGTGCTAGATTAACGAACGTCTCTCCACTTGCTCAGTTCTGGGAGATATGTGTGTGCGAAAGCCGTCCTTCACCTAGCTTGTTGGGAACACAAAGTTTCTTTTCAGTTGCAAACTCCATTCCATACATATATATGGGGAGGTACTAGCTCCAAATCGGTTTTACAGTGAAAACTGCAGGAACTTCAAACCGGCACTAGGAAAAAGACTGAGAAAGCAGAGAAAAAGTGTCACCTGCAACCCGTTCCATTGGTGCTAGATGAACGAACGTCTCTCCACTTGCTCAGTTCTGAGAGATAAGTGTGTGTGAAAGCCGTCCTTCAACTAGCTTGTTGGGAACACAAAGTTTCTTTTCAGTTGCAAACTCCATTCCATACATATATATGGGGAGGTACTAGCTGCAAATCGGTTTGACAGTAAAAACTGGAGGAACTTCAAACCGACACTAGGAAAAACACTGAGAAAGCAGAGAATAAGTTTCCCCTGCAACCCGTTCCCTTGGTGCTAGATGAACGAACGTCTCTCCACTTGCTCAGTTCTGAGAGATAAGTGTGTGTGAAAGCCGTCCTTCACCTAGCTTGTTGGGAACACAAAGTTTCTTTTCAGTTGCAAACTCCATTCCATACATATATATGGGGAGGTTCTACCTCCAACTCTGTTTTACAGTGAAAACTGGAGGAACTTCAAACCGGCAGTAGGAAAAAGACTGAGAAAGCAGAGAAAAAGTGTCTCCTGCAACCCGTTCCCATGGTGCTAGATGAACGAACGTCTCTCCACTTGCTCAGTTCTGAGAGATAAGTGTGTGTGAAAGCCGTCCTTCACCTAGCTTGTTGGGAACACAAAGTTTCTTTTCAGTTGCAAACTCCATTCCATACATATATATGGGGAGGTACAAGCTCCAACTCGGTTTGACAGTGAAAACGGCAGGAACTTCAAACCGGCACTAGGAAACAGACTGAGAAAGCAGAGAAAAAGTGTCTCCTGCAACCCGTTCCCTTGGTGCTAGATGAACGAACGTCTCTCCACTTCCTCAGTTCTGAGAGATAAGTGAGTGTGAAATCTGTCCTTCACCTAGCCTGTTGGGAACACAAAGTTTCTTTTCAGTTGCAAACTCCATTCCATACATATATATGGGGAGGTACAAGCTCCAACTCGGTTTCACAGTGAAAACTGCAAGAACTTCAAACCGGCACTAGGAAACAGACTGAGAATGCAGAGATAAATTGTCTCCTGTAACCTGTTCCCTTGGTGCTAGATGAACGAACGTCTCTCCACTTGCTCAGTTCTCAGAGCTAAGTGTGTGTGAAAGCCGTCCTTCAACTAGCTTGTTGGGAACACAAAGTTTCTTTTCAGTTGCAAACTCCATTCCATACATATATATGGGGTGGTACTAGCTCCAAATCGGTTTGACAGTGAAAACTGCAGGAACTTCAAACCAGCACTAAGAAACAGACTGAGAAAGCAGAGAAAAAGTTTTTCCCGAAACCCGTTCCCATGGTGCTAGATGAACGAATGTCTCTCCACTTGCTCAGTTCTGAGAGATAATTGTGTTTGAAAGCCGTCCTTCACCTATCTTGTTGGGAACACAAAGTTTCTTTTCAGTTGCAAACTCCATTCCATACATATATATGGGGAGGTACTAGCTCCAACTCGGTTTGACAGTGAAAACTGCAGGAATTTCAAACAAGCACTAGGAAACAGACTGAGGAAACAGAGAAAAATTGTCCCCTGCAACCTGTTCCCTTGGTGCTAGATGAACGAACGTCTCTCCACTTGCTCAGTTCTGAGAGATAAGTGTGTGTGAAAGCCGTCCTTCACCTAGCTTGTTGGGAACACAAAGTTTCTTTTCAGTAGCAAACTCCATTCCATACATATATCTGGTGAGGTACTAGCTCCAAATCGGTTTTACAGTGAAAATTGCAGGAACTTCAAACCGGCACTAGGAAATAGATTGAGAAAGCAGAGAACATGTGTCTCCTGCAATCCGTTCTATTGGTGCTAGATGAACGAACGTCTCTGCACTTGCTCAGTTCTCAGAGATAAGTGTGTGTGAAAGCCGTCCTTCACCTATCTTGTTGGGAACACAAAGTTTCTTTTCACTTGCAAACTCCATTCCATACATATATATGGGGAGGTACTAGTTCCAAATCGGTTTTACAGTGAAAACTGCAGGAACTTCAAACCGGCACTAGGAAACAGACTGAGAAAACAGAGAAATAGTGTCTCCTGCAACCCGCTCCCTTGGTGCTAGATGAACGAACGTCTCTCCACTTGCTCAGTTCTGAGAGATAATTGTGTGTGAAAGCCGTCCTTCACCTAGCTTGTTGGGAACACAAAGTTTCTTTTCAGTTGCAAACTCCATTCCATACATATATATGGGGAGGTACTAGCTCCAACTCGGTTTTACAGTGAAAACTGCAGGAACTTCAAACCGGCACTAGGAATAAGACTGAGAAAGCAGAGAAAAAGTGTCTCCTGCAACCCGTTCCCTTGGTGCTAGATGAACGAACGTCTCTCCACTTGCTCAGTTCTGAGAGATAAGTGTGTGTGAAAGCCGTTCTTCACTTAGCTTGTTGGCAACACAAAGTTTCTTTGCAGTTGCAAACTCCATTCCATACATATATTTGGGGAGGTACTAGCTCCAACTCGTTTTGACAGTGAAAACTGCAGGAACTTCAAACCGGCACTAGGAAACAGACTGAGAGAACAGAGAAAAAGTGTCTCCTGCAACCCGTTCCCTTGGTGCTAGATGAACGAACTTCTCTCCACTTGCTCAGTTCTGAGAGATAAGTGTGTGCGAAAGCCGTCCTTCACCTAGCTTGTTGGGAACACAAAGTTTCTTTTCAGTTGCAAACTCCATTCCATACATATATATGGGGAGGTACTAGCTCCAAATCGGTTTTACAGTGAAAACTGCACGAACTTCAAACCGGCACTAGGAAAAAGACTGAGAAAGCAGAGAAAAAGTGTCTCCTGCAACCCGTTCCCTTGGTGCTAGATGAACGAACGTCTCTCCACTTGCTCAGTTCTGAGAGATAAGTGTGTGTGAATGCCGTCCTTCAACTAGCTTGTTGGGAACACAAAGTTTCTTTTCAGTTGCAAACTCCATTCCATACATATATATGGGGAGGTACTAGCTCCAAATCGGTTTGACAGTGAAAACTGGAGGAACTTCAAACCGGCACTAGGAAAAAGACTGAGAAAGCAGAGAATAAGTGTCTCCTGCAACCCGTTCCCTTGGTGCTAGATGAACGAACGTCTCTCCACTTGCTCAGTTCTGAGAGATAAGTGTGTGTGAAAGCCGTCCTTCACCTAGCTTGTTGGGAACACAAAGTTTCTTTTCAGTTGCAAACTCCATTCCATACATATATATGGGGAGGTACTACCTCCAACTCTGTTTTACAGTGAAAACTGCAGGATCTTCAAACCGGCAGTAGGAAAAAGACTGAGAAAGCAGAGAAAAAGTGTCTCCTGCAACCCGTTCCCATGGTGTTAGATGAACGAACGTCTCTCCACTTGCTCAGTTCTGAGAGATAAGTGTGTGTGAAAGCCGTCCTTCACCTAGCTTGTTGGGAACACAAAGTTTCTTTTCAGTTGCAAACTCCATTCCATACATATATATGGGGAGGTACTACCTCCAACTCTGTTTTACAGTGAAAACTGCAGGATCTTCAAACCGGCAGTAGGAAAAAGACTGAGAAAGCAGAGAAAAAGTGTCTCCTGCAACCCGTTCCCATGGTGTTAGATGAACGAACGTCTCTCCACTTGCTCAGTTCTGAGAGATAAGTGTGTGTGAAAGCCGTCCTTCACCTAGCTTGTTGGGAACACAAAGTACTTTTCAGTTGCAAACTCCATTCCATACATATATATGGGGAGGTACAAGCTCCAACTCGGTTTGACAGTGAAAACGGCAGGAACTTCAAACCGGCACTAGGATACAGACTGAGAAAACAGAGAAAAAGTGTCTCCTGCAACCCGTTCCCTTGGTGCTAGATGAACGAACGTCTCTCCACTTGCTCAGTTCTGAGAGATAAGTGTGTGTGAAAGCCGTCCTTCACCTAGCTTGTTGGGAACACAAAGTACTTTTCAGTTGCAAACTCCATTCCATACATATATATGGGGAGGTACAAGCTCCAACTCGGTTTGACAGTGAAAACGGCAGGAACTTCAAACCGGCACTAGGATACAGACTGAGAAAACAGAGAAAAAGTGTCTCCTGCAACCCGTTCCCTTGGTGCTAGATGAACGAACGTCTCTCCACTTCCTCAGTTCTGAGAGATAAGTGTGTGTGAAAGCCGTCCTTCACCTATCTTGTTGGGAACACAAAGTTTCTTTTCAGTTGCAAACTCCATTCCATACATATATATGGGTAGGTACTAGCTCCAAATCGGTTTTACAGTGAAAACTGCAGGAACTTCAAACCGGCACAAGGAAAAAGACTGAGAAAGCAGAGAAAAAGTGTCTCCTGCAACCCGTTCCCTTGGTGCTAGATGAACGAACGTCTCTCCACTTGCTAAGTTCTGAGAGATAAGTGTGTGTGAAAGCCGTCCTTCAACTAGCTTGTTGGGAACACAAAGTTTCTTTTCAGTTGCAAACTCCATTCCATACATATATATGGGGAGGTACTAGCTCCAAATCGGTTTGACAGTGAAAACTGGAGGAACTTCAAACCGGCACTAGGAAAAAGACTGAGAAAGCAGAGAATAAGTGTCTCCTGCAACCCGTTCCCTTGGTGCTAGATGAACGAACGTCTCTCCACTTGCTCAGTTCTGAGAGATAAGTGTGTGTGAAAGCCGTCCTTCACCTAGCTTGTTGGGAACACAAAGTTTCTTTTCAGTTGCAAACTCCATTCCATACATATATATGGGGAGGTACTACCTCCAACTCTGTTTTACAGTGAAAACTGCAGGAACTTCAAACCGGCAGTAGGAAAAAGACTGAGAAAGCAGAGAAAAATTGTCTCCTGTAACTGTTCCCTTGGTGCTAGATGAACGAACGTCTCTCCACTTGCTCAGTTCTCAGAGCTAAGTGTGTGTGAAAGCCGTCCTTCAACTAGCTTGTTGGGAACACAAAGTTTCTTTTCAGTTGCAAACTCCATTCCATAAATATATATGGGGTGGTACTAGCTCCAACTCGGTTTTACAGTGAAAACTGCAGGAACTTCAAACCGGCACTAAGAAACAGACTGAGAAAGCAGAGAAAAATTTTTCCTGAAACCCGTTCCCATGGTGCTAGATGAACGAATGTCTCTCCACTTGCTCAGTTCTGAGAGATAATTGTGTGTGAAAGCCGTCCTTCACCTATCTTGTTGGGAACACAAAGTTTCTTTTCAGTTGCAAACTCCATTCCATACATATATATGGGGAGGTACTAGCTCCAAATCGGTTTGACAGTGAAAACTGCAGGAATTTCAAACAAGCACTAGGAAACAGACTGAGGAAGCAGAGAAAAACTGTCTCCTGCAACCTGTTCCCTTGGTGCTAGATGAACGAACGTCTCTCCACTTGCTCAGTTCTGAGAGATAATTGTGTGTGAAAGCCGTCCTTCACCTATCTTGTTGGGAACACAAAGTTTCTTTTCAGTTGCAAACTCCATTCCATACATATATATGGGGAGGTACTAGCTCCAACTCGGTTTTACAGTGAAAACTGCAGGAACTTCAAACCGGCACTAAGAAACAGACTGAGAAAGCAGAGAAAAATTTTTCCTGAAACCCGTTCCCATGGTGCTAGATGAACGAATGTCTCTCCACTTGCTCAGTTCTGAGAGATAATTGTGTGTGAAAGCCGTCCTTCACCTAGCTTGTTGGGAACACAAAGTTTCTTTTCAGTAGCAAACTCCATTCCATACATATATCTGGTCAGGTACTAGCTCCAAATCGGTTTTACAGTGAAAACTGCAGGAACTTTAAACCGGCACTAGGAAACAGACTGAGAAAGCAGAGAAAAAGTGTCTCCTGCAACCCGTTCCCTTGGTGCTAGATGAACGAAAGTCTCTGCACTTGCTCAGTTCTGAGAGTTAATTGTGTGTGAAAGCCGTCCTTCACCTAGCTTGCTGGGAACACAAAGTTTCTTTTCAGTTGCAAACTCCATTCCATACATATATATGGGGAGGTACTAGCTCCAACTCGGTTTGACAGTGAAAACTGCAGGAACTTCAAACCGGCACTAGGAAACAGATTGAGAAATCAGAGAAAATGTGTCTCCTGCAATCCGTTCCATTGGTGCTAGATGAACGAACGTCTCTCCACTTGCTAAGTTCTGAGAGATAAGTGTGTGTGAAAGCCGTCCTTCACCTAGCTTGTTGGGAACACAAAGTTTCTTTTCAGTTGCAAACTCCATTCCATACATATATATGGGGAGGTACAAGCTCCAACTCGGTTTTACAGTGAAAACTGCAGGAACTTCAAACCGGCACTAGGAAACAGACTGAGAAAACGGAGAAATAGTGTCTCCTGCAACCCGTTCCCTTGGTGCTAGATGAACGAACGTCTCTCCGCTTGCTCAGTTCTGAGAGATAAGTGTGTGTGAAAGCCGTCCTTCACCTAGCTTGTTGGGAACACAAAGTTTCTTTTCAGTAGCAAACTCCATTCCATACATATATCTGGTGAGGTACTAGCTCCAACTCGGTTTTACAGTGAAAACTGCAGGAACTTCAAACCGGCACTAGGAAACAGACTGAGAAAGCAGAGAAAAAGTGTCTCCTGCAACCCGTTCCCTTGGTGCTAGATGAACGAAAGTCTCTCCACTTGCTCAGTTCTGAGAGATAATTGTGTGTGAAAGCCGTCCTTCACCTAGCTTGTTGGGAACACAAAGTTTCTTTTCAGTTGCAAACTCCATTCCATACATATATATGGGGAGGTACAAGCTCCAACACGGTTTGACAGTGAAAACTGCAGGAACTTCAAACCGGCACTAGGAAACAGATTGAGAAAGCAGAGAAAATGTGTCTCCTGCAATCCGTTCCATTGGTGCTAGATGAACGAACGTCTCTGCACTTGCTCAGTTCTCAGTGATAAGTGTGTGTGAAAGCCGTCCTTAACCTAGCTTGTTGGGAACACAAAGTTTCTTTTAAGTTGCAAACTCCATTCCATACATATATATGGGGTGGTACTAGCTCCAACTCGGTTTGACAGTGAAAACTGCAGGAACTTCAAACCGGCACTAAGAAACAGACTGAGAAAGCAGAGAAAAAGTTTTTCCTGAAACCCGTTCCCATGGTGCTAGATGAACGAATGTCTCTCCACTTGCTAAGTTCTGAGAGATAAGTGTGTGTGAAAGCCGACCTTCGCCTATCTTGTTGGGAACAAAAAGTTTCTTTTCAGTTGCAAACTCCATTCCATACATATATATGGGGAGGTACTAGCTCCAACTCGGTTTGACAGTGAAAACTGCAGGAACTTCAAACCGGCACTAGGAAACAGATTGAGAAATCAGAGAAAATGTGTCTCCTGCAATCCGTTCCATTGGTGCTAGATGAACGAACGTCTCTGCACTTGCTCAGTTCTCAGTGATAAGTGTGTGTGAAAGCCGTGCTTAACATAGCTTGTTGGGAACACAAAGTTTCTTTTAAGTTGCAAACTCCATTCCATACATATATATGGGGAGGTACTAGCTCCAACCCGGTTTGACAGTGAAAACTGCAGGAACTTCAGACTGGCACTAGGAAACAGACTGAGAAAACAGAGAAATAGTGTCTCCTGCAACCCGTTCCCTTGGTGCTAGATGAACGAACGTCTCTCCACTTGCTCAGTTCTGAGAGACAAGTGTGTGTGAAAGCCGTTCTTCACCTAGCTTGTTGGGAAAACAAAGTTTCTTTTCAGTTGCAAACTCCATTCCATATATATATATGGGGAGGAACAAGCTCCAACTCGGTTTTACAGTGAAAAATGCAGGAACTTCAAACCGGCACTAGGAAAAAGACTGAGAATGCAGAGAAAAATTGTCTCCTGTAACCTGATCCCTTGGTGCTAGATGAACGAACGTCTCTCCACTTGCTCAGTTCTCAGAGTTAAGTGTGTGTGAAAGCCGTCCTTCAACTAGCTTGTTGGGAACACAAAGTTTCTTTTCAGTTGCAAACTCCATTCCATACATATATATGGGGTGGTACTAGCTCCAACTCGGTTTGACAGTGAAAACTGCAGGAACTTCAAACCGGCACTAAGAAACAGACTGAGAAAGCAGAGAAAAAGTTTTTCCTGAAACCCGTTCCCATGGTGCTAGATGAACGAATGTCTCTCCACTTGCTAAGTTCTGAGAGATAAGTGTGTGTGAAAGCCGTCCTTCGCCTATCTTGTTGGGAACAAAAAGTTTCTTTTCAGTTGCAAACTCCATTCCATACATATATATGGGGAGGTACTAGCTCCAACTCGGTTTGACAGTGAAAACTGCAGGAACTTCAAACCGGCACTAGGAAACAGATTGAGAAATCAGAGAAAATGTTTCTCCTGCAATCCGTTCCATTGGTGCTAGATGAACGAAAGTCTCTGCACTTGCTCAGTTCTCAGAGATAAGTGTGTGTGAAAGCCATCCTTCACCTAGCTTGTTGGGAACACAAAGTTTCTTTTCAGTTGCAAACTCCATTCCATACATATATATGGGGAGGTACAAGCTCCAACTCGATTTGACAGTGAAAACTGCAGGAACTTCAAACCGGCACTAGGAAACAGACTGAGAAAACAGAGAAGTAGTGTCTCCTGCCACCCGTTCCTTTGGTGCTAGATGAACGAACGTCTCTCCACTTGCTAAGTTCTGAGAGATAATTGTGTGTGAAAGCCGTCCTTCACCTAGCTTGTTGGGAACACAAAGTTTCTTTTCAGTTGCAAACTCCATTCCATACATATATATGGGGAGGTACAAGCTCCAACTCGGTTTTACAGTGAAAACTGCAGGAACTTCAAACCGGCACTAGGAAACAGACTGAGAAAACAGAGAAATAGTGTCTCCTGCAACCCGTTCCCTTGGTGCTAGATGAACGAACGTCTCTCCACTTGCTCAGTTCTGAGAGATAAGTGTGTGTGAAAGCCGTCCTTCACCTAGCTTGTTGGGAACAAAAAGTTTCTTTTCAGTTGCAAACTCCATTCCATACATATATATGGGGAGGTACAAGCTCCAACTCGGTTTGACAGTGAAAACTGCAGGAACTTCAAACCGGCACTAGGAAACAGACTGAGAAAACAGAGAAGTAGTGTCTCCTGCCACCCGTTCCCTTGGTGCTAGATGAACGAACGTCTCTCCACTTGCTAAGTTCTGAGAGATAATTGTGTGTGAAAGCCGTCCTTCACATAGCTTGTTGGGAACACAAAGTTTCTTTTCAGGTGCAAACTCCATTCCATACATATATATGGGGAGGTACAAGCTCCAACTCGGTTTTACAGTGAAAACTGCAGGAACTTCAAACAGGCACTAGGAAACAGACTGAGAAAACAGAGAAATAGTGTCTCCTGCAACCCGTTCCCTTGGTGCTAGATGAACGAACGTCTCTCCACTTGCTCAGTTCTGAGAGATAAGTGTGTGTGAAAGCCGTCCTTCACCTAGCTTGTTGGGAACACAAAGTTTCTTTTCAGTAGCAAACTCCATTCCATACATATATCTGGTGAGGTACTAGCTCCAAATCGGTTTTACAGTGAAAACTGCAGGAACTTCAAACCGGCACTAGGAAACAGACTGAGAAAGCAGAGAAAAAGTGTCTCCTGCAACCCGTTCCCTTGGTGCTAGATGAACGAAAGTCTCTCCACTTGCTCAGTTCTGAGAGATAATTGTGTGTGAAAGCCGTCCTTCACCTAGCTTGTTGGGAACACAAAGTTTCTTTTCAGTTGCAAACTCCATTCCACACATATATATGGGGAGGTACAAGCTCCAACTCGTTTTGACAGTGAAAACTGCAGGAACTTCAAACCGGCACTAGGAAACAGATTGAGAAAGCAGAGAAAATGTGTCTCCTGCAATCCGTTCCATTGGTGCTAGATGAACGAACGTCTCTGCACTTGCTCAGTTCTCAGTGATAAGTGTGTGTGAAAGCCGTCCTTAACATAGCTTGTTGGGAACACAAAGTTTCTTTTAAGTTGCAAACTCCATTCCATACATATATATGGGGTGGTACAAGCTCCAACTCGGTTTGACAGTGAAAACTGCAGGAACTTCAAACCGGCACTAAGAAACAGACTGAGAAAGCAGAGAAAAAGTTTTTCCTGAAAACCGTTCCCATGGTGCTAGATGAACGAATGTCTCTCCACTTGCTAAGTTCTGAGAGATAAGTGTGTGTGAAAGCCGTCCTTCGCCTATCTTGTTGGGAACAAAAAGTTTCTTTTCAGTTGCAAACTCCATTCCATACATATATATGGGGAGGTACTAGCTCCAACTCGGTTTGACAGTGAAAACTGCAGGAACTTCAAACCGGCACTAGGAAACAGATTGAGAAATCAGAGAAAATGTGTCTCCTGCAATCCGTTCCATTGGTGCTAGATGAACGAACGTCTCTGCACTTGCTCAGTTCTCAGAGATAAGTGTGTGTGAAAGCCATCCTTCACCTAGCTTGTTGGGAACACAAAGTTTCTTTTCAGTTGCAAACTCCATTCCATACATATATATGGGGAGGTACAAGCTCCAACTCGGTTTGACTTTGAAAACTGCAGGAACTTCAAACCGGCACTAGGAAACAGACTGAGAAAACAGAGAAGTAGTGTCTCCTGCAACCCGTTCCCTTGGTGCTAGATGAACGAACGTCTCTCCACTTGCTCAGTTCTGAGAGATAAGTGTGTGTGAAAGCCGTACTTCAACTAGCTTGTTGGGAACACAAAGTTTCTTTTCAGTAGCAAACTCCATTCCATACATATATCTGGTGAGGTACTAGCTCCAAATCGGTTTTACAGTGAAAACTGCAGGAACTTCAAACCGGCACTAGGAAACAGACTGAGAAAGCAGAGAAAAAGTGTCTCCTGCAACCCGTTCCCTAGGTGCTAGATGAACGAAAGTCTCTCCACTTGCTCAGTTCTGAGAGATAATTGTGTGTGAAAGCCGTTCTTCACCTAGCTTGTTGGGAACACAAAGTTTCTTTTCAGTTGCAAACTCCATTCCATACATATATATGGGGAGGTACAAGCTCCAACTCGTTTTGACAGTGAAAACTGCAGGAACTTCAAACCGGCACTAGGAAACAGATTGAGAAAGCAGAGAAAATGTGGCTCCTGCAATCCGTTCCATTGGTGCTAGATGAACGAACGTCTCTGCACTTGCTCAGTTCTCAGTGATAAGTGTGTGTGAAAGCCGTCCTTAACCTAGCTTGTTGGGAACACAAAGTTTCTTTTAAGTTGCAAACTCCATTCCATACATATATATGGGGAGGTACTAGCTCCAACTCGTTTTGACAGTGAACACTGCAGGAACTTCAGACTGGCACTAGGAAACAGAGTGAGAAAACAGAGAAATAGTGTCTCCTGCAACCCGTTCCCTTGGTGCTAGATGAACGAACGTCTCTCCACTTGCTCAGTTCTGAGAGATAACTGTGTGTGAAAGCCGTCCTTCACCTAGCTTGTTGGGAACACAAAGTTTCTTTTCAGTATCAAACTCCAATCCATACATATATCTGGTGAGTTACTAGCTCCAAATCGGTTTTACAGTGAAAACGGCAGGAACTTCAAACCGGCACTAGGAAACAGACTGAGAAAGCAGAGAAAAAGTGTCTCCTGCAACCCGTTCCCTTGGTGCTAGATGAACGAAAGTCTCTCCACTTCCTCAGTTCTGAGAGATAATTGTGTGTGAAAGCCGTACTTCACATAGTTTGTTGGGAACACAAAGTTTTTTTTCAGTTGCAAACTCCATTCCATACATATATATGGGGAGGTACAAGCTCCATCACGGTTTTACAGTGAAAACGGCAGGAACTTCAAACCGGCACTAGGAAACAGTTTGAGAAAGCAGAGAAAATGTGTCTCCTGCAATCCGTACCATTGGTGCTAGATGAACGAACGTCTCTGCACTTGCTCAGTTCTCAGAGTTAGGTGTGTGTGAAAGCCGTCTTTCACATAACTTGTTGGGAACACAAAGTTTCTTTTCAGTTGCAAACTCCATTCCATACATATATATGGGGAGGTACTAGCTCCAAATCGGTTTTACAGTGAAAACTGCAGGAACTTCAAACCGGCACTAGGAAACAGACTGAGAAAACAGAGAAATAGTGTCTCCTGCAACCCGTTCCCTTGGTGCTAGATGAACGAAGTTCTCCCAACTTGCTCAGTTCTGAGAGATAAGTGTGTGTGAAAGCCGTCCTTCACCTAGCTTGTAGGGAACACAAAGTTTCTTTTCAGTTGCAAACTCCATTCCATACATATATATGGGGTGGTACTAGCTCCAACTCGGTTTTACAGTGAAAACTGCAGGAACTTCAAACCGGCACTAGGAAAAAGACTGAGAAAGCAGAGAAAAAGTGTCTCCTGCAACCCGTTCCCTTGGTGCTAGATGAAAGAACGTCTCTCCACTTGCTCAGTTCTGAGAGATAAGTGTGTGTGAAAGCCGTCCTTCACCTAGCTTGTTGGGAACACAAAGTTTCTTTTCAGTTGCAAACTCCATTCCATACATATATATGGGGAGGAACAAGCTCCAACTCGGTTTTACAGTGAAAACTGCAGGAACTTCAAACCGGTACTAGGAAAAAGACTGAGAATGCAGAGAAAAATTGTCTCCTGTAACCTGTTCCCTTGGTGCTAGATGAACGAAAGTCTTTCCACTTGCTCAGTTCTCAGAGTAAAGTGTGTGTGAAAGCCGTCCTTCAACTAGCTTGTTGGGAACACAAAGTTTCTTTTCAGTTGCAAACTCCATTCCATACATAAATATGGGGTGGTACTAGCTCCAACTCGGCTTGAAAGTGAAAACTGCAGGAACTTCAAACCGGCACTAAGAAACAGACTGAGAAAGCAGAGAAAAAGTTTTTCCTGAAACCCGTTCCCATGGTGCTAGGTGAACGAAAGTCTCTCCACTTGCTAAGTTCTGAGAGATAAGTGTGTGTGAAAGCCGTCCTTCGCCAATCTTGTTGGGAACAAAAAGTTTCTTTTCACTTGCAAACTCCAATCCATACATATATATGGGGAGGTACTAGCTCCAACTCTGTTTGACATTGAAAACTGCAGGAACTTCAAACCGGCACTAGGAAACAGATTGAGAAATCAGAGAAAATGTGTCTCCTGCAATCCGTTCCATTGGTGCTAGATGAACGAACGTCTCTGCACTTGCTCAGTTCTCAGAGATAAGTGTGTGTGAAAGCCATCCTTCACCTAGCTTGTTGGGAACACAAAGTTTCTTTTCAGTTGCAAACTCCATTCCATACATATATATGGGGAGGTACAAGCTCCAACTCGGTTTGACAGTGAAAACTGCAGGAACTTCAAACCGGCACTAGGAAACAGACTGAGAAAACAGAGAAGTAGTGTCTCCTGCAACCCGTTCCCTTGGTGCTAGATGAACGAAGTTCTCCCAACTTGCTCAGTTCTGAGAGATAAGTGTGTGTGAAAGCCGTCCTTCACCTAGCTTGTTGGGAACACAAAGTTTCTTTTCAGTTGCAAACTCCATTCCATACATATATATGGGGTGGTACTAGCTCCAACTCGGTTTTACAGTGATAACTGCAGGAACTTCAAACCGGCACTAGGAAAAAGACTGAGAAAGCAGAGAAAAAATGTCTCCTGCAACCCGTTCCCTTGGTGCTAGATGAAAGAACGTCTCTCCTCTTGCTCATTTCTGAGAGATATCTGTGTGTGAAAGCCGTCCTTCACCTAGCTTGTTGGGAACACAAAGTTTCTTTTCAGTTGCAAACTCCATTCCATACATATATATGGGGAGGAACAAGCTCCAACTCGGTTTTACAGTGAAAACTGCAGGAACTTCAAACCGGCACTAGGAAAAAGACTGAGAATGCAGAGAAAAATTGTCTCCTGTAACCTGTTCCCTTGGTGCTAGATGAACGAACGTCTCTCCACTTGCTCAGTTCTCAGAGTTAAGTGTGTGTGAAAGCCGTCCTTCAACTAGCTTGTTGGGAACACAAAGTTTCTTTTCAGTTGCAAACTCCATTCCATACATAAATATGGGGTGGTACTAGCTCCAACTCGGCTTGAAAGTGAAAACTGCAGGAACTTCAAACCGGCACTAAGAAACAGACTGAGAAAGCAGAGAAAAAGTTTTTCCTGAAACCCGTTCCCATGGTGCTAGATGAACGAATGTCTCTCCACTTGCTAAGTTCTGAGAGATATGTGTGTGTGAAAGCCGTCCTTCGCCTATCTTGTTGGGAACAAAAAGTTTCTTTTCAGTTGCAAACTCCATTCCATACATATATATGGGGAGGTACTAGCTCCAACTCGGTTTGACAGTGAAAACTGCAGGAACTTCAAACCGGCACTAGGAAACAGATTGAGAAATCAGAGAAAATGTGTCTCCTGCAATCCGTTCCATTGGTGCTAGATGAACGAACGTCTCTGCACTTGCTCAGTTCTCAGAGATAAGTGTGTGTGAAAGCCATCCTTCACCTAGCTTGTTGGGAACACAAAGTTTCTTTTCAGTTGCAAACTCCATTCCATACATATATATGGGGAGGTACAAGCTCCAACTCGGTTTGACAGTGAAAACTGCAGGAACTTCAAACCGGCACTAGGAAACAGACTGAGAAAACAGAGAAGTAGTGTCTCCTGCAACCCGTTCCCTTGGTGCTAGATGAACGAACGTCTCTCCACTTGCTAAGTTCTGAGAGATAAGTGTGTGTGAAAGCCGTCCTTCACCTAGCTTGTTGGGAACACAAAGTTTCTTTTCAGTTGCAAACTCCATTCCATACATATATATGGGGAGGTACAAGCTCCAACTCGGTTTTACAGTGAAAACTGCAGGAACTTCAAACCGGCACTAGGAAACAGACTGAGAAAACAGAGAAATAGTGTCTCCTGCAACCCGTTCCCTTGGTGCTTGATGAACGAACGTCTCTCCACTTGCTCAGTTCTGAGAGATAAGTGTGTGTGAAAGCCGTCCTTCACCTAGCTTGTTGGGAACACAAAGTTTCTTTTCAGTAGCAAACTCCATTCCATACATATATCTGGTGAGGTACTAGCTCCAAATCGGTTTTACAGTGAAAACTGCAGGAACTTCAAACCGGCACTAGGAAACAGACTGAGAAAGCAGAGAAAAAGTGTCTCCTGCAACCCGTTCCCTTGGTGCTAGATGAACGAAAGTCTCTCCACTTGCTCAGTTCTGAGAGATAATTGTGTGTGAAAGCCATCCTTCACCTAGCTTGTTGGGAACACAAAGTTTCTTTTCAGTTGCAAACTCCATTCCATACATATATAAGGGGAGGTACAAGCTCCAACTCGTTTTTACAGTGAAAACTGCAGGAACTTCATACCGGCACTAGGAAACAGATTGAGAAAGCAGAGAAAATGTGTCTCCTGCAATCCGTTCCATTGGTGCTAGATGAACGAACGTCTCTGCACTTGCTCAGTTCTCAGTGATAAGTGTGTGTGAAAGCCGTCCTTCACCTAGCTTGTTGGGAACACAAAGTTTCTTTTCAGTTGCAAACTCCATTCCATACATATATATGGGGTGGTACTAGCTCCAACTCGGTTTGACAGTGAAAACTGCAGGAACTTCAAACCGGCACTAAGAAACAGACTGAGAAAGCAGAGAAAAAGTTTTTCCTGAAACCCGTTCCCATGGTGCTAGGTGAACGAAAGTCTCTCCACTTGCTAAGTTCTGAGAGATAAGTGTGTGTGAAAGCCGTCCTTCGCCAATCTTGTTGGGAACAAAAAGTTTCTTTTCAGTTGCAAACTCCAATCCATACATATATATGGGGAGGTACTAGC
Organism: Camelus dromedarius; assembly: GCF_036321535.1. Taxonomy (NCBI): domain Eukaryota; kingdom Metazoa; phylum Chordata; class Mammalia; order Artiodactyla; family Camelidae; genus Camelus; species Camelus dromedarius. The sequence continues at coordinate 715,027 of NW_026989782.1, read as the reverse complement.
TCCAACTCGGTTTGACATTGAAAACTGCAGGAACTTCAAACCGGCAGTAGGAAACAGATTGAGAAATCAGAGAAAATGTGTCTCCTGCAATCCGTTCCATTGGTGCTAGATGAACGAACGTCTCTGCACTTGCTCAGTTCTCAGAGATAAGTGTGTGTGAAAGCCATACTTCACCTAGCTTGTTGGGAACACAAAGTTTCTTTTCAGTTGCAAACTCCATTCCATACATATATATGGGGAGGTACAAGCTCCAACTCGGTTTGACAGTGAAAACTGCAGGAACTTCAAACCGGCACTAGGAAACAGACTGAGAAAACAGAGAAGTAGTGTCTCCTGCAACCCGTTCCCTTGGTGCTAGATGAACGAAGTTCTCGCAACTTGCTCAGTTCTGATAGATAAGTGTGTGTGAAAGCCGTCCTTCACCTAGCTTGTTGGGAACACAAAGTTTCTTTTCAGTTGCAAACTCCATTCCATACATATATATGGGGTGGTACTAGCTCCAACTCGGTTTTACAGTGATAACTGCAGGAACTTCAAACCGGCACTAGGAAAAAGACTGAGAAAGCAGAGAAAAAGTGTCTCCTGCAACCCGTTCCCTTGGTGCTAGATGAAAGAACGTCTCTCCTCTTGCTCATTTCTGAGAGATAAGTGTGTGTGAAAGCCGTCCTTCACCTAGCTTGTTGGGAACACAAAGTTTCTTTTCAGTTGCAAACTCCATTCCATACATATATATGGGGAGGAACAAGCTCCAACTCGGTTTTACAGTGAAAACTGCAGGAACTTCAAACCGGCACTAGGAAAAAGACTGAGAATGCAGAGAAAAATTGTCTCCTGTAACCTGTTCCCTTGGTGCTAGATGAACGAACGTCTCTCCACTTGCTCAGTTCTCAGAGTTAAGTGTGTGTGAAAGCCGTCCTTCAACTAGCTTGTTGGGAACACAAAGTTTCTTTTCAGTTGCAAACTCCATTCCATACATAAATATGGGGTGGTACTAGCTCCAACTCGGCTTGAAAGTGAAAACTGCAGGAACTTCAAACCGGCACTAAGAAACAGACTGAGAAAGCAGAGAAAAAGTTTTTCCTGAAACCCGTTCCCATGGTGCTAGATGAACGAATGTCTCTCCACTTGCTAAGTTCTGAGAGATAAGTGTGTGTGAAAGCCGTCCTTCGCCTATCTTGTTGGGAACAAAAAGTTTCTTTTCAGTTGCAAACTCCATTCCATACATATATATGGGGTGGTACTAGCTCCAACTCGGCTTGAAATTGAAAACTGCAGGAACTTCAAACCGGCACTAAGAAACAGACTGAGAAAGCAGAGAAAAAGTTTTTCCTGAAACCCGTTCCCATGGTGCTAGGTGAACGAAAGTCTCTCCACTTGCTAAGTTCTGAGAGATAAGTGTGTGTGAAAGCCGTCCTTCGCCAATCTTGTTGGGAACAAAAAGTTTCTTTTCAGTTGCAAACTCCAATCCATACATATATATGGGGAGGTACTAGCTCCAACTCGGTTTGACATTGAAAACTGCAGGAACTTCAAACCGGCAGTAGGAAACAGATTGAGAAATCAGAGAAAATGTGTCTCCTGCAATCCGTTCCATTGGTGCTAGATGAACGAACGTCTCTGCACTTGCTCAGTTCTCAGAGATAAGTGTGTGTGAAAGCCATACTTCACCTAGCTTGTTGGGAACACAAAGTTTCTTTTCAGTTGCAAACTCCATTCCATACATATATATGGGGAGGTACAAGCTCCAACTCGGTTTGACAGTGAAAACTGCAGGAACTTCAAACCGGCACTAGGAAACAGACTGAGAAAACAGAGAAGTAGTGTCTCCTGCAACCCGTTCCCTTGGTGCTAGATGAACGAAGTTCTCGCAACTTGCTCAGTTCTGATAGATAAGTGTGTGTGAAAGCCGTCCTTCACCTAGCTTGTTGGGAACACAAAGTTTCTTTTCAGTTGCAAACTCCATTCCATACATATATATGGGGTGGTACTAGCTCCAACTCGGTTTTACAGTGATAACTGCAGGAACTTCAAACCGGCACTAGGAAAAAGACTGAGAAAGCAGAGAAAAAGTGTCTCCTGCAACCCGTTCCCTTGGTGCTAGATGAAAGAACGTCTCTCCTCTTGCTCATTTCTGAGAGATAAGTGTGTGTGAAAGCCGTCCTTCACCTAGCTTGTTGGGAACACAAAGTTTCTTTTCAGTTGCAAACTCCATTCCATACATATATATGGGGAGGAACAAGCTCCAACTCGGTTTTACAGTGAAAACTGCAGGAACTTCAAACCGGCACTAGGAAAAAGACTGAGAATGCAGAGAAAAATTGTCTCCTGTAACCTGTTCCCTTGGTGCTAGATGAACGAACGTCTCTCCACTTGCTCAGTTCTCAGAGTTAAGTGTGTGTGAAAGCCGTCCTTCAACTAGCTTGTTGGGAACACAAAGTTTCTTTTCAGTTGCAAACTCCATTCCATACATAAATATGGGGTGGTACTAGCTCCAACTCGGCTTGAAAGTGAAAACTGCAGGAACTTCAAACCGGCACTAAGAAACAGACTGAGAAAGCAGAGAAAAAGTTTTTCCTGAAACCCGTTCCCATGGTGCTAGATGAACGAATGTCTCTCCACTTGCTAAGTTCTGAGAGATAAGTGTGTGTGAAAGCCGTCCTTCGCCTATCTTGTTGGGAACAAAAAGTTTCTTTTCAGTTGCAAACTCCATTCCATACATATATATGGGGAGGTACTAGCTCCAACTCGGTTTGACAGTGAAAACTGCAGGAACTTCAAACCGGCACTAGGAAACAGATTGAGAAATCAGAGAAAATGTGTCTCCTGCAATCCGTTCCATTGGTGCTAGATGAACGAACGTCTCTGCACTTGCTCAGTTCTCAGAGATAAGTGTGTGTGAAAGCCATCCTTCACCTAGCTTGTTGGGAACACAAAGTTTCTTTTCAGTTGCAAACTCCATTCCATACATATATATGGGGAGGTACAAGCTCCAACTCGGTTTGACAGTGAAAACTGCAGGAACTTCAAACCGGCACTAGGAAACAGACTGAGAAAACAGAGAAGTAGTGTCTCCTGCAACCCGTTCCCTTGGTGCTAGATGAACGAACGTCTCTCCACTTGCTAAGTTCTGAGAGATAAGTGTGTGTGAAAGCCGTCCTTCACCTAGCTTGTTGGGAACACAAAGTTTCTTTTCAGTTGCAAACTCCATTCCATACATATATATGGGGAGGTACAAGCTCCAACTCGGTTTTACAGTGAAAACTGCAGGAACTTCAAACCGGCACTAGGAAACAGACTGAGAAAACAGAGAAATAGTGTCTCCTGCAACCCGTTCCCTTGGTGCTAGATGAACGAACGTCTCTCCACTTGCTCAGTTCTGAGAGATAAGTGTGTGTGAAAGCCGTCCTTCACCTAGCTTGTTGGGAACACAAAGTTTCTTTTCAGTAGCAAACTCCATTCCATACAAATATCTGGTGAGGTACTAGCTCCAAATCGGTTTTACAGTGAAAACTGCAGGAACTTCAAACCGGCACTAGGAAACAGACTGAGAAAGCAGAGAAAAAGTGTCTCCTGCAACCCGTTCCCTTGGTGCTAGATGAACGAAAGTCTCTCCACTTGCTCAGTTCTGAGAGATAATTGTGTGTGAAAGCCGTCCTTCACCTAGCTTGTTGGGAACACAAAGTTTCTTTTCAGTTGCAAACTCCATTCCATACATATATAAGGGGAGGTACAAGCTCCAACTCGTTTTGACAGTGAAAACTGCAGGAACTTCATACCGGCACTAGGAAACAGATTGAGAAAGCAGAGAAAATGTGTCTCCTGCAATCCGTTCCATTGGTGCTAGATGAACGAACGTCTCTGCACTTGCTCAGTTCTCAGTGATAAGTGTGTGTGAAAGCCGTCCTTAACCTAGCTTGTTGGGAACACAAAGTTTCTTTTAAGTTGCAAACTCCATTCCATACATATATATGGGGAGGTACTAGCTCCAACTCGGTTTGACAGTGAAAACTGCAGGAACTTCAGACTGGCACTAGGAAACAGACTGAGAAAACAGAGAAATAGTGTCTCCTGCAACCCGTTCCCTTGGTGCTAGATGAACGAACGTCTCTCCTTTGCTCAGTTCTGAGTGATAAGTGTGTGTGAAAGCCGTTCTTCACCTAGCTTGTTGGGAACACAAAGTTTCTTTTCAGTTGCAAACTCCATTCCATACATATATATTGGGAGGTACAAGCTCCAACTCGGTTTTACAGTGAAAACTGCAGGAACTTCAAACCGGCACTAGGAAAAAGACTGAGAAAGCAGAGAAAAAGTGTCTCCTGCAACCCGTTCCCTTGGTGTAGATGAACGGACGTCTCTCCACTTGCTCAGTTCTGAGAGATAACTGTGTGTGAAAGCCGTCCTTCACCTAGCTTGTTGGGAACACAAAGTTTCTTTTCAGTATCAAACTCCAATCCATACATATATCTGGTGAGTTACTAGCTCCAACTCGGTTTGACAGTGAAAACTGCAGGAACTTCAAACCGGCACTAGGAAACAGACTGAGAAAGCATAGAAAAAGTGTCTCCTGCAACCCGTTCCCTTGGTGCTAGATGAACGAAAGTCTCTCCACTTGCTCAGTTCTGAGAGATAATTGTGTGTGAAAGCCGTACTTCACCTAGTTTGTTGGGAACACAAAGTTTCTTTTCAGTTGCAAACTCCATTCCATACATATATATGGGGAGGTACAAGCTCCAACACTGTTTTACAGTGAAAATTGCAGGAACTTCAAACCGGCACTAGGAAACAGATTGAGAAAGCAGAGAAAATGTGTCTCCTGCAATCCGTTCCATTGGTGCTAGATGAACGAACGTCTCTGCACTTGCTCAGTTCTCAGAGATAAGTGTGTGTGAAAGCCGTCTTTCACATAGCTTGTTGGGAACACAAAGTTTCTTTTCAGTTGCAAACTCCATTCCATACATATATATGGGGAGGTACTAGCTCCAAATCGGTTTTACAGTGAAAACTGCAGGAACTTCAAACCGGCACTAGGAAACAGACTGAGAAAAAAGAGAAATAGTGTCTCCTGCAACCCGTTCCCTTGGTGCTAGATGAACGAAGTTCTCCCAACTTGCTCAGTTCTGAGAGATAAGTGTGTGTGAAAGCCGTCCTTCACCTAGCTTGTAGGGAACACAAAGTTTCTTTTCAGTTGCAAACTCCATTCCATACATATATATGGGGTGGTACTAGCTCCAACTCGGTTTTACAGTGAAAACTGCAGGAACTTCAAACCGGCACTAGGAAAAAGACTGAGAAAGCAGAGAAAAAGTGTCTCCTGCAACCCGTTCGCTTGGTGCTAGATGAAAGAACGTCTCTCCACTTGCTCAGTTCTGAGAGATAAGTGTGTGTGAAAGCCGTCCTTCACCTAGCTTGTTGGGAACACAAAGTTTCTTTTCAGTTGCAAACTCCATTCCATACATATATATGTGGAGGAACAAGCTCCAACTCGGTTTTACACTGAAAACTGCAGGAACTTCAAACCGGCACTAGGAAAAAGACTGAGAATGCAGAGAAAAATTGTCTCCTGTAACCTGTTCCCTTGGTGCTAGATGAACGAAAGTCTCTCCACTTGCTCAGTTCTCAGAGTTAAATGTGTGTGAAAGCCGTCCTTCAACTAGCTTGTTGGGAACACAAAGTTTCTTTTCAGTTGCAAACTCCATTCCATACATAAATATGGGGTGGTACTAGCTCCAACTCGGCTTGAAAGTGAAAACTGCAGGAACTTCAAACCGGCACTAAGAAACAGACTGAGAAAGCAGAGAAAAAGTTTTTCCTGAAACCCGTTCCCATGGTGCTAGGTGAACGAATGTCTCTCCACTTGCTAAGTTCTGAGAGATAAGTGTGTGTGAAAGCCGTCCTTCGCCTATCTTGTTGGGAACAAAAAGTTTCTTTTCAGTTGCAAACTCCATTCCATACATATATATGGGGAGGTACTAGCTCCAACTCGGTTTGACATTGAAAACTGCAGGAACTTCAATCCGGCAGTAGGAAACAGATTGAGAATTCAGAGAAAATGTGTCTCCTGCAATCCGTTCCATTGCTGCTAGATGAACGAACGTCTCTGCACTTGCTCAGTTCTCAGAGATAAGTGTGTGTGAAAGCCATACTTCACCTAGCTTGTTGGGAACACAAAGTTTCTTTTCAGTTGCAAACTCCATTCCATACATATATACGGGGAGGTACAAGCTCCAACTCGGTTTGACAGTGAAAACTGCAGGAACTTCAAACCGGCACTAGGAAACAGACTGAGAAAACAGAGAAGTAGTGTCTCCTGCAACCCGTTCCCTTGGTGCTAGATGACGAAGTTCTCCCAACTTGCTCAGTTCTGAGAGATAAGTGTGTGTGAAAGCCGTCCTTCACCTAGCTTGTTGGGAACACAAAGTTTCTTTTCAGTTGCAAACTCCATTCCATACATATATATGGGGTGGTACTAGCTCCAACTCGGTTTTACATTGAAAACTGCAGGAACTTCAAACCGGCACTAGGAAAAAGACTGAGAAAGCAGAGAAAAAGTGTCTCCTGCAACCCGTTCCCTTGGTGCTAGATGAAAGAACGTCTCTCCACTTGCTCAGTTCTGAGAGATAAGTGTGTGTGAAAGCCGTCCTTCACCTAGCTTGTTGGGAACACAAAGTTTCTTTTCAGTTGCAAACTCCATTCCATACATATATAAGGGGAGGAACAAGCTCCAACTCGGTTTTACAGTGAAAACTGCAGGAACTTCAAACCGGCACTAGGAAACAGACTGAGAAAACAGAGAAATAGTGTCTCCTGCAACCCGTTCCCTTGGTGCTAGATGAACGAACGTCTCTCCACTTGCTCAGTTCTGAGAGATAATTGTGTGTGAAAGCCGTACTTCACCTAGTTTGTTGGGAACACAAAGTTTCTTTTCAGTTGCAAACTCCATTCCATACATATATATGGGGAGGTACAAGCTCCAACACGGTTTTACAGTGAAAATTGCAGGAACTTCAAACCGGCACTCTGAAAAAGACTGAGAAAGCAGAGAAAAAGTGTCTCCTGTATCCTGTTCCCTTGGTGCTAGATGAACGAACGTCTCTCCACTTGCTCAGTTCTCAGAGTTAAGTGTGTGTGAAAGCCGTCCTTCAACTAGCTTGTTGGGAACACAAAGTTTCTTTTCAGTTGCAAACTCCATTCCATACATATATATGGGGAGGTACTAGCTCCAACTCGGTTTGACATTGAAAACTGCAGGAACTTCAAATCGGCAGTAGGAAACAGATTGAGAAATCAGAGAAAATGTGTCTCCTGCAATCCGTTCCATTGGTGCTAGATGAACGTACGTCTCTGCACTTGCTCAGTTCTCAGAGCTAAGTGTGTGTGAAAGCCATACTTCACCTAGCTTGTTGGGAACACAAAGTTTCTTTTCAGTTGCAAACTCCATTCCATACATATATACGGGGAGGTACAAGCTCCAACTCGGTTTGACAGTGAAAACTGCAGGAACTTGAAACCGGCACTAGGAAACAGACTGAGAAAACAGAGAAGTAGTGTCTCCTGCAACCCGTTCCCTTGGTGCTAGATGACGAAGTTCTCCCAACTTGCTCAGTTCTGAGAGATAAGTGTGTGTGAAAGCCGTCCTTCACCTAGCTTGTTGGGAACACAAAGTTTCTTTTCAGTTGCAAACTCCATTCCATACATAAATATGGGGTGGTACTAGCTCCAACTCGGCTTGACAGTGAAAACTGCAGGAACTTCAAACCGGCACTAAGAAACAGACTGAGAAAGCAGAGAAAAAGTTTTTCCTGAAACCCGTTCCCATGGTGCTAGATGAACGAATGTCTCTCCACTTGCTCAGTTCTGAGAGATAAGTGTGTGTGAAAGCCGTCCTTCGCCTATCTTGTTGGGAACAAAAAGTTTCTTTTCAGTTGCAAACTCCATTCCATACATATATATGGGGAGGTACTAGCTCCAACTCGGTTTGACATTGAAAACTGCAGGAACTTCAAATCGGCAGTAGGAAACAGATTGAGAAATCAGAGAAAATGTGTCTCCTGCAATCCGTTCCATTGGTGCTAGATGAACGTACGTCTCTGCACTTGCTCAGTTCTCAGAGCTAAGTGTGTGTGAAAGCCATACTTCACCTAGCTTGTTGGGAACACAAAGTTTCTTTTCAGTTGCAAACTCCATTTCATACATATATATGGGGAGGTACAAGCTCCAACTCGGTTTGATAGTGAAAACTGCAGGAACTTCAAACCGGCACTAGGAAACAGACTGAGAAAACAGAGAAATAGTGTCTCCTGCAACCCGTTACCTTGGTGCTAGATGAACGAACGTCTCTCCACTTGCTAAGTTCTGAGAGATTAGTGTGTGTGAAAGCCGTCCTTCACCTAGCTTGTTGGGAACACAAAGTTTCTTTTCAGTGGCAAACTCCATTCCATACATATATATGGGGAGGTACAAGCTCCAACTCGGTTTTACAGTGAAAACTGCAGGAACTTCAAACCGGCACTAGGAAACAGACTGAGAAAACAGAGAAATAGTGTCTCCTGCAACCCGTTCCCTTGGTGCTAGATGAACGAACGTCTCTCCACTTGCTCAGTTCTGAGAGATAATTGTGTGTGAAAGCCGTACTTCACCTAGTTTGTTGGGAACACAAAGTTTCTTTTCAGTTGCAAACTCCATTCCATACATATATATGGGGAGGTACAAGCTCCAACACGGTTTTACAGTGAAAATTGCAGGAACTTCAAACCTGCACTAGGAAACAGATTGAGAAAGCAGAGAAAATGTGTCTCCTGCAATCCGTTCCATTGGTGCTAGATGAACGAACGTCTCTGCACTTGCTCAGTTCTCAGAGATAAGTGTGTGTGAAAGCCGTCTTTCACATAGCTTGTTGGGAACACAAAGTTTCTTTTCAGTTGCAAACTCCATTCCATACATATATATGGGGAGGTACTAGCTCCAAATCGGTTTTACAGTGAAAACTGCAGGAACTTCAAACCGGCACTAGGAAACAGACTGAGAAAACAGAGAAATAGTGTCTCCTGCAACCCGTTCCCTTGGTGCTAGATGAACGAAGTTCTCCCAACTTGCTCAGTTCTGAGAGATAAGTGTGTGTGAAAGCCGTCCTTCACCTAGCTTGTAGGGAACACAAAGTTTCTTTTCAGTTGCAAACTCCATTCCATACATATATATGGGGTGGTACTAGCTCCAAATCGGTTTTACAGTGAAAACTGCAGGAACTTCAAACCGGCACTAGGAAAAAGACTGAGAAAGCAGAGAAAAAGTGTCTCCTGCAACCCGTTCGCTTGGTGCTAGATGAAAGAACGTCTCTCCACTTGCTCAGTTCTGAGAGATAAGTGTGTGTGAAAGCCGTCCTTCACCTAGCTTGTTGGGAACACAAAGTTTCTTTTCAGTTGCAAACTCCATTCCATACATATATATGTGGAGGAACAAGCTCCAACTCGGTTTTACACTGAAAACTGCAGGAACTTCAAACCGGCACTAGGAAAAAGACTGAGAATGCAGAGAAAAATTGTCTCCTGTAACCTGTTCCCTTGGTGCTAGATGAACGGAAGTCTCTCAACTTGCTCAGTTCTCAGAGTTAAATGTGTGTGAAAGCCGTCCTTCAACTAGCTTGTTGGGAACACAAAGTTTCTTTTCAGTTGCAAACTCCATTCCATACATAAATATGGGTTGGTACTAGCTCCAACTCGGCTTGAAAGTGAAAACTGCAGGAACTTCAAACCGGCACTAAGAAACAGACTGAGAAAGCAGAGAAAAAGTTTTTCCTGAAACCCGTTCCCATGGTGCTAGGTGAACGAATGTCTCTCCACTTGCTAAGTTCTGAGAGATAAGTGTGTGTGAAAGCCGTCCTTCGCCTATCTTGTTGGGAACAAAAAGTTTCTTTTCAGTTGCAAACTCCATTCCATACATATATATGGGGAGGTACTAGCTCCAAATCGGTTTGACATTGAAAACTGCAGGAACTTCAAACCGGCAGTAGGAAACAGATTGAGAAATCAGAGAAAATGTGTCTCCTGCAATCCGTTCCATTGGTGCAAGATGAACGAACGTCTCTGCACTTGCTCAGTTCTCAGAGATAAGTGTGTGTGAAAGCCATACTTCACCTAGCTTGTTGGGAACACAAAGTTTCTTTTCAGTTGCAAACTCCATTCCATACATATATACGGGGAGGTACAAGCTCCAACTCGGTTTGACAGTGAAAACTGCAGGAACTTCAAACCGGCACTAGGAAACAGACTGAGAAAACAGAGAAGTAGTGTCTCCTGCAACCCGTTCCCTTGGTGCTAGATGACGAAGTTCTCCCAACTTGCTCAGTTCTGAGAGATAAGTGTGTGTGAAAGCCGTCCTTCACCTAGCTTGTTGGGAACACAAAGTTTCTTTTCAGTTGCAAACTCCATTCCATACATATATATGGGGTGGTACTAGCTCCAACTCGGTTTTACAGTGAAAACTGCAGGAACTTCAAACCGGCACTAGGAAAAAGACTGAGAAAGCAGAGAAAAAGTGTCTCCTGCAACCCGTTCCCTTGGTGCTAGATGAAAGAACGTCTCTCCACTTGCTCAGTTCTGAGAGATAAGTGTGTGTGAAAGCCGTCCTTCACCTAGCTTGTTGGGAACACAAAGTTTCTTTTCAGTTGCAAACTCCATTCCATACATATATAAGGGGAGGAACAAGCTCCAACTCGGTTTTACAGTGAAAACTGCAGGAACTTCAAACCGGCACTAGGAAAAAGACTGAGAATGCAGAGAAAAATTGTCTCCTGTATCCTGTTCCCTTGGTGCTAGATGAACGAACGTCTCTCCACTTGCTCAGTTCTCAGAGATAAGTGTGTGTGAAAGCCGTCCTTCAAATAGCTTGTTGGGAACACAAAGTTTCTTTTCAGTTGCAAACTCCATTCCATACATAAATATGGGGTGGTACTAGCTCCAACTCGGCTTGAAAGTGAAAACTGCAGGAACTTCAAACCGGCACTAAGAAACAGACTGAGAAAGCAGAGAAAAAGTTTTTCCTGAAACCCGTTCCCATGGTGCTAGGTGAACGAATGTCTCTCCACTTGCTAAGTTCTGAGAGATAAGTGAGTGTGAAAGCCGTCCTTCGCCTATCTTGTTGGGAACAAAAAGTTTCTTTTCAGTTGCAAACTCCATTCCATACATATATATGGGGAGGTACTAGCTCCAAATCGGTTTGACATTGAAAACTGCAGGAACTTCAAACCGGCAGTAGGAAACAGATTGAGAAATCAGAGAAAATGTGTCTCCTGCAATCCGTTCCATTGGTGCTAGATGAACGAACGTCTCTGCACTTGCTCAGTTCTCAGAGATAAGTGTGTGTGAAAGCCATACTTCACCTAGCTTGTTGGGAACACAAAGTTTCTTTTCAGTTGCAAACTCCATTCCATACATATATACGGGGAGGTACAAGCTCCAACTCGGTTTGACAGTGAAAATTGCAGGAACTTCAAACCGGCACTAGGAAACAGACTGAGAAAACAGAGAAGTAGTGTCTCCTGCAACCCGTTCCCTTGGTGCTAGATGACGAAGTTCTCCCAACTTGCTCAGTTCTGAGAGATAAGTGTGTGTGAAAGCCGTCCTTCACCTAGCTTGCTGGGAACACAAAGTTTCTTTTCAGTTGCAAACTCCATTCCATACATATATATGGGGTGGTACTAGCTCCAACTCGGTTTTACAGTGAAAACTGCAGGAACTTCAAACCGGCACTAGGAAAAAGACTGAGAAAGCAGAGAAAAAGTGTCTCCTGCAACCCGTTCCCTTGGTGCTAGATGAAAGAACGTCTCTCCACTTGCTCAGTTCTGAGAGATAAGTGTGTGTGAAAGCCGTCCTTCACCTAGCTTGTTGGGAACACAAAGTTTCTTTTCAGTTGCAAACTCCATTCCATACATATATAAGGGGAGGAACAAGCTCCAACTCGGTTTTACAGTGAAAACTGCAGGAACTTCAAACCGGCACTAGGAAAAAGACTGAGAATGCAGAGAAAAATTGTCTCCTGTATCCTGTTCCCTTGGTGCTAGATGAACGAACGTCTCTCCACTTGCTCAGTTCTCAGAGTTAAGTGTGTGTGAAAGCCGTCCTTCAACTAGCTTGTTGGGAACACAAAGTTTCTTTTCAGTTGCAAACTCCATTCCATACATATATATGGGGAGGTACTAGCTCCAACTCGGTTTGACATTGAAAACTGCAGGAACTTCAAATCGGCAGTAGGAAACAGATTGAGAAATCAGAGAAAATGTGTCTCCTGCAATCCGTTCCATTGGTGCTAGATGAACGTACGTCTCTGCACTTGCTCAGTTCTCAGAGCTAAGTGTGTGTGAAAGCCATACTTCACCTAGCTTGTTGGGAACACAAAGTTTCTTTTCAGTTGCAAACTCCATTCCATACATATATACGGGGAGGTACAAGCTCCAACTCGGTTTGACAGTGAAAACTGCAGGAACTTCAAACCGGCACTAGGAAACAGACTGAGAAAACAGAGAAGTAGTGTCTCCTGCAACCCGTTCCCTTGGTGCTAGATGACGAAGTTCTCCCAACTTGCTCAGTTCTGAGAGATAAGTGTGTGTGAAAGCCGTCCTTCACCTAGCTTGTTGGGAACACAAAGTTTCTTTTCAGTTGCAAACTCCATTCCATACATATATATGGGGTGGTACTAGCTCCAACTCGGTTTTACAGTGAAAACTGCAGGAACTTCAAACCGGCACTAGGAAAAAGACTGAGAAAGCAGAGAAAATGTGTCTCCTGCAACCCGTTCCCTTGGTGCTAGATGAAAGAACGTCTCTCCACTTGCTCAGTTCTGAGAGATAAGTGTGTGTGAAAGCCGTCCTTCACCTAGCTTGTTGGGAACACAAAGTTTCTTTTCAGTTGCAAACTCCATTCCATACATATATTAGGGGAGGAACAAGCTCCAACTCGGTTTTACAGTGAAAACTGCAGGAACTTCAAACCGGCACTAGGAAAAAGACTGAGAATGCAGAGAAAAATTGTCTCCTGTATCCTGTTCCCTTGGTGCTAGATGAACGAACGTCTCTCCACTTGCTCAGTTCTCAGAGTTAAGTGTGTGTGAAAGCCGTCCTTCAACTAGCTTGTTGGGAACACAAAGTTTCTTTTCAGTTGCAAACTCCATTCCATACATAAATATGGGGTGGTACTAGCTCCAACTCGGCTTGACAGTGAAAACTGCAGGAACTTCAAACCGGCACTAAGAAACAGACTGAGAAAGCAGAGAAAAAGTTTTTCCTGAAACCCGTTCCCATGGTGCTAGATGAACGAATGTCTCTCCACTTGCTCAGTTCTGAGAGATAAGTGTGTGTGAAAGCCGTCCTTCGCCTATCTTGTTGGGAACAAAAAGTTTCTTTTCAGTTGCAAACTCCATTCCATACATATATATGGGGAGGTACTAGCTCCAACTCGGTTTGACATTGAAAACTGCAGGAACTTCAAATCGGCAGTAGGAAACAGATTGAGAAATCAGAGAAAATGTGTCTCCTGCAATCCGTTCCATTGGTGCTAGATGAACGTACGTCTCTGCACTTGCTCAGTTCTCAGAGCTAAGTGTGTGTGAAAGCCATACTTCACCTAGCTTGTTGGGAACACAAAGTTTCTTTTCAGTTGCAAACTCCATTTCATACATATATATGGGGAGGTACAAGCTCCAACTCGGTTTGATAGTGAAAACTGCAGGAACTTCAAACCGGCACTAGGAAACAGACTGAGAAAACAGAGAAGTAGTGTCTCCTGCAACCCGTTACCTTGGTGCTAGATGAACGAACGTCTCTCCACTTGCTAAGTTCTGAGAGATTAGTGTGTGTGAAAGCCGTCCTTCACCTAGCTTGTTGGGAACACAAAGTTTCTTTTCAGTGGCAAACTCCATTCCATACATATATATGGGGAGGTACAAGCTCCAACTCGGTTTTACAGTGAAAACTGCAGGAACTTCAAACCGGCACTAGGAAACAGACTGAGAAAACAGAGAAATAGTGTCTCCTGCAACCCGTTCCCTTGGTGCTAGATGAACGAACGTCTCTCCACTTGCTCAGTTCTGAGAGATAATTGTGTGTGAAAGCCGTACTTCACCTAGTTTGTTGGGAACACAAAGTTTCTTTTCAGTTGCAAACTCCATTCCATACATATATATGGGGAGGTACAAGCTCCAACACGGTTTTACAGTGAAAATTGCAGGAACTTCAAACCGGCACTAGGAAACAGATTGAGAAAGCAGAGAAAATGTGTCTCCTGCAATCCGTTCCATTGGTGCTAGATGAACGAACGTCTCTGCACTTGCTCAGTTCTCAGAGATAAGTGTGTGTGAAAGCCGTCTTTCACATAGCTTGTTGGGAACACAAAGTTTCTTTTCAGTTGCAAACTCCATTCCATACATAAATATGGGGTGGTACTAGCTCCAACTCGGCTTGAAAGTGAAAACTGCAGGAACTTCAAACCGGCACTAAGAAACAGACTGAGAAACAGAGAAAAAGTTTTTCCTGAAACCCGTTCCCATGGTGCTAGGTGAACGAATGTCTCTCCACTTGCTAAGTTCTGAGAGATAAGTGTGTGTGAAAGCCGTCCTTCGCCTATCTTGTTGGGAACAAAAAGTTTCTTTTCAGTTGCAAACTCCATTCCATACATATATATGGGGAGGTACTAGCTCCAAATCTGTTTGACATTGAAAACTGCAGGAACTTCAAACCGGCAGTAGGAAACAGATTGAGAAATCAGAGAAAATGTGTCTCCTGCAATCCGTTCCATTGGTGCTAGATGAACGAACGTCTCTGCACTTGCTCAGTTCTCAGAGATAAGTGTGTGTGAAAGCCATACTTCACCTAGCTTGTTGGGAACACAAAGTTTCTTTTCAGTTGCAAACTCCATTCCATACATATATACGGGGAGGTACAAGCTCCAACTCGGTTTGACAATGAAAACTGCAGGAACTTCAAACCGGCACTAGGAAACAGACTGAGAAAACAGAGAAGTAGTGTCTCCTGCAACCCGTTCCCTTGGTGCTAGATGACGAAGTTCTCCCAACTTGCTCAGTTCTGAGAGATAAGTGTGTGTGAAAGCCGTCCTTCACCTAGCTTGTTGGGAACACAAAGTTTCTTTTCAGTTGCAAACTCCATTCCATACATATATATGGGGTGGTACTAGCTCCAACTCGGTTTTACAGTGAAAACTGCAGGAACTTCAAACCGGCACTAGGAAAAAGACTGAGAAAGCAGAGAAAAAGTGTCTCCTGCAACCCGTTCCCTTGGTGCTAGATGAAAGAACGTCTCTCCACTTGCTCAGTTCTGAGAGATAAGTGTGTGTGAAAGCCGTCCTTCACCTAGCTTGTTGGGAACACAAAGTTTCTTTTCAGTTGCAAACTCCATTCCATACATATATAAGGGGAGGAACAAGCTCCAACTCGGTTTTACAGTGAAAACTGCAGGAACTTCAAACCGGCACTAGGAAAAAGACTGAGAATGCAGAGAAAAATTGTCTCCTGTATCCTGTTCCCTTGGTGCTAGATGAACGAACGTCTCTCCACTTGCTCAGTTCTCAGAGTTAAGTGTGTGTGAAAGCCGTCCTTCAACTAGCTTGTTGGGAACACAAAGTTTCTTTTCAGTTGCAAACTCCATTCCATACATAAATATGGGGTGGTACTAGCTCCAACTCGGCTTGAAAGTGAAAACTGCAGGAACTTCAAACCGGCACTAAGAAACAGACTGAGAAAGCAGAGAAAAAGTTTTTCCTGAAACCCGTTCCCATGGTGCTAGGTGAACGAATGTCTCTCCACTTGCTAAGTTCTGAGAGATAAGTGTGTGTGAAAGCCGTCCTTCGCCTATCTTGTTGGGAACAAAAAGTTTCTTTTCAGTTGCAAACTCCATTCCATACATATATATGGGGAGGTACTAGCTCCAAATCGGTTTGACATTGAAAACTGCAGGAACTTCAAACCGGCAGTAGGAAACAGATTGAGAAATCAGAGAAAATGTGTCTCCTGCAATCCGTTCCATTGGTGCTAGATGAACGAACGTCTCTGCACTTGCTCAGTTCGCAGAGATAAGTGTGTGTGAAAGCCATACTTCACCTAGCTTGTTGGGAACACAAAGTTTCTTTTCAGTTGCAAACTCCATTCCATACATATATACGGGGAGGTACAAGCTCCAACTCGGTTTGACAGTGAAAACTGCAGGAACTTCAAACCGGCACTAGGAAACAGACTGAGAAAACAGAGAAGTAGTGTCTCCTGCAACCCGTTCCCTTGGTGCTAGATGACGAAGTTCTCCCAACTTGCTCAGTTCTGAGAGATAAGTGTGTGTGAAAGCCGTCCTTCACCTAGCTTGTTGGGAACACAAAGTTTCTTTTCAGTTGCAAACTCCATTCCATACATATATATGGGGTGGTACTAGCTCCAACTCGGTTTTACAGTGAAAACTGCAGGAACTTCAAACCGGCACTAGGAAAAAGACTGAGAAAGCAGAGAAAAAGTGTCTCCTGCAACCCGTTCCCTTGGTGCTAGATGAAAGAACGTCTCTCCACTTGCTCAGTTCTGAGAGATAAGTGTGTGTGAAAGCCGTCCTTCACCTAGCTTGTTGGGAACACAAAGTTTCTTTTCAGTTGCAAACTCCATTCCATACATATATAAGGGGAGGAACAAGCTCCAACTCGGTTTTACAGTGAAAACTGCAGGAACTTCAAACCGGCACTAGGAAAAAGACTGAGAATGCAGAGAAAAATTGTCTCCTGTATCCTGTTCCCTTGGTGCTAGATGAACGAACGTCTCTCCACTTGCTCAGTTCTCAGAGTTAAGTGTGTGTGAAAGCCGTCCTTCAACTAGCTTGTTGGGAACACAAAGTTTCTTTTCAGTTGCAAACTCCATTCCATACATAAATATGGGGTGGTACTAGCTCCAACTCGGCTTGAAAGTGAAAACTGCAGGAACTTCAAACCGGCACTAAGAAACAGACTGAGAAAGCAGAGAAAAATTTTTTCCTGAAACCCGTTCCCATGGTGCTAGATGAACGAATGTCTCTCCACTTGCTCAGTTCTGAGAGATAAGTGTGTGTGAAAGCCGTCCTTCGCCTATCTTGTTGGGAACAAAAAGTTTCTTTTCAGTTGCAAACTCCATTCCATACATATATATGGGGAGGTACTAGCTCCAACTCGGTTTGACATTGAAAACTGCAGGAACTTCAAATCGGCAGTAGGAAACAGATTGAGAAATCAGAGAAAATGTGTCTCCTGCAATCCGTTCCATTGGTGCTAGATGAACGTACGTCTCTGCACTTGCTCAGTTCTCAGAGCTAAGTGTGTGTGAAAGCCATACTTCACCTAGCTTGTTGGGAACACAAAGTTTCTTTTCAGTTGCAAACTCCATTTCATACATATATATGGGGAGGTACAAGCTCCAACTCGTTTTGATAGTGAAAACTGCAGGAACTTCAAACCGGCACTAGGAAACAGACTGAGAAAACAGAGAAGTAGTGTCTCCTGCAACCCGTTCCCTTGGTGCTAGATGAACGAACGTCTCTCCACTTGCTAAGTTCTGAGAGATAAGTGTGTGTGAAAGCCGTCCTTCACCTAGCTTGTTGGGAACACAAAGTTTCTTTTCAGTGGCAAACTCCATTCCATACATATATATGGGGAGGTACAAGCTCCAACTCCGTTTTACAGTGAAAACTGCAGGAACTTCAAACCGGCACTAGGAAACAGACTGAGAAAACAGAGAAATAGTGTCTCCTCCAACCCGTTCCCTTGGTGCTAGATGAACGAACGTCTCTCCACTTGCTCAGTTCTGAGAGATAAGTGTGTGTGAAAGCCGTCCTTCACCTAGCTTGTTGGGAACACAAAGTTTCTTTTCAATAGCAAACTCCATTCCATACATATATCTGGTGAGGTACTAGCTCCAAATCGGTTTTACAGTGAAAACTACAGGAACTTCAAACCGGCACTAGGAAACAGTCTGAGAAAGCAGAGAAAAAGTGTCTCCTGCAACCCGTTCCCTTGGTGCTAGATGAACGAAAGTCTCTCCAATTGCTCAGTTCTGAGAGATAATTGTGTGTGAAAGCCGTCCTTCACATAGCTTGTTGGGAACACAAAGTTTCTTTTCAGTTGCAAACTCCATTCCATACATATATATGGGGAGGTACAAGCTCCAACTCGGTTTGACAGTGAAAACTGCAGGAACTTCAAACCGGCACTAGGAAACAGATTGAGAAAGCAGAGAAAATGTGTCTCCTGCAATCCGTTCCATTGGTGCTAGATGAACGAACGTCTCTGCACTTGCTCAGTTCTCAGAGATAAGTGTGTGTGAAAGCCATTCTTCACCTAGCTTGTTGGGAACACAAAGTTTCTTTTCAGTTGCAAACTCCATTCCATACATATATATGGGGAGGTACAAGCTCCAACTCGGTTTGACTTTGAAAACTGCAGGAACTTCAAACCGGCACTAGGAAACAGACTGAGAAATCAGAGAAAAAGTGTCTCCTGCAACCCGTTCCCTTGGTGCTAGATGAACGAACGTCTCTCCACTTGCTAAGTTCTGAGAGATAAGTGTGTGTGAAAGCCGTCCTTCAACTAGCTTGTTGGGAACACAAAGTTTCTTTTCAGTTGCAAACTCCATTCCATACATATATATTGGGAGGTACAAGCTCCAACTTGGTTTTACAGTGAAAACTGCAGGAACTTCAAACCGGCACTAGGAAACAGACTGAGAAAGCAGAGAAAAAGTGTCTCCTGCAACCCGTTCCCTTGGTGCTAGATGAACGAACGTCTCTCCACTTGCTCAGTTCTGAGAGATAACTGTGTGTGAAAGCCGTCCTTCACCTAGCTTGTTG
This sequence comes from Camelus dromedarius, assembly GCF_036321535.1. NCBI lineage: Eukaryota > Metazoa > Chordata > Mammalia > Artiodactyla > Camelidae > Camelus > Camelus dromedarius. Next base: position 696,177 of record NW_026989782.1, on the reverse strand, counting down.
GGAACACAAAGTTTCTTTTCAGTATCAAACTCCAATCCATACATATATCTGGTGAGTTACTAGCTCCAAATCGGTTTTACAGTGAAAACGGCAGGAACTTCAAACCGGCACTAGGAAACAGACTGAGAAAGCATAGAAAAAGTGTCTCCTGCAACCCGTTCCCTTGGTGCTAGATGAACGAAAGTCTCTCCACTTGCTCAGTTCTCAGAGTTAAGTGTGTGTGAAAGCCGTACTTCAACTAGCTTGTAGGGAACACAAAGTTTCTTTTCAGTTGCAAACTCCATTCCATACATATATATGGGGTGGTACTAGCTCCAACTCGGTTTTACAGTGAAAACTGCAGGAACTTCAAACCGGCACTAGGAAAAAGACTGAGAAAGCAGAGAAAAAGTGTCTCCTGCAACCCGTTCGCTTGGTGCTAGATGAAAGAACGTCTCTCCACTTGCTCAGTTCTGAGAGATAAGTGTGTGTGAAAGCCGTCCTTCACCTAGCTTGTTGGGAACACAAAGTTTCTTTTCAGTTGCAAACTCCATTCCATACATATATATGGGGAGGAACAAGCTCCAACTCGGTTTTACACTGAAAACTGCAGGAACTTCAAACCGGCACTAGGAAAAAGACTGAGAATGCAGAGAAAAATTGTCTCCTGTAACCTGTTCCCTTGGTGCTAGATGAACGAAAGTCTCTCCACTTGCTCAGTTCTCAGAGTTAAGTGTGTGTGAAAGCCGTACTTCAACTAGCTTGTTGGGAACACAAAGTTTCTTTTCAGTTGCAAACTCCATTCCATACATAAATATGGGGTGGTTCTAGCTCCAACTCGGCTTGAAAGTGAAAACTGCAGGAACTTCAAACCGGCACTAAGAAACAGATTGAGAAAGCAGAGAAAAAGTTTTTCCTGAAACCCGTTCCCATGGTGCTAGGTGAACGAATGTCTCTCCACTTGCTAAGTTCTGAGAGATAAGTGTGTGTGAAAGCCGTCCTTCGCCTATCTTGTTGGGAACAAAAAGTTTCTTTTCAGTTGCAAACTCCATTCCATACATATATATGGGGAGGTACTAGCTCCAACTCGGTTTGACATTGAAAACTGCAGGAACTTCAAACCGGCACTAGGAAACAGATTGAGAAAGCAGAGAAAATGTGTCTCCTGCAATCCGTTCCATTGGTGCTAGATGAACGAACGTCTCTGCACTTGCTCAGTTCTCAGAGATAAGTGTGTGTGAAAGCCATACTTCACCTAGCTTGTTGGGAAAACAAAGTTTCTTTTCAGTTGCAAACTCCATTCCATACATATATACGGGGAGGTACAAGCTCCAACTCGGTTTGACAGTGAAAACTGCAGGAACTTCAAACCGGCACTAGGAAACAGACTGAGAAAACAGAGAAGTAGTGTCTCCTGCAACCCGTTCCCTTGGTGCTAGATGAACGAAGTTCTCCCAACTTGCTCAGTTCTGAGAGATAAGTGTGTGTGAAAGCCGTCCTTCACCTAGCTTGTTGGGAACACAAAGTTTCTTTTCAGTTGCAAACTCCATTCCATACATATATATGGGGTGGTACTAGCTCCAACTCGGTTTTACAGTGAAAACTGCAGGAACTTCAAACCGGCACTAGGAAAAAGACTGAGAAAGCAGAGAAAAAGTGTCTCCTGCAACCCGTTCCCTTGGTGCTAGATGAAAGAACGTCTCTCCACTTGCTCAGTTCTGAGAGATAAGTGTGTGTGAAAGCCGTCCTTCACCTAGCTTGTTGGGAACACAAAGTTTCTTTTCAGTTGCAAACTCCATTCCATACATATATATGGGGAGGAACAAGCTCCAACTCGGTTTTACAGTGAAAACTGCAGGAACTTCAAACCGGAACTAGGAAAAAGACTGAGAATGCAGAGAAAAATTGTCTCCTGTAACCTGTTCCCTTGGTGCTAGATGAACGAACGTCTCTCCACTTGCTCAGTTCTCAGAGTTAAGTGTGTGTGAAAGCCGTCCTTCAACTAGCTTGTTGGGAACACAAAGTTTCTTTTCAGTTGCAAACTCCATTCCATACATAAATATGGGGTGGTACTAGCTCCAACTCGGCTTGAAAGTGAAAACTGCAGGAACTTCAAACCGGCACTAAGAAACAGACTGAGAAAGCAGAGAAAAAGTTTTTCCTGAAACCCGTTCCCATGGTGCTAGATGAACGAATGTCTCTCCACTTGCTCAGTTCTGAGAGATAAGTGTGTGTGAAAGCCGTCCTTCGCCTATCTTGTTGGGAACAAAAAGTTTCTTTTCAGTTGCAAACTCCATTCCATACATATATATGGGGAGGTACTAGCTCCAACTCGGTTTGACATTGAAAACTTCAGGAACTTCAAACCGGCAGTAGGAAACAGATTGAGAAATCAGAGAAAATGTGTCTCCTGCAATCCGTTCCATTGGTGCTAGATGAACGTACGTCTCTGCACTTGCTCAGTTCTCAGAGCTAAGTGTGTGTGAAAGCCATACTTCACCTAGCTTGTTGGGAACACAAAGTTTCTTTTCAGTGGCAAACTCCATTCCATACATATATATGGGGAGGTACAAGCTCCAACTCCGTTTTACAGTGAAAACTGCAGGAACTTCAAACCGGCACTAGGAAACAGACTGAGAAAACAGAGAAATAGTGTCTCCTGCAACCCGTTCCCTTGGTGCTAGATGAACGAACGTCTCTCCACTTGCTCAGTTCTGAGAGATAAGTGTGTGTGAAAGCCGTCCTTCACCTAGCTTGTTGGGAACACAAAGTTTCTTTTCAATAGCAAACTCCATTCCATACATATATCTGGTGAGGTACTAGCTCCAAATCGGTTTTACAGTGAAAACTACAGGAACTTCAAACCGGCACTAGGAAACAGTCTGAGAAAGCAGAGAAAAAGTGTCTCCTGCAACCCGTTCCCTTGGTGCTAGATGAACGAAAGTCTCTCCAATTGCTCAGTTCTGAGAGATAATTGTGTGTGAAAGCCGTCCTTCACATAGCTTGTTGGGAACACAAAGTTTCTTTTCAGTTGCAAACTCCATTCCATACATATATATGGGGAGGTACAAGCTCCAACTCGGTTTGACAGTGAAAACTGCAGGAACTTCAAACCGGCACTAGGAAACAGATTGAGAAAGCAGAGAAAATGTGTCTCCTGCAATCCGTTCCATTGGTGCTAGATGAACGAACGTCTCTGCACTTGCTCAGTTCTCAGAGATAAGTGTGTGTGAAAGCCATTCTTCACCTAGCTTGTTGGGAACACAAAGTTTCTTTTCAGTTGCAAACTCCATTCCATACATATATATGGGGAGGTACAAGCTCCAACTCGGTTTGACTTTGAAAACTGCAGGAACTTCAAACCGGCACTAGGAAACAGACTGAGAAATCAGAGAAAAAGTGTCTCCTGCAACCCGTTCCCTTGGTGCTAGATGAACGAACGTCTCTCCACTTGCTAAGTTCTGAGAGATAAGTGTGTGTGAAAGCCGTCCTTCAACTAGCTTGTTGGGAACACAAAGTTTCTTTTCAGTTGCAAACTCCATTCCATACATATATATTGGGAGGTACAAGCTCCAACTTGGTTTTACAGTGAAAACTGCAGGAACTTCAAACCGGCACTAGGAAACAGACTGAGAAAGCAGAGAAAAAGTGTCTCCTGCAACCCGTTCCCTTGGTGCTAGATGAACGAACGTCTCTCCACTTGCTCAGTTCTGAGAGATAACTGTGTGTGAAAGCCGTCCTTCACCTAGCTTGTTGGGAACACAAAGTTTCTTTTCAGTATCAAACTCCAATCCATACATATATCTGGTGAGTTACTAGCTCCAAATCGGTTTTACAGTGAAAACGGCAGGAACTTCAAACCGGCACTAGGAAACAGACTGAGAAAGCATAGAAAAAGTGTCTCCTGCAACCCGTTCCCTTGGTGCTAGATGAACGAAAGTCTCTCCACTTGCTCAGTTCTCAGAGTTAAGTGTGTGTGAAAGCCGTACTTCAACTAGCTTGTAGGGAACACAAAGTTTCTTTTCAGTTGCAAACTCCATTCCATACATATATATGGGGTGGTACTAGCTCCAACTCGGTTTTACAGTGAAAACTGCAGGAACTTCAAACCGGCACTAGGAAAAAGACTGAGAAAGCAGAGAAAAAGTGTCTCCTGCAACCCGTTCGCTTGGTGCTAGATGAAAGAACGTCTCTCCACTTGCTCAGTTCTGAGAGATAAGTGTGTGTGAAAGCCGTCCTTCACCTAGCTTGTTGGGAACACAAAGTTTCTTTTCAGTTGCAAACTCCATTCCATACATATATATGGGGAGGAACAAGCTCCAACTCGGTTTTACACTGAAAACTGCAGGAACTTCAAACCGGCACTAGGAAAAAGACTGAGAATGCAGAGAAAAATTGTCTCCTGTAACCTGTTCCCTTGGTGCTAGATGAACGAAAGTCTCTCCACTTGCTCAGTTCTCAGAGTTAAGTGTGTGTGAAAGCCGTCCTTCAACTAGCTTGTTGGGAACACAAAGTTTCTTTTCAGTTGCAAACTCCATTCCATACATAAATATGGGGTGGTTCTAGCTCCAACTCGGCTTGAAAGTGAAAACTGCAGGAACTTCAAACCGGCACTAAGAAACAGATTGAGAAAGCAGAGAAAAAGTTTTTCCTGAAACCCGTTCCCATGGTGCTAGGTGAACGAATGTCTCTCCACTTGCTAAGTTCTGAGAGATAAGTGTGTGTGAAAGCCGTCCTTCGCCTATCTTGTTGGGAACAAAAAGTTTCTTTTCAGTTGCAAACTCCATTCCATACATATATATGGGGAGGTACTAGCTCCAACTCGGTTTGACATTGAAAACTGCAGGAACTTCAAACCGGCACTAGGAAACAGATTGAGAAAGCAGAGAAAATGTGTCTCCTGCAATCCGTTCCATTGGTGCTAGATGAACGAACGTCTCTGCACTTGCTCAGTTCTCAGAGATAAGTGTGTGTGAAAGCCATACTTCACCTAGCTTGTTGGGAACACAAAGTTTCTTTTCAGTTGCAAACTCCATTCCATACATATATACGGGGAGGTACAAGCTCCAACTCGGTTTGACAGTGAAAACTGCAGGAACTTCAAACCGGCACTAGGAAACAGACTGAGAAAACAGAGAAGTAGTGTCTCCTGCAACCCGTTCCCTTGGTGCTAGATGAACGAAGTTCTCCCAACTTGCTCAGTTCTGAGAGATAAGTGTGTGTGAAAGCCGTCCTTCACCTAGCTTGTTGGGAACACAAAGTTTCTTTTCAGTTGCAAACTCCATTCCATACATATATATGGGGTGGTACTAGCTCCAACTCGGTTTTACAGTGAAAACTGCAGGAACTTCAAACCGGCACTAGGAAAAAGACTGAGAAAGCAGAGAAAAAGTGTCTCCTGCAACCCGTTCCCTTGGTGCTAGATGAAAGAACGTCTCTCCACTTGCTCAGTTCTGAGAGATAAGTGTGTGTGAAAGCCGTCCTTCACCTAGCTTGTTGGGAACACAAAGTTTCTTTTCAGTTGCAAACTCCATTCCATACATATATAAGGGGAGGAACAAGCTCCAACTCGGTTTTACAGTGAAAACTGCAGGAACTTCAAACCGGCACTAGGAAAAAGACTGAGAATGCAGAGAAAAATTGTCTCCTGTATCCTGTTCCCTTGGTGCTAGATGAACGAACGTCTCTCCACTTGCTCAGTTCTCAGAGTTAAGTGTGTGTGAAAGCCGTCCTTCAACTAGCTTGTTGGGAACACAAAGTTTCTTTTCAGTTGCAAACTCCATTCCATACATAAATATGGGGTGGTACTAGCTCCAACTCGGCTTGAAAGTGAAAACTGCAGGAACTTCAAACCGGCACTAAGAAACAGACTGAGAAAGCAGAGAAAAAGTTTTTCCTGAAACCCGTTCCCATGGTGCTAGGTGAACGAATGTCTCTCCACTTGCTAAGTTCTGAGAGATAAGTGTGTGTGAAAGCCGTCCTTCGCCTATCTTGTTGGGAACAAAAAGTTTCTTTTCAGTTGCAAACTCCATTCCATACATATATATGGGGAGGTACTAGCTCCAACTCGGTTTGACATTGAAAACTTCAGGAACTTCAAACCGGCAGTAGGAAACAGATTGAGAAATCAGAGAAAATGTGTCTCCTGCAATCCGTTCCATTGGTGCTAGATGAACGTACGTCTCTGCACTTGCTCAGTTCTCAGAGCTAAGTGTGTGTGAAAGCCATACTTCACCTAGCTTGTTGGGAACACAAAGTTTCTTTTCAGTTGCAAACTCCATTCCATACATATATATGGGGAGGTACAAGCTCCAACTCGGTTTGATAGTGAAAACTGCAGGAACTTCAAACCGGCACTAGGAAACAGACTGAGAAAACAGAGAAGTAGTGTCTCCTGCAACCCGTTCCCTTGGTGCTAGATGAACGAACGTCTCTCCACTTGCTAAGTTCTGAGAGATAAGTGTGTGTGAAAGCCGTCCTTCACCTAGCTTGTTGGGAACACAAAGTTTCTTTTCAGTGGCAAACTCCATTCCATACATATATATGGGGAGGTACAAGCTCCAACTCGGTTTTACAGTGAAAACTGCAGGAACTTCAAACCGGCACTAGGAAACAGACTGAGAAAACAGAGAAATAGTGTCTCCTGCAACCCGTTCCCTTGGTGCTAGATGAACGAACGTCTCTCCACTTGCTCAGTTCTGAGAGATAAGTATGTGTGAAAGCCGTCCTTCACCTAGCTTGTTGGGAACACAAAGTTTCTTTTCAATAGCAAACTCCATTCCATACATATATCTGGTGAGGTACTAGCTCCAAATCGGTTTTACAGTGAAAACTACAGGAACTTCAAACCGGCACTAGGAAACAGACTGAGAAAGCAGAGAAAAAGTGTCTCCTGCAACCCGTTCCCTTGGTGCTAGATGAACGAAAGTCTCTCCAATTGCTCAGTTCTGAGAGATAATTGTGTGTGAAAGCCGTCCTTCACATAGCTTGTTGGGAACACAAAGTTTCTTTTCAGTTGCAAACTCCATTCCATACATATATATGGGGAGGTACAAGCTCCAACTCGGTTTGACAGTGAAAACTTCAGGAACTTCAAACCGGCACTAGGAAACAGATTGAGAAAGCAGAGAAAATGTGTCTCCTGCAATCCGTTCCATTGGTGCTAGATGAACGAACGTCTCTGCACTTGCTCAGTTCTCAGAGATAAGTGTGTGTGAAAGCCATCCTTCACCTAGCTTGTTGGGAACACAAAGTTTCTTTTCAGTTGCAAACTCCATTCCATACATATATATGGGGAGGTACAAGCTCCAACTCATTTTGACTTTGAAAACTGCAGGAACTTCAAACCGGCACTAGGAAACAGACTGAGAAATCAGAGAATAAGTGTCTCCTGCAACCCGTTCCCTTGGTGCTAGATGAACGAACGTCTCTCCACTTGCTAAGTTCTGAGAGATAAGTGTGTGTGAAAGCCGTCCTTCACCTAGCTTGTTGGGAACACAAAGTTTCTTTTCAGTAGCAAACTCCATTCCATACGTATATCTGGTAAGGTACTAGCTCCAAATCGATTTTACAGTGAAAACTGCAGGAACTTCAAACCGGCACTAGGAAAAAGATTGAGAAAGCAGAGAAAATGTGTCTCCTGCAATCCGTTCCATTGGTGCTAGATGAACGAACGTCTCTGCACTTGCTCAGTTCTCAGAGATAAGTGTGTGTGAAAGCCGTCCTTCACCTAGCTTGTTGGGAACACAAAGTTTCTTTTCAGTTGCAAACTCCATTCCATACATATATATGGGGAGGTACAAGCTCCAACTCGGTTTGACAGTGAAAACTGCAGGAACTTCAAACCGGCACTAGGAAACAGACTGAGAAAACAGAGAAATAGTGTCTCCTGCAACCCGTTCCCTTGGTGCTAGATGAACGATCGACTCTCCACTTGCTAAGTTCTGAGAGATAAGTGTGTGTGAAAGCCGTCCTTCACCCAGCTTGTTGGGAACATAAAGTTTCTTTTCAGTTGCAAACTCCATTCCATACATATATATGGGGAGGTACAAGCTCCAACACGGTTTTACAGTGAAAACTGCAGGAACTTGATACCGGCACTAGGAAAAAGACTGAGAAAGCAGAGAAAAAGTGTCTCCTGCAACCCGTTCCCTTGGTGCTAGATGAACGAACGTCTATCCACTTGCTCAGTTCTGAGAGATAAGTGTGTGTGAAAGCCGTCCTTCACATAGCTTGTTGGGAACACAAAGTTTCTTTTCAGTTGCAAACTCCATTCCATACATATATATGGGGAGGTACTAGCTCCAACACAGTTTTACAGTGAAAACTGCAGGAACTTCAAACCGGCACTAGGAAACAGACTGAGAAAGAAGAGAAAAAGTGTCTCCTGCAACCCGTTCCCTTGGTGCTAGATGAATGAACGTCTCTACACTTCCTCAGTTCTGAGAGATAAGTGTGTGTGAAAGCCGTCCTTCACCTAGCTTGTTGGGAACACAAAGTTTCTTTTCAGTAGCAAACTCCATTCCATACGTATATCTGGTGAGGTACTAGTTCCAAATCGATTTTACAGTGAAAACTGCAGGAACTTCAAACCGGCACTAGGAAACAGACTGAGAAAGCAGAGAAAAAGTGTCTCCTGCAACCCGTTCCCTTGGTGCTAGATGAACGAACGTCTCTCCACTTGCTCAGTTCTGAGAGATAAGTGTGTGTGAAAGCCGTCCTTCAACTAGCTTGTTGGGAACACAAAGTTTCTTTTCAGTTGCAAACTCCATTCCATACATATATACGGGGAGGTACTAGCTCCAACTCAGTTTTACAGTGAAAACTGCAGGAACTTCAAACCGGCACTAGGAAACAGACTGAGAAAGAAGAGAAAAAGTGTCTCCTGCAAACCGTTCCCTTGGTGCTACATGAATGAACGTCTCTCCACTTCCTCAGTTCTGAGAGATAAGTTTGTGTGAAAGCCGTCCTTCACCTAGCCTGTTGGGAACACAAAGTTTCTTTTCAGTTGCAAACTCCATTCCATACATATATATGGGGAGGTACAAGCTCCAACTCGGTTTGACAGTGAAAACTGCAGGAACTTCAAACCGGCACTAGGAATCAGACTGAGAATGGAGAGAAATAGTGTCTCCTGCAACCTGTTCCCTTGGTGCTAGATGAACGAACGTCTCTCCACTTGCTCAGTTCTCAGAGTTAAGTGTGTGTGAAAGCCGTACTTCACCTAGCTTGTTGGGAACACAAAGTTTCTTTTCAGTTGCAAACTCCATTCCATTCATATATATGGGGTGGTACTAGCTCCAACTCGGTTTGACAGTGAAAACTTCAGGAACTTCAAACCGGCACTAAGAAACAGACTGAGAAAGCAGAGAAAAAGTTTTTCCTGAAACCCGTTCCCATGGTGCTAAATGAACGAATGTCTCTCCACTTGCTCAGTTCTGAGAGATAAGTGTGTGTGAATGTCGTCCTTCACCTATCTTGTTGGGAACAAAAAGTTTCTTTCCAGTTGCAAACTCCATTCCATACATATATATGGGGAGGTACTAGCTCCAACTCGGTTTGACATTGAAAACTGCAGGAACTTCAAACCGGCAGTAGGAAACAGATTGAGAAATCAGAGAAAATGTGTCTCCTGCAATCCGTTCCATTGGTGCTAGATGAACGAACGTCTCTGTACTTGCTCAGTTCTCAGAGATAAGTGTGTGTGAAAGCCGTCTTTCCCATAGCTTGTTGGGAACACAAAGTTTCTTTTCAGTTGCAAACTCCATTCCATACATATATATGGGGAGGTACTAGCTCCAAATCGGTTTTACAGTGAAAACTGCAGGAACTTCAAACCGGCACTAGGAAACAGACTGAGAAAACAGAGAAATAGTGTCTCCTGCATCACGTTCCCTTGGTGCTAGATGAACGAAGTTCTCCCAACTTGCTCAGTTCTGAGAGATAAGTGTGTGTGAAAGCCGTCCTTCACCTAGCTTGTTAGGAACACAAAGTTTCTTTTCAGTAGCAAACTCCATTCCATACATATATCTGGTGAGGTACTAGCTCCAAATCGGTTTTACAGTGAAAACTGCAGGAACTTCAAACCGGCACTAGGAAACAGACTGAGAAAGCAGAGAAAAAGTGTCTCCTGCAACCCGTTCCCTTGGTGCTAGATGAACGAAAGTCTCTCCACTTGCTCAGTTCTGAGAGATAATTGTGTGTGAAAGCCGTCCTTCACCTAGCTTGTTGGGAACACAAAGTTTCTTTTCAGTTGCAAACTCCATTCCATACATATATAAGGGGAGGTACAAGCTCCAACTCGTTTTGACAGTGAAAACTGCAGGAACTTCATACCGGCACTAGGAAACAGATTGAGAAAGCAGAGAAAATGTGTCTCCTGCAATCCGTTCCATTGGTGCTAGATGAACGAACGTCTCTGCACTTGCTCAGTTCTCAGTGATAAGTGTGTGTGAAAGCCGTCCTTAACCTAGCTTGTTGGGAACACAAAGTTTCTTTTAAGTTGCAAACTCCATTCCATACATATATATGGGGAGGTACTAGCTCCAACTCGGTTTGACAGTGAAAACTGCAGGAACTTCAGACTGGCACTAGGAAACAGACTGAGAAAACAGAGAAATAGTGTCTCCTGCAACCCGTTCCCTTGGTGCTAGATGAACGAACGTCTCTCCACTTGCTCAGTTCTGAGAGATAAGTGTGTGTGAAAGCCGTCCTTCACCTAGCTTGTTGGGTACACAAAGTTTCTTTTCAGTTGCAAACTCCATTCCATACATATATATTGGGAGGTACAAGCTTCAACTCTGTTTTACAGTGAAAACTGCAGGAACTTCAAACCGGCACTAGGAAAAAGACTGAGAAAGCAGAGAAAAAGTGTCTCCTGCAACCCGTTCCCTTGGTGCTAGATGAACGAACGTCTCTCCACTTGCTCAGTTCTGAGAGATAACTGTGTGTGAAAGCCGTCCTTCACCTAGCTTGTTGGGAACACAAAGTTTCTTTTCAGTATCAAACTCCAATCCATACATATATCTGGTGAGTTACTAGCTCCAAATCGGTTTTACAGTGAAAACGGCAGGAACTTCAAACCGGCACTAGGAAACAGACTGAGAAAGCATAGAAAAAGTGTCTCCTGCAACCCGTTCCCTTGGTGCTAGATGAACGAATGTCTCTCCACTTGCTCAGTTCTGAGAGATAATTGTGTGTGAAAGCCGTACTTCACCTAGTTTGTTGGGAACACAAAGTTTCTTTTCAGTTGCAAACTCCATTCCATACATATATATGGGGAGGAACAAGCTCCAACTCGGTTTTACAGTGAAAACTGCAGGAACTTCAAACCGGCACTAGGAAAAAGACTGAGAATGCAGAGAAAAATTGTCTCCTGTAACCTGTTCCCTTGGTGCTAGATGAACGAAAGTCTCTCCACTTGCTCAGTTTTCAGAGTTAAGTGTGTGTGAAAGCCGTCCTTCAACTAGCTTGTTGGGAACACAAAGTTTCTTTTCAGTTGCAAACTCCATTCCATACATAAATATGGGGTGGTACTAGCTCCAACTCGGCTTGAAAGTGAAAACTGCAGGAACTTCAAACCGGCACTAAGAAACAGACTGAGAAAGCAGAGAAAAAGTTTTTCCTGAAACCCGTTCCCATGGTGCTAGGTGAACGAATGTCTCTCCACTTGCTAAGTTCTGAGAGATAAGTGTGTGTGAAAGCCGTACTTCGCCTATCTTGTTGGGAACAAAAAGTTTCTTTCCAGTTGCAAACTCCATTCCATACATATATATGGGGAGGTACTAGCTCCAACTCGGTTTGACATTGAAAACTGCAGGAACTTCAAACCGGCAGTAGGAAACAGATTGAGAAATCAGAGAAAATGTGTCTCCTGCAATCCGTTCCATTGGTGCTTGATGAACGAACGTCTCTGCACTTGCTCAGTTCTCAGAGATAAGTGTGTGTGAAAGCCATACTTCACCTAGCTTGTTGGGAACACAAAGTTTCTTTTCAGTTGCAAACTCCATTCCATACATATATATGGGGAGGTACAAGCTCCAACTCGGTTTGACAGTGAAAACTGCAGGAACTTCAAACCGGCACTAGGAAACAGACTGAGAAAACAGAGAAGTAGTGTCTCCTGCAACCCGTTCCCTTGGTGCTAGATGAAAGAAGTTCTCCCAACTTGCTCAATTCTGAGAGATAAGTGTGTGTGAAAGCCGTCCTTCACCTAGCTTGTTGGGAACACAAAGATTCTTTTCAGTTGCAAACTCCATTCCATACATATATATGGGGTGGTACTAGCTCCAACTCGGTTTTACAGTGAAAACTGCAGGAACTTCAAACCGGCACTAGGAAAAAGACTGAGAAAGCAGAGAAAAAGTGTCTCCTGCAACCCGTTCCCTTGGTGCTAGATGAAAGAACGTCTCTCCACTTGCTCAGTTCTGAGAGATAAGTGTGTGTGAAAGCCGTCCTTCACCTAGCTTGTTGGGAACACAAAGTTTCTTTTCAGTTGCAAACTCCATTCCATACATATATATGGGGAGGTACAAGCTCCAACTCTGTTTTACAGTGAAAACTGCAGGAACTTCAAACCGGCACTAGGAAAAAGACTGAGAATGGAGAGAAAAATTGTCTCCTGTAACCTGTTCCCTTGGTGCTAGATGAACGAACGTCTCTCCACTTGCTCAGTTCTCAGAGTTAAGTGTGTGTGAAAGCCGTCCTTCAACTAGCTTGTTGGGAACACAAAGTTTCTTTTCAGTTGCAAACTCCATTCCATACATAAATATGGGGTGGTACTAGCTCCAACTCGGCTTGAAAGTGAAAACTGCAGGAACTTCAAACCGGCACTAAGAAACAGACTGAGAAAGCAGAGAAAAAGTTTTTCCTGAAACCCGTTCCCATGGTGCTAGATGAACGAATGTCTCTCCACTTGCTAAGTTCTGAGAGATATGTGTGTGTGAAAGCCGTCCTTCGCCTATCTTGTTGGGAACAAAAAGTTTCTTTTCAGTTGCAAACTCCATTCCATACATATATATGGGGAGGTACTAGCTCCAACTCGGTTTGACAGTGAAAACTGCAGGAACTTCAAACCGGCACTAGGAAACAGATTGAGAAATCAGAGAAAATGTGTCTCCTGCAATCCGTTCCATTGGTGCTAGATGAACGAACGTCTCTGCACTTGCTCAGTTCTCAGAGATAAGTGTGTGTGAAAGCCATCCTTCACCTAGCTTGTTAGGAACACAAAGTTTCTTTTCAGTTGCAAACTCCATTCCATACATATATATGGGGAGGTACAAGCTCCAACTCGGTTTGACAGTGAAAACTGCAGGAACTTCAAACCGGCACTAGGAAACAGACTGAGAAAACAGAGAAGTAGTGTCTCCTGCAACCCGTTCCCTTGGTGCTAGATGAACGAACGTCTCTCCACTTGCTAAGTTCTGAGAGATAAGTGTGTGTGAAAGCCGTCCTTCACCTAGCTTGTTGGGAACACAAAGTTTCTTTTCAGTTGCAAACTCCATTCCATACATATATATGGGGAGGTACAAGCTCCAACTCGGTTTTACAGTGAAAACTGCAGCAACTTCAAACCGGCACTAGGAAACAGACTGAGAAAACAGAGAAATAGTGTCTCCTGCAACCCGTTCCCTTGGTGCTTGATGAACGAACGTCTCTCCACTTGCTCAGTTCTGAGAGATAAGTGTGTGTGAAAGCCGTCCTTCACCTAGCTTGTTGGGAACACAAAGTTTCTTTTCAGTAGCAAACTCCATTCCATACATATATCTGGTGAGGTACTAGCTCCAAATCGGTTTTACAGTGAAAACTGCAGGAACTTCAAACCGGCACTAGGAAACAGACTGAGAAAGCAGAGAAAAAGTGTCTCCTGCAACCCGTTCCCTTGGTGCTAGATGAACGAAAGTCTCTCCACTTGCTCAGTTCTGAGAGATAATTGTGTGTGAAAGCCGTCCTTCACCTAGCTTGTTGGGAACACAAAGTTTCTTTTCAGTTGCAAACTCCATTCCATACATATATATGGGGAGGTACAAGCTCCAACTCGGTTTTACAGTGAAAACTGCAGGAACTTCAAACCGGTACTAGGAAAAAGACTGAGAATGCAGAGAAAAATTGTCTCCTGTAACCTGTTCCCTTGGTGCTAGATGAACGAAAGTCTTTCCACTTGCTCAGTTCTCAGAGTTAAGTGTGTGTGAAAGCCGTCCTTCAACTAGCTTGTTGGGAACACAAAGTTTCTTTTCAGTTGCAAACTCCATTCCATACATAAATATGGGGTGGTACTAGCTCCAACTCGGCTTGAAAGTGAAAACTGCAGGAACTTCAAACCGGCACTAAGAAACAGACTGAGAAAGCAGAGAAAAAGTTTTTCCTGAAACCCGTTCCCATGGTGCTAGGTGAACGAAAGTCTCTCCACTTGCTAAGTTCTGAGAGATAAGTGTGTGTGAAAGCCGTCCTTCGCCAATCTTGTTGGGAACAAAAAGTTTCTTTTCAGTTGCAAACTCCAATCCATACATATATATGGGGAGGTACTAGCTCCAACTCGGTTTGACATTGAAAACTGCAGGAACTTCAAACCGGCAGTAGGAAACAGATTGAGAAATCAGAGAAAATGTGTCTCCTGCAATCCGTTCCATTGGTGCTAGATGAACGAACGTCTCTGCACTTGCTCAGTTCTCAGAGATAAGTGTGTGTGAAAGCCATACTTCACCTAGCTTGTTGGGAACACAAAGTTTCTTTTCAGTTGCAAACTCCATTCCATACATATATATGGGGAGGTACAAGCTCCAACTCGGTTTGACAGTGAAAACTGCAGGAACTTCAAACCGGCACTAGGAAACAGACTGAGAAAACAGAGAAGTAGTGTCTCCTGCAACCCGTTCCCTTGGTGCTAGATGAACGAAGTTCTCCCAACTTGCTCAGTTCTGAGAGATAAGTGTGTGTGAAAGCCGTCCTTCACCTAGCTTGTTGGGAACACAAAGTTTCTTTTCAGTTGCAAACTCCATTCCATACATATATATGGGGTGGTACTAGCTCCAACTCGGTTTTACAGTGATAACTGCAGGAACTTCAAACCGGCACTAGGAAACAGACTGAGAAAGCACAGAAAAAGTGTCTCCTGCAACCCGTTCCCTTGGTGCTAGTTGAAAGAACGTCTCTCCTCTTGCTCATTTCTGAGAGATAAGTGTGTGTGAAAGCCGTCCTTCACCTAGCTTGTTGGGAACACAAAGTTTCTTTTCAGTTGCAAACACCATTCCATACATATATATGGGGAGGAACAAGCTCCAACTCGGTTTTACAGTGAAAACTGCAGGAACTTCAAACCGGCACTAGGAAAAAGACTGAGAATGCAGAGAAAAATTGTCTCCTGTAACCTGTTCCCTTGGTGCTAGATGAACGAACGTCTCTCCACTTGCTCAGTTCTCAGAGTTAAGTGTGTGTGAAAGCCGTCCTTCAACTAGCTTGTTGGGAACACAAAGTTTCTTTTCAGTTGCAAACTCCATTCCATACATAAATATGGGGTGGTACTAGCTCCAACTCGGCTTGAAAGTGAAAACTGCAGGAACTTCAAACCGGCACTAAGAAACAGACTGAGAAAGCAGAGAAAAAGTTTTTCCTGAAACCCGTTCCCATGGTGCTAGATGAACGAATGTCTCTCCACTTGCTAAGTTCTGAGAGATAAGTGTGTGTGAAAGCCGTCCTTCGCCTATCTTGTTGGGAACAAAAAGTTTCTTTTCAGTTGCAAACTCCATTCCATACATATATATGGGGAGGTACTAGCTCCAACTCGGTTTGACAGTGAAAACTGCAGGAACTTCAAACCGGCACTAGGAAACAGATTGAGAAATCAGAGAAAATGTTTCTCCTGCAATCCGTTCCATTGGTGCTAGATGAACGAACGTCTCTGCACTTGCTCAGTTCTCAGAGATAAGTGTGTGTGAAAGCCATCCTTCACCTAGCTTGTTGGGAACACAAAGTTTCTTTTCAGTTGCAAACTCCATTCCATACATATATATGGGGAGGTACAAGCTCCAACTCGGTTTGACAGTGAAAACTGCAGGAACTTCAAACCGGCACTAGGAAACAGACTGAGAAAACAGAGAATTAGTGTCTCCTGCAACCCGTTCCCTTGGTGCTAGATGAACGAACGTCTCTCCACTTGCTAAGTTCTGAGAGATAAGTGTGTGTGAAAGCCGTCCTTCACCTAGCTTGTTGGGAACACAAAGTTTCTTTTCAGTTGCAAACTCCATTCCATACATATATATGGGGAGGTACAAGCTCCAACTCGGTTTTACAGTGAAAACTGCAGGAACTTCAAACCGGCACTAGGAAACAGACTGAGAAAACAGAGATATAGTGTCTCCTGCAACCCGTTCCCTTGGTGCTAGATGAACGAACGTCTCTCCACTTGCTCAGTTCTGAGAGATAAGTGTGTGTGAAAGCCGTCCTTCACCTAGCTTGTTGGGAACACAAAGTTTCTTTTCAGTAGCAAACTCCATTCCATACATATATCTGGTGAGGTACTAACTCCAAATCGGTTTTACAGTGAAAACTGCAGGAACTTCAAACCGGCACTAGGAAACAGACTGAGAAAGCAGAGAAAAAGTGTCTCCTGCAACCCGTTCCCTTGGTGCTAGATGAACGAAAGTCTCTCCACTTGCTCAGTTCTGAGAGATAATTGTGTGTGAAAGCCGTCCTTCACCTAGCTTGTTGGGAACACAAAGTTTCTTTTCAGTTGCAAACTCCATTCCATACATATATAAGGGGAGGTACAAGCTCCAACTCGTTTTGACAGTGAAAACTGCAGGAACTTCATACCGGCACTAGGAAAAAGATTGAGAAAGCAGAGAAAATGTGTCTCCTGCAATCCGTTCCATTGGTGCTAGATGAACGAAAGTCTCTGCACTTGCTCAGTTCTCAGTGATAAGTGTGTGTGAAAGCCGTCCTTAACCTAGCTTGTTGGGAACACAAAGTTTCTTTTAAGTTGCAAACTCCATTCCATACATATATATGGGGAGGTACTAGCTCCAACTCGGTTTGACAGTGAAAACTGCAGGAACTTCAGACTGGCACTAGGAAACAGACTGAGAAAACAGAGAAATAGTGTCTCCTGCAACCCGTTCCCTTGGTGCTAGATGAACGAACGTCTCTCCTTTGCTCAGTTCTGAGTGATAAGTGTGTGTGAAAGCCGTTCTTCACCTAGCTTGTTGGGAACACAAAGTTTCTTTTCAGTTGCAATCTCCATTCCATACATATATATTGGGAGGTACAAGCTCCAACTCGGTTTTACAGTGAAAACTGCAGGAACTTCAAACCGGCACTAGGAAAAAGACTGAGAAAGCAGAGAAAAAGTGTCTCCTGCAACCCGTTCCCTTGGTGTAGATGAACGGACGTCTCTCCACTTGCTCAGTTCTGAGAGATAACTGTGTGTGAAAGCCGTCCTTCACCTAGCTTGTTGGGAACACAAAGTTTCTTTTCAGTATCAAACTCCAATCCATACATATATCTGGTGAGTTACTAGCTCCAAATCGGTTTTACAGTGAAAACGGCAGGAACTTCAAACCGGCACTAGGAAACAGACTGAGAAAGCATAGAAAAAGTGTCTCCTGCAACCCGTTCCCTTGGTGCTAGATGAACGAAAGTCTCTCCACTTGCTCAGTTCTGAGAGATAATTGTGTGTGAAAGCCGTACTTCACCTAGTTTGTTGGGAACACAAAGTTTCTTTTCAGTTGCAAACTCCATTCCATACATATATATGGGGAGGTACAAGCTCCAACACGGTTTTACAGTGAAAATTGCAGGAACTTCAAACCGGCACTAGGAAACAGATTGAGAAAGCAGAGAAAATGTGTCTCCTGCAATCCGTTCCATTGGTGCTAGATGAACGAACGTCTCTGCACTTGCTCAGTTCTCAGAGATAATTGTGTGTGAAAGCCGTCTTTCACATAGCTTGTTGGGAACACAAAGTTTCTTTTCAGTTGCAAACTCCATTCCATACATATATATGGGGAGGTACTAGCTCCAAATCGGTTTTACAGTGAAAACTGCAGGAACTTCAAACCGGCACTAGGAAACAGACTGAGAAAACAGAGAAATAGTGTCTCCTGCAACCCGTTCCCTTGGTGCTAGATGAACGAAGTTCTCCCAACTTGCTCAGTTCTGAAAGATAAGTGTGTGTGAAAGCCGTCCTTCAACTAGCTTGTAGGGAACACAAAGTTTCTTTTCAGTTGCAAACTCCATTCCATACATATATATGGGGTGGTACTAGCTCCAACTCGGTTTTACAGTGAAAACTGCAGGAACTTCAAACCGGCACTAGGAAAAAGACTGAGAAAGCAGAGAAAAAGTGTCTCCTGCAACCCGTTCGCTTGGTGCTAGATGAAAGAACGTCTCTCCACTTGCTCAGTTCTGAGAGATAAGTGTGTGTGAAAGCCGTCCTTCACCTAGCTTGTTGGGAACACAAAGTTTCTTTTCAGTTGCAAACTCCATTCCATACATATATACGGGGAGGTACAAACTCCAACTCGGTTTGACAGTGAAAACTGCAGGAACTTCAAACCGGCACTAGGAAACAGACTGAGAAAACAGAGAAGTAGTGTCTCCTGCAACCCGTTCCCTTGGTGCTAGATGACGAAATTCTCCCAACTTGCTCAGTTCTGAGAGATAAGTGTGTGTGAAAGCCGTCCTTCACCTAGCTTGGTGGGAACACAAAGTTTCTTTTCAGTTGCAAACTCCATTCCATACATATATATGGGGTGGTACTAGCTCCAACTCGGTTTTACAGTGAAAACTGCAGGAACTTCAAACCGGCACTAGGAAAAAGACTGAGAAAGCAGAGAAAAAGTGTCTCCTGCAACCCGTTCCCTTGGTGCTAGATGAAAGAACGTCTCTCCACTTGCTCAGTTCTCAGAGATAAGTGTGTGTGAAAGCCGTCCTTCACCTAGCTTGTTGGGAACACAAAGTTTCTTTTCAGTTGCAAACTCCATTCCATACATATATAAGGGGAGGAACAAGCTCCAACTCGGTTTTACAGTGAAAACTGCAGGAACTTCAAACCGGCACTAGGAAAAAGACTGAGAATGCAGAGAAAAATTGTCTCCTGTATCCTGTTCCCTTGGTGCTAGATGAACGAACGTCTCTCCACTTGCTCAGTTCTCAGAGTTAAGTGTGTGTGAAAGCCGTCCTTCAACTAGCTTGTTGGGAACACAAAGTTTCTTTTCAGTTGCAAACTCCATTCCATACATAAATATGGGGTGGTACTAGCTCCAACTCGGCTTGAAAGTGAAAACTGCAGGAACTTCAAACCGGCACTAAGAAACAGACTGAGAAAGCAGAGAAAAAGTTTTTCCTGAAACCCGTTCCCATGGTGCTAGATGAACGAATGTCTCTCCACTTGCTCAGTTCTGAGAGATAAGTGTGTGTGAAAGCCGTCCTTCGCCTATCTTGTTGGGAACAAAAAGTTTCTTTTCAGTTGCAAACTCCATTCCATACATATATATGGGGAGGTACTAGCTCCAACTCGGTTTGACATTGAAAACTGCAGGAACTTCAAATCGGCAGTAGGAAACAGATTGAGAAATCAGAGAAAATGTGTCTCCTGCAATCCGTTCCATTGGTGCTAGATGAACGTACGTCTCTGCACTTGCTCAGTTCTCAGAGCTAAGTGTGTGTGAAAGCCATACTTCACCTAGCTTGTTGGGAACACAAAGTTTCTTTTCAGTTGCAAACTCCATTTCATACATATATATGGGGAGGTACAAGCTCCAACTCGGTTTGATAGTGAAAACTGCAGGAACTTCAAACCGGCACTAGGAAACAGACTGAGAAAACAGAGAAGTAGTGTCTCCTGCAACCCGTTCCCTTGGTGCTAGATGAACGAACGTCTCTCCACTTGCTAAGTTCTGAGAGATTAGTGTGTGTGAAAGCCGTCCTTCACCTAGCTTGTTGGGAACACAAAGTTTCTTTTCAGTGGCAAACTCCATTCCATACATATATATGGGGAGGTACAAGCTCCAACTCGGTTTTACAGTGAAAACTGCAGGAACTTCAAACCGGCACTAGGAAACAGACTGAGAAAACAGAGAAATAGTGTCTCCTGCAACCCGTTCCCTTGGTGCTAGATGAACGAACGTCTCTCCACTTGCTCAGTTCTGAGAGATAATTGTGTGTGAAAGCCGTACTTCACCTAGTTTGTTGGGAACACAAAGTTTCTTTTCAGTTGCAAACTCCATTCCATACATATATATGGGGAGGTACAAGCTCCAACACGGTTTTACAGTGAAAATTGCAGGAACTTCAAACCGGCACTAGGAAACAGATTGAGAAAGCAGAGAAAATGTGTCTCCTGCAATCCGTTCCATTGGTGCTAGATGAACGAACGTCTCTGCACTTGCTCAGTTCTCAGAGATAAGTGTGTGTGAAAGCCGTCTTTCACATAGCTTGTTGGGAACACAAAGTTTCTTTTCAGTTGCAAACTCCATTCCATACATATATATGGGGAGGTACTAGCTCCAAATCGGTTTTACAGTGAAAACTGCAGGAACTTCAAACCGGCACTAGGAAACAGACTGAGAAAACAGAGAAATAGTGTCTCCTGCAACCCGTTCCCTTGGTGCTAGATGAACGAAGTTCTCCCAACTTGCTCAGTTCTGAGAGATAAGTGTGTGTGAAAGCCGTCCTTCACCTAGCTTGTACGGAACACAAAGTTTCTTTTCAGTTGCAAACTCCATTCCATACATATATATGGGGAGGTACTAGCTCCAACTCGGTTTGACATTGAAAACTGCAGGAACTTCAAACCGGCAGTAGGAAACAGATTGAGAAATCAGAGAAAATGTGTCTCCTGCAATCCGTTCCATTGGTGCTAGATGAACGAACGTCTCTGCACTTGCTCAGTTCTCAGAGATAAGTGTGTGTGAAAGCCATACTTCACCTAGCTTGTTGGGAACACAAAGTTTCTTTTCAGTTGCAAACTCCATTCCATACATATATACGGGGAGGTACAAGCTCCAACTCGGTTTGACAGTGAAAACTGCAGGAACTTCAAACCGGCACTAGGAAACAGACTGAGAAAACAGAGAAGTAGTGTCTCCTGCAACCCGTTCCCTTGGTGCTAGATGACGAAGTTCTCCCAACTTGCTCAGTTCTGAGAGATAAGTGTGTGTGAAAGCCGTCCTTCACCTAGCTTGTTGGGAACACAAAGTTTCTTTTCAGTTGCAAACTCCATTCCATACATATATATGGGGTGGTACTAGCTCCAACTCGGTTTTACAGTGAAAACTGCAGGAACTTCAAACCGGCACTAGGAAAAAGACTGAGAAAGCAGAGAAAAAGTGTCTCCTGCAACCCGTTCCCTTGGTGCTAGGTGAAAGAACGTCTCTCCACTTGCTCAGTTCTGAGAGATAAGTGTGTGTGAAAGCCGTCCTTCACCTAGCTTGTTGGGAACACAAAGTTTCTTTTCAGTTGCAAACTCCATTCCATACATATATAAGGGGAGGAACAAGCTCCAACTCGGTTTTACAGTGAAAACTGCAGGAACTTCAAACCGGCACTAGGAAAAAGACTGAGAATGCAGAGAAAAATTGTCTCCTGTATCCTGTTCCCTTGGTGCTAGATGAACGAACGTCTCTCCACTTGCTCAGTTCTCAGAGTTAAGTGTGTGTGAAAGCCGTCCTTCAACTAGCTTGTTGGGAACACAAAGTTTCTTTTCAGTTGCAAACTCCATTCCATACATAAATATGGGGTGGTACTAGCTCCAACTCGGCTTGAAATTGAAAACTGCAGGAACTTCAAACCGGCACTAAGAAACAGACTGAGAAAGCAGAGAAAAAGTTTTTCCTGAAACCCGTTCCCATGGTGCTAGATGAACGAATGTCTCTCCACTTGCTCAGTTCTGAGAGATAAGTGTGTGTGAAAGCCGTCCTTCGCCTATCTTGTTGGGAACAAAAAGTTTCTTTTCAGTTGCAAACTCCATTCCATACATATATATGGGGAGGTACTAGCTCCAACTCGGTTTGACATTGAAAACTGCAGGAACTTCAAATCGGCAGTAGGAAACAGATTGAGAAATCAGAGAAAATGTGTCTCCTGCAATCCGTTCCATTGGTGCTAGATGAACGTACGTCTCTGCACTTGCTCAGTTCTCAGAGCTAAGTGTGTGTGAAAGCCATACTTCACCTAGCTTGTTGGGAACACAAAGTTTCTTTTCAGTTGCAAACTCCATTTCATACATATATATGGGGAGGTACAAGCTCCAACTCGGTTTGATAGTGAAAACTGCAGGAACTTCAAACCGGCACTAGGAAACAGACTGAGAAAACAGAGAAGTAGTGTCTCCTGCAACCCGTTCCCTTGGTGCTAGATGAACGAACGTCTCTCCACTTGCTAAGTTCTGAGAGATAAGTGTGTGTGAAAGCCGTCCTTCACCTAGCTTGTTGGGAACACAAAGTTTCTTTTCAGTGGCAAACTCCATTCCATACATATATATGGGGAGGTACAAGCTCCAACTCGGTTTTACAGTGAAAACTGCAGGAACTTCAAACCGGCACTAGGAAACAGACTGAGAAAACAGAGAAATAGTGTCTCCTGCAACCCGTTCCCTTGGTGCTAGATGAACGAACGTCTCTCCACTTGCTCAGTTCTGAGAGATAAGTGTGTGTGAAAGCCGTCCTTCACCTAGCTTGTTGGGAACACAAAGTTTCTTTTCAATAGCAAACTCCATTCCATACATATATCTGGTGAGGTACTAGCTCCAAATCGGTTTTACAGTGAAAACTACAGGAACTTCAAACCGGCACTAGGAAACAGACTGAGAAAGCAGAGAAAAAGTGTCTCCTGCAACCCGTTCCCTTGGTGCTAGATGAACGAAAGTCTCTCCAATTGCTCAGTTCTGAGAGATAATTGTGTGTGAAAGCCGTCCTTCACATAGCTTGTTGGGAACACAAAGTTTCTTTTCAGTTGCAAACTCCATTCCATACATATATATGGGGAGGTACAAGCTCCAACTCGGTTTGACAGTGAAAACTGCAGGAACTTCAAACCGGCACTAGGAAACAGATTGAGAAAGCAGAGAAAATGTGTCTCCTGCAATCCGTTCCATTGGTGCTAGATGAACGAACGTCTCTGCACTTGCTCAGTTCTCAGAGATAAGTGTGTGTGAAAGCCATTCTTCACCTAGCTTGTTGGGAACACAAAGTTTCTTTTCAGTTGCAAACTCCATTCCATACATATATATGGGGAGGTACAAGCTCCAACTCGGTTTGACTTTGAAAACTGCAGGAACTTCAAACCGGCACTAGGAAACAGACTGAGAAATCAGAGAAAAAGTGTCTCCTGCAACCCGTTCCCTTGGTGCTAGATGAACGAACGTCTCTCCACTTGCTAAGTTCTGAGAGATAAGTGTGTGTGAAAGCCGTCCTTCAACTAGCTTGGTGGGAACACAAAGTTTCTTTTCAGTTGCAAACTCCATTCCATACATATATATTGGGAGGTACAAGCTCCAACTCGGTTTTACAGTGAAAACTGCAGGAACTTCAAACCGGCACTAGGAAACAGACTGAGAAAGCAGAGAAAAAGGGTCTCCTGCAACCCGTTCCCTTGGTGCTAGATGAACGAACGTCTCTCCACTTGCTCAGTTCTGAGAGATAACTGTGTGTGAAAGCCGTCCTTCACCTAGCTTGTTGGGAACACAAAGTTTCTTTTCAGTATCAAACTCCAATCCATACATATATCTGGTGAGTTACTAGCTCCAAATCGGTTTTACAGTGAAAACGGCAGGAACTTCAAACCGGCACTAGGAAACAGACTGAGAAAGCATAGAAAAAGTGTCTCCTGCAACCCGTTCCCTTGGTGCTAGATGAACGAAAGTCTCTCCACTTGCTCAGTTCTGAGAGATAATTGTGTGTGAAAGCCGTACTTCACCTAGTTTGTTGGGAACACAAAGTTTCTTTTCAGTTGCAAACTCCATTCCATACATATATATGGGGAGGTACAAGCTCCAACACGGTTTTACAGTGAAAATTGCAGGAACTTCAAACCGGCACTAGGAAACAGATTGAGAAAGCAGAGGAAATGTGTCTCCTGCAATCCGTTCCATTGGTGCTAGATGAACGAACGTCTCTGCACTTGCTCAGTTCTCAGAGATAAGTGTGTGTGAAAGCCGTCTTTCACATAGCTTGTTGGGAACACAAAGTTTCTTTTCAGTTGCAAACTCCATTCCATACATATATATGGGGAGGTACTAGCTCCAAATCGGTTTTACAGTGAAAACTGCAGGAACTTCAAACCGGCACTAGGAAACAGACTGAGAAAACAGAGAAATAGTGTCTCCTGCAACCCGTTCCCTTGGTGCTAGATGAACGAATTTCTCCCAACTTGCTCAGTTCTGAGAGATAAGTGTGTGTGAAAGCCGTCCTTCACCTAGCTTGTAGGGAACACAAAGTTTCTTTTCAGTTGCAAACTCCATTCCATACATATATATGGGGTGGTACTAGCTCCAACTCGGTTTTACAGTGAAAACTGCAGGAACTTCAAACCGGCACTAGGAAAAAGACTGAGAAAGCAGAGAAAAAGTGTCTCCTGCAACCCGTTCGCTTGGTGCTAGATGAAAGAACGTCTCTCCACTTGCTCAGTTCTGAGAGATAAGTGTGTGTGAAAGCCGTCCTTCACCTAGCTTGTTGGGAACACAAAGTTTCTTTTCAGTTGCAAACTCCATTCCATACATATATATGGGGAGGAACAAGCTCCAACTCGGTTTTACACTGAAAACTGCAGGAACTTCAAACCGGCACTAGGAAAAAGACTGAGAATGCAGAGAAAAATTGTCTCCTGTAACCTGTTCCCTTGGTGCTAGATGAACGAAAGTCTCTCCACTTGCTCAGTTCTCAGAGTTAAGTGTGTGTGAAAGCCGTACTTCAACTAGCTTGTTGGGAACACAAAGTTTCTTTTCAGTTGCAAACTCCATTCCATACATAAATATGGGGTGGTACTAGCTCCAACTCGGCTTGAAAGTGAAAACTGCAGGAACTTCAAACCGGCACTAAGAAACAGACTGAGAAAGCAGAGAAAAAGTTTTTCCTGAAAACCGTTCCCATGGTGCTAGGTGAACGAATGTCTCTCCACTTGCTAAGTTCTGAGAGATAAGTGTGTGTGAAAGCCGTCCTTCGCCTATCTTGTTGGGAACAAAAAGTTTCTTTTCAGTTGCAAACTCCATTCCATACATATATATGGGGAGGTACTAGCTCCAACTCGGTTTGACATTGAAAACTGCAGGAACTTCAAACCGGCACTAGGAAACAGATTGAGAAAGCAGAGAAAATGTGTCTCCTGCAATCCGTTCCATTGGTGCTAGATGAACGAACGTCTCTGCACTTGCTCAGTTCTGAGAGATAAGTGTGTGTGAAAGCCATACTTCACCTAGCTTGTTGGGAACACAAAGTTTCTTTTCAGTTGCAAACTCCATTCCATACATATATACGGGGAGGTACAAGCTCCAACTCGGTTTGACAGTGAAAACTGCAGGAACTTCAAACCGGCACTAGGAAACAGACTGAGAAAACAGAGAAGTAGTGTCTCCTGCAACCCGTTCCCTTGGTGCTAGATGAACGAAGTTCTCCCAACTTGCTCAGTTCTGAGAGATAAGTGTGTGTGAAAGCCGTCCTTCACCTAGCTTGTTGGGAACACAAAGTTTCTTTTCAGTTGCAAACTCCATTCCATACATATATATGGGGTGGTACTAGCTCCAACTCGGTTTTACAGTGAAAACTGCAGGAACTTCAAACCGGCACTAGGAAAAAGACTGAGAAAGCAGAGAAAAAGTGTCTCCTGCAACCCGTTCCCTTGGTGCTAGATGAAAGAACGTCTCTCCACTTGCTCAGTTCTGAGAGATAAGTGTGTGTGAAAGCCGTCCTTCACCTAGCTTGTTGGGAACACAAAGTTTCTTTTCAGTTGCAAACTCCATTCCATACATATATATGGGGAGGAACAAGCTCCAACTCGGTTTTACAGTGAAAACTGCAGGAACTTCAAACCGGAACTAGGAAAAAGACTGAGAATGCAGAGAAAAATTGTCTCCTGTAACCTGTTCCCTTGGTGCTAGATGAACGAACGTCTCTCCACTTGCTCAGTTCTCAGAGTTAAGTGTGTGTGAAAGCCGTCCTTCAACTAGCTTGTTGGGAACACAAAGTTTCTTTTCAGTTGCAAACTCCATTCCATACATAAATATGGGGTGGTACTAGCTCCAACTCGGCTTGAAAGTGAAAACTGCAGGAACTTCAAACCGGCACTAAGAAACAGACTGAGAAAGCAGAGAAAAAGTTTTTCCTGAAACCCGTTCCCATGGTGCTAGATGAACGAATGTCTCTCCACTTGCTCAGTTCTGAGAGATAAGTGTGTGTGAAAGCCGTCCTTCGCCTATCTTGTTGGGAACAAAAAGTTTCTTTTCAGTTGCAAACTCCATTCCATACATATATATGGGGAGGTACTAGCTCCAACTCGGTTTGACATTGAAAACTGCAGGAACTTCAAACCGGCAGTAGGAAACAGATTGAGAAATCAGAGAAAATGTGTCTCCTGCAATCCGTTCCATTGGTGCTAGATGAACGTACGTCTCTGCACTTGCTCAGTTCTCAGAGCTAAGTGTGTGTGAAAGCCATACTTCACCTAGCTTGTTGGGAACACAAAGTTTCTTTTCAGTTGCAAACTCCATTCCATACATATATATGGGGAGGTACAAGCTCCAACTCGGTTTGATAGTGAAAACTGCAGGAACTTCAAACCGGCACTAGGAAACAGACTGAGAAAACAGAGAAGTAGTGTCTCCTGCAACCCGTTCCCTTGGTGCTAGATGAACGAACGTCTCTCCACTTGCTAAGTTCTGAGAGATAAGTGTGTGTGAAAGCCGTCCTTCACCTAGCTTGTTGGGAACACAAAGTTTCTTTTCAGTGGCAAACTCCATTCCATACATATATATGGGGAGGTACAAGCTCCAACTCGGTTTTACAGTGAAAACTGCAGGAACTTCAAACCGGCACTAGGAAACAGACTGAGAAAACAGAGAAATAGTGTCTCCTGCAACCCGTTCCCTTGGTGCTAGATGAACGAACGTCTCTCCACTTGCTCAGTTCTGAGAGATAAGTGTGTGTGAAAGCCGTCCTTCACCTAGCTTGTTGGGAACACAAAGTTTCTTTTCAATAGCAAACTCCATTCCATACATATATCTGGTGAGGTACTAGCTCCAAATCGGTTTTACAGTGAAAACTACAGGAACTTCAAACCGGCACTAGGAAACAGACTGAGAAAGCAGAGAAAAAGTGTCTCCTGCAACCCGTTCCCTTGGTGCTAGATGAACGAAAGTCTCTCCAATTGCTCAGTTCTGAGAGATAATTGTGTGTGAAAGCCGTCCTTCACATAGCTTGTTGGGAACACAAAGTTTCTTTTCAGTTGCAAACTCCATTCCATACATATATATGGGGAGGTACAAGCTCCAACTCGGTTTGACAGTGAAAACTGCAGGAACTTCAAACCGGCACTAGGAAACAGATTGAGAAAGCAGAGAAAATGTGTCTCCTGCAATCCGTTCCCTTGGTGCTAGATGAACGAACGTCTCTGCACTTGCTCAGTTCTCAGAGATAAGTGTGTGTGAAAGCCATCCTTCACCTAGCTTGTTGGGAACACAAAGTTTCTTTTCAGTTGCAAACCCCATTCCATACATATATATGGGGAGGTACAAGCTCCAACTCGGTTTGACTTTGAAAACTGCAGGAACTTCAAACCGGCACTAGGAAACAGACTGAGAAATCAGAGAAAAAGTGTCTCCTGCAACCCGTTCCCTTGGTGCTAGATGAACGAACGTCTCTCCACTTGCTAAGTTCTGAGAGAAAAGTGTGTGTGAAAGCCGTCCTTCACGTAGCTTGTTGGGAACACAAAGTTTCTTTTCAGTAGCAAACTCCATTCCATACGTATATCTGGTAAGGTACTAGCTCCAAATCGATTTTACAGTGAAAACTGCAGGAACTTCAAACCGGCACTAGGAAAAAGATTGAGAAAGCAGAGAAAATGTGTCTCCTGCAATCCGTTCCATTGGTGCTAGATGAACGAACGTCTATCCACTTGCTCAGTTCTGAGAGATAAGTGTGTGTGAAAGCCGTCCTTCACATAGCTTGTTGGGAACACAAAGTTTCTTTTCAGTTGCAAACTCCATTCCATACATATATATGGGGAGGTACTAGCTCCAACTCAGTTTTACAGTGAAAACTGCAGGAACTTCAAACCGGCACTAGGAAACAGACTGAGAAAGAAGAGAAAAAGTGTCTCCTGCAACCCGTTCCCTTGGTGCTAGATGAATGAACGTCTCTTCACTTCCTCAGTTCTGAGAGATAAGTGTGTGTGAAAGCCGTCCTTCACCTATCTTGTTGGGAAGAAAAAGTTTCTTTTCAGTTGCAAACTCCATTCCATACATATATATGGGGAGGTACAAGCTCCAACTCGGTTTTACAGTGAAAATTGCAGGAACTTCAAACCGGCACTAGGAAACAGATTGATAAAGCAGAGAAAAAGTGTCTCCTGCAACCCGTTCCATTGGTGCTAGATGAACGAACGTCTCTGCACTTGCTCAGTTCTCAGAGATAAGTGTGTGTGAAAGCCGTACTTCAAATAGCTTGTTGGGAACACAAAGTTTCTTTTCACTTGCAAACTCCATTCCATACATATATATGGGGAGGTACTAGTTCCAAATCGGTTTTACAGTGAAAACTGCAGGAACTTCAAACCGGCACTAGGAAACAGACTGAGAAAACAGAGAAATAGTGTCTCCTGCAACCCGCTCCCTTGGTGCTAGATGAACGAACGTCTCTCCACTTGCTCAGTTCTGAGAGATAAGTGTGTGTCAAAGCCGTCCTTCACCTAGCTTGTAGGGAACACAAAGTTTCTTTTCAGTTGCAAACTCCATTCCATACATATATATGGGGAGGTACTAGCTCCAACTCGGTTTGACATTGAAAACTGCAGGAACTTCAAACCGGCAGTAGGAAACAGATTGAGAAATCAGAGAAAATGTGTCTCCTGCAATCCGTTCCATTGGTGCTAGATGAACGTACGTCTCTGCACTTGCTCAGTTCTCAGAGCTAATTGTGTGTGAAAGCCATACTTCACCTAGCTTGTTGGGAACACAAAGTTTCTTTTCAGTTGCAAACTCCATTCCATACATATATATGGGGAGGTACAAGCTCCAACTCGGTTTGATAGTGAAAACTGCAGGAACTTCAAACCGGCACTAGGAAACAGACTGAGAAAACAGAGAAGTAGTGTCTCCTGCAACCCGTTCCCTTGGTGCTAGATGAACGAACGTCTCTCCACTTGCTAAGTTCTGAGAGATAAGTGTGTGTGAAAGCCGTCCTTCACCTAGCTTGTTGGGAACACAAAGTTTCTTTTCAGTGGCAAACTCCATTCCATACATATATATGGGGAGGTACAAGCTCCAACTCGGTTTTACAGTGAAAACTGCAGGAACTTCAAACCGGCACTAGGAAACAGACTGAGAAAACAGAGAAATAGTGTCTCCTGCAACCCGTTCCCTTGGTGCTAGATGAACGAACGTCTCTCCACTTGCTCAGTTCTGAGAGATAAGTGTGTGTGAAAGCCGTCCTTCACCTAGCTTGTTGGGAACACAAAGTTTCTTTTCAATAGCAAACTCCATTCCATACATATATCTGGTGAGGTACTAGCTCCAAATCGGTTTTACAGTGAAAACTACAGGAACTTCAAACCGGCACTAGGAAACAGACTGAGAAAGCAGAGAAAAAGTGTCTCCTGCAACCCGTTCCCTTGGTGCTAGATGAACGAAAGTCTCTCCAATTGCTCAGTTCTGAGAGATAATTGTGTGTGAAAGCCGTCCTTCACATAGCTTGTTGGGAACACAAAGTTTCTTTTCAGTTGCAAACTCCATTCCATACATATATATGGGGAGGTACAAGCTCCAACTCGGTTTGACAGTGAAAACTGCAGGAACTTCAAACCGGCACTAGGAAACAGATTGAGAAAGCAGAGAAAATGTGTCTCCTGCAATCCGTTCCCTTGGTGCTAGATGAACGAACGTCTCTGCACTTGCTCAGTTCTCAGAGATAAGTGTGTGTGAAAGCCATCCTTCACCTAGCTTGTTGGGAACACAAAGTTTCTTTTCAGTTGCAAACTCCATTCCATACATATATATGGGGAGGTACAAGCTCCAACTCGGTTTGACTTTGAAAACTGCAGGAACTTCAAACCGGCACTAGGAAACAGACTGAGAAATCAGAGAAAAAGTGTCTCCTGCAACCCGTTCCCTTGGTGCTAGATGAACGAACGTCTCTCCACTTGCTAAGTTCTGAGAGAAAAGTGTGTGTGAAAGCCGTCCTTCACGTAGCTTGTTGGGAACACAAAGTTTCTTTTCAGTAGCAAACTCCATTCCATACGTATATCTGGTAAGGTACTAGCTCCAAATCGATTTTACAGTGAAAACTGCAGGAACTTCAAACCGGCACTAGGAAAAAGATTGAGAAAGCAGAGAAAATGTGTCTCCTGCAATCCGTTCCATTGGTGCTAGATGAACGAACGTCTATCCACTTGCACAGTTCTGAGAGATAAGTGTGTGTGAAAGCCGTCCTTCACATAGCTTGTTGGGAACACAAAGTTTCTTTTCAATTGCAAACTCCATTCCATACATATATATGGGGAGGTACTAGCTCCAACTCAGTTTTACAGTGAAAACTGCAGGAACTTCAAACCGGCACTAGGAAACAGACTGAGAAAGAAGAGAAAAAGTGTCTCCTGCAACCCGTTCCCTTGGTGCTAGATGAATGAACGTCTCTTCACTTCCTCTGTTCTGAGAGATAAGTGTGTGTGAAAGCCGTCCTTCACCTAGCTTGTTGGGAACACAAAGTTTCTTTTCAGTAGCAAACTCCATTCCATACGTATATCTGGTGAGGTACTAGTTCCAAATCGATTTTACAGTGAAAACTGCAGGAACTTCAAACCGGCACTAGGAAAAAGACTGAGAAAGCTGAGAAAAAGTGTCTCCTGCAACCCGTTCCCTTGGTGCTAGATG
This sequence comes from Camelus dromedarius, assembly GCF_036321535.1. Lineage (NCBI taxonomy): Eukaryota > Metazoa > Chordata > Mammalia > Artiodactyla > Camelidae > Camelus > Camelus dromedarius. The sequence goes on along the minus strand of NW_026989782.1, from coordinate 665,129 downwards.
AACGAACGTCTCTCCACTTGCTCAGTTCTGAGAGATAAGTGTGTGTGAAAGCCGTCCTTCAACTAGCTTGTTGGGAACACAAAGTTTCTTTTCAGTTGCAAACTCCATTCCATACATATATACGGGGAGGTACTAGCTCCAACTCAGTTTTACACTGAAAACTGCAGGAACTTCAAACCGGCACTAGGAAACAGACTGAGAAAGAAGAGAAAAAGTGTCTCCTGCAACCCGTTCCCTTGGTGCTACATGAATGAACGTCTCTCCACTTCCTCAGTTCTGAGAGATAAGTTTGTGTGAAAGCCGTCCTTCACCTAGCCTGTTGGGAACACAAAGTTTCTTTTCAGTTGCAAACTCCATTCCATACATATATATGGGGAGGAACAAGCTCCAACTCGGTTTGACAGTGAAAACTGCAGGAACTTCAAACCGGCACTAGGAATCAGACTGAGAATGCAGAGAAAAAGTGTCTCCTGCAACCTGTTCCCTTGGTGCTAGATGAACGAACGTCTCTCCACTTGCTCAGTTCTCAGAGTTAAGTGTGTGTGAAAGCCGTACTTCACCTAGCTTGTTGGGAACACAAAGTTTCTTTTCAGTTGCAAACTCCATTCCATTCATATATATGGGGTGGTACTAGCTCCAACTCGGTTTGACAGTGAAAACTTCAGGAACTTCAAACCGGCACTAAGAAACAGACTGAGAAAGCAGAGAAAAAGTTTTTCCTGAAACCCGTTCCCATGGTGCTAAATGAACGAATGTCTCTCCACTTGCTCAGTTCTGAGAGATAAGTGTGTGTGAAAGTCGTCCTTCACCTATCTTGTTGGGAAGAAAAAGTTTCTTTTCAGTTGCAAACTCCATTCCATACATATATATGGGGAGGTACAAGCTCCAACTCGGTTTTACAGTGAAAATTGCAGGAACTTCAAACCGGCACTAGGAAACAGATTGAGAAAGCAGAGAAAATGTGTCTCCTGCAATCCGTTCCATTGGTGCTAGATGAACGAACGTCTCTGCACTTGCTCAGTTCTCAGAGATAAGTGTGTGTGAAAGCCGTACTTCAAATAGCTTGTTGGGAACACAAAGTTTCTTTTCACTTGCAAACTCCATTCCATACATATATATGGGGAGGTACTAGTTCCAAATCGGTTTTACAGTGAAAACTGCAGGAACTTCAAACCGGCACTAGGAAACAGACTGAGAAAACAGAGAAATAGTGTCTCCTGCAACCCGCTCCCTTGGTGCTAGATGAACGAACGTCTCTCCACTTGCTCAGTTCTGAGAGATAAGTGTGTGTGAAAGCCGTCCTTCACCTAGCTTGTTGGGAACACAAAGTTTCTTTTCAGTAGCAAACTCCATTCCATACGTATATCTGGTAAGGTACTAGCTCCAAATCGATTTTACAGTGAAAACTGCAGGAACGTCAAACCGGCACTAGGAAACAGACTGAGAAAACAGAGAAAATGTGTCTCCTGCAATCCGTTCCATTGGTGCTAGATGAACGAACGTCTCTGCACTTGCTCAGTTCTCAGAGATAAGTGTGTGTGAAAGCCGTCCTTCACCTAGATTGTTGGGAACACAAAGTTTCTTTTCAGTTGCAAACTCCATTCCATACATATATATGGGGAGGTACAAGCTCCAACTCGGTTTGACAGTGAAAACTGCAGGAACTTCAAACCGGCACTAGGAAACAGACTGAGAAAGCAGAGAAAAAGTGTCCCCTGCAACCCGTTCCCTTGGTGCTAGATGAACGAACGTCTCTCCACTTGCTCAGTTCTGAGAGATAAGTGTGTGTGAAAGCCGTCCTTCACCTAGCTTGTTGGGAACACAAAGTTTCTTTTCAGTAGCAAACTCCATTCCATACGTATATCTGGTGAGGTACTAGCTCCAAATCGATTTTACAGTGAAAACTGCAGGAACTTCAAACCGGCACTAGGAAACAGACTGAGAAAGCAGAGAAAAAGTGTCTCCTGCAACCCGTTCCCTTGGTGCTAGATGAACGAACGTCTCTCCACTTGCTCAGTTCTGAGAGATAAGTGAGTGTGAAAGCCGTCCTTCAACTAGCTTGTTGGGAACACAAAGTTTCTTTTCAGTTGCAAACTCCATTCCATACATATATATGGGGAGGTACTAGCTCCAACTCGGTTTTACAGTGAAAACTGCAGGAACTTCAAACCGGCACTAAGAAACAGACTGAGAAAGCAGAGAAAAAGTGTCTCCTGCAACCCGTTCCCTTGGTGCTAGATGAATGAACGTCTCTCCACTTCCTCAGTTCTGAGAGATAAGTTTGTGTGAAAGCCGTCCTTCACCTAGCCTGTTGGGAACACAAAGTTTCTTTTCAGTTGCAAACTCCAATCCATACATATATATGGGGAGGTACAAGCTCCAACTCGGTTTGACAGTGAAAACTGCAGGAACTTCAAACCGGCACTAAGAAACAGACTGAGAAAGCAGAGAAAAAGTTTTTCCTGAAACCCGTTCCCATGGTGCTAAATGAACGAATGTCTCTCCACTTGCTCAGTTCTGAGAGATAATTGTGTGTGAAAGCCGTCCTTCACCTATCTTGTTGGGAACACAAAGTTTCTTTTCATTTGCAAACTCCATTCCATACATATATATGGGGAGGTACTAGCTCCAACTCGGTTTGACAGTGAAAACTGGAGGAACTTCAAACCGGCACTAGGAAAAAGACTGAGAAAGCAGAGAATAAGTGTCTCCTGCAACCCGTTCCCTTGGTGCTAGATGAACGAACGTCTCTCCACTTGCTCAGTTCTGAGAGATAAGTGTGTGTGAAAGCCGTCATTCACCTAGCTTGTTGGGAACACAAAGTTTCTTTTCAGTTGCAAACTCCATTCCATACATATATATGGGGAGGTACTACCTCCAACTCTGTTTTACAGAGAAAACTGCAGGAAATTCAAACCGGCACTAGGAAACAGACTGAGAAAGCAGAGAAAAAGTATCTCCTGCAACCCGTTCCCTTGGTGCTAGATGAACGAACGTCTCTCCACTTCCTCAGTTCTGAGAGATAAGTGTGTGTGAAAGCCGTCCTTCACCTAGCCTGTTGGGAACACAAAGTTTCTTTTCAGTTGCAAACTCCATTCCATACATATATATGGGGAGGTACAAGCTCCAACTCGGTTTGACAGTGAAAACTGCAGGAACTTCAAACCGGCACTAGGAAAAAGACTGAGAAAGCAGAGAAAAGTGTCTCCTGCAACCCGTTCCCTTGGTGCTAGATGAAAGAACGTCTCTCCACTTGCTCAGTTCTGAGAGATAAGTGTGTGTGAAAGCCGTCCTTCACCTAGCTTGTTGGGAACACAAAGTTTCTTTTCAGTTGCAAACTCCATTCCATACATATATATGGGGAGGAACAAGCTCCAACTCGGTTTTACAGTGAAAACTGCTGGAACTTCAAAACGGCACTAGGAAAAAGACTGAGAATGCAGAGAAAAATTGTCTCCTGTAACCTGTTCCCTTGGTGCTAAATGAACGAACGTCTCTCCACTTGCTCAGTTCTCAGTGTTAAGTGTGTGTGAAAGCCGTCCTTCAACTAGCTTGTTGGGAACACAAAGTTTCTTTTCAGTTGCAAACTCCATTCCATACATAAATATGGGGTGGTACTAGCTCCAACTCGGCTTGAAAGTGAAAACTGCAGGAACTTCAAACCGGAACTAAGAAACAGACTGAGAAAGCAGAGAAAAAGTTTTTCCTGAAACCCGTTCCCATGGTGCTAGATGAACGAATGTCTCTCCACTTGCTAAGTTCTGAGAGATAAGTGTGTGTGAAAGCCGTCCTTCGCCTATCATGTTGGGAACAAAAAGTTTCTTTTCAGTTGCAAACTCCATTCCATACATATATATGGGGAGGTACTAGCTCCAACTCGGTTTGACATTGAAAACTGCAGGAACTTCAAACCGGCAGTAGGAAACAGATTGAGAAATCAGAGAAAATGTGTCTCCTGCAATCCGTTCCATTGGTGCTAGATGAACGAACGTCTCTGCACTTGCTCAGTTCTCAGAGATAAGTGTGTGTGAAAGCCATCCTTCACCTAGCTTGTTGGGAACACAAAGTTTCTTTTCAGTTGCAAACTCCATTCCATACATATATATGGGGAGGTACAAGCTCCAACTCGGTTTGACAGTGAAAACTGCAGGAACTTCAAACCGGCACTAGGAAACAGACTGAGAAAACAGAGAAGTAGTGTCTCCTGCAACCCGTTCCCTTGGTGCTAGATGAACGAACGTCTCTCCACTTGCTAAGTTCTGAGAGATAAATGTGTGTGAAAGCCGTCCTTCACCTAGCTTGTTGAGAACACAAAGTTTCTTTTCAGTTGCAAACTCCATTCCATACATATATATGGGGAGGTACTAGCTCCAACTCGGTTTGACAGTGAAAACTGCAGGAACTTCAGACTGGCACTAGGAAACAGACTGAGAAAACAGAGAAATAGTGTCTCCTGCAACCCGTTCCCTTGGTGCTAGATGAACGAACGTCTCTCCACTTGCTCAGTTCTGAGAGATAAGTGTGTGTGAAAGCCGTCCTTCACCTAGCTTGTTGGGAACACAAAGTTTCTTTTCAGTTGCAAACTCCATTCCATACATATATATTGGGAGGTACAAGCTTCAACTCGGGTTTACAGTGAAAACTGCAGGAACTTCAAACCGGCACTAGGAAAAAGACTGAGAAAGCAGAGAAAAAGTGTCTCCTGCAACCCGTTCCCTTGGTGCTAGATGAACGAACGTCTCTCCACTTGCTCAGTTCTGAGGGATAACTGTGTGTGAAAGCCGTCCTTCACCTAGCTTGTTGGGAACACAAAGTTTCTTTTCAGTATCAAACTCCAATCCATACATATATCTGGTGAGTTACTAGCTCCAAATCGGTTTTACAGTGAAAACGGCAGGAACTTCAAACCGGCACTAGGAAACAGACTGAGAAAGCATAGAAAAAGAGTCTCCTGCAACCCGTTCCCTTGGTGCTAGATGAACGAATGTCTCTCCACTTGCTCAGTTCTGAGAGATAATTGTGTGTGAAAGCCGTACTTCACCTAGTTTGTTGGGAACACAAAGTTTCTTTTCAGTTGCAAACTCCATTCCATACATATATATGGGGAGGTACAAGCTCCAACACGGTTTTACAGTGAAAATTGCAGGAACTTCAAACCGGCACTAGGAAACAGATTGAGAAAGCAGAGAAAATGTGTCTCCTGCAATCCGTTCCATTGGTGCTAGATGAACGAACGTCTCTGTACTTGCTCAGTTCTCAGAGATAAGTGTGTGTGAAAGCCGTCTTTCACATAGCTTGTTGGGAACACAAAGTTTCTTTTCAGTTGCAAACTCCATTCCATACATATATATGGGGAGGTACTAGCTCCAAATCGGTTTTACAGTGAAAACTGCAGGAACTTCAAACCGGCACTAGGAAACAGACTGAGAAAACAGAGAAATAGTGTCTCCTGCATCCCGTTCCCTTGGTGCTAGATGAACGAACGTCTCTCCACTTGCTAAGTTCTGAGAGAAAAGTGTGTGTGAAAGCCGTCCTTCACGTAGCTTGTTGGGAACACAAAGTTTCTTTTCAGTAGCAAACTCCATTCCATACGTATATCTGGTAAGGTACTAGCTCCAAATCGATTTTACAGTGAAAACTGCAGGAACTTCAAACCGGCACTAGGAAAAAGATTGAGAAAGCAGAGAAAATGTGTCTCCTGCAATCCGTTCCATTGGTGCTAGATGAACGAACGTCTATCCACTTGCACAGTTCTGAGAGATAAGTGTGTGTGAAAGCCGTCCTTCACATAGCTTGTTGGGAACACAAAGTTTCTTTTCAGTTGCAAACTCCATTCCATACATATATATGGGGAGGTACTAGCTCCAACTCAGTTTTACAGTGAAAACTGCAGGAACTTCAAACCGGCACTAGGAAACAGACTGAAAAAGAAGAGAAAAAGTGTCTCCTGCAACCCGTTCCCTTGGTGCTAGATGAATGAACGTCTCTTCACTTCCTCAGTTCTGAGAGATAAGTGTGTGTGAAAGCCGTCCTTCACCTAGCTTGTTGGGAACACAAAGTTTCTTTTCAGTAGCAAACTCCATTCCATACGTATATCTGGTGAGGTACTAGTTCCAAATCGATTTTACAGTGAAAACTGCAGGAACTTCAAACCGGCACTAGGAAAAAGACTGAGAAAGCTGAGAAAAAGTGTCTCCTGCAACCCGTTCCCTTGGTGCTAGATGAACGAACGTCTCTCCACTTGCTCAGTTCTGAGAGATAAGTGTGTGTGAAAGCCGTCCTTCAACTAGCTTGTTGGGAACACAAAGTTTCTTTTCAGTTGCAAACTCCATTCCATACATATATACGGGGAGGTACTAGCTCCAACTCAGTTTTACACTGAAAACTGCAGGAACTTCAAACCGGCACTAGGAAACAGACTGAGAAAGAAGAGAAAAAGTGTCTCCTGCAACCCGTTCCCTTGGTGCTACATGAATGAACGTCTCTCCACTTCCTCAGTTCTGAGAGATAAGTTTGTGTGAAAGCCGTCCTTCACCTAGCCTGTTGGGAACACAAAGTTTCTTTTCAGTTGCAAACTCCATTCCATACATATATATGGGGAGGAACAAGCTCCAACTCGGTTTGACAGTGAAAACTGCAGGAACTTCAAACCGGCACTAGGAATCAGACTGAGAATGCAGAGAAAAAGTGTCTCCTGCAACCTGTTCCCTTGGTGCTAGATGAACGAACGTCTCTCCACTTGCTCAGTTCTCAGAGTTAAGTGTGTGTGAAAGCCGTACTTCACCTAGCTTGTTGGGAACACAAAGTTTCTTTTCAGTTGCAAACTCCATTCCATTCATATATATGGGGTGGTACTAGCTCCAACTCGGTTTGACAGTGAAAACTTCAGGAACTTCAAACCGGCACTAAGAAACAGACTGAGAAAGCAGAGAAAAAGTTTTTCCTGAAACCCGTTCCCATGGTGCTAAATGAACGAATGTCTCTCCACTTGCTCAGTTCTGAGAGATAAGTGTGTGTGAAAGTCGTCCTTCACCTATCTTGTTGGGAAGAAAAAGTTTCTTTTCAGTTGCAAACTCCATTCCATACATATATATGGGGAGGTACAAGCTCCAACTCGGTTTTACAGTGAAAATTGCAGGAACTTCAAACCGGCACTAGGAAACAGATTGAGAAAGCAGAGAAAATGTGTCTCCTGCAATCCGTTCCATTGGTGCTAGATGAACGAACGTCTCTGCACTTGCTCAGTTCTCAGAGATAAGTGTGTGTGAAAGCCGTACTTCAAATAGCTTGTTGGGAACACAAAGTTTCTTTTCACTTGCAAACTCCATTCCATACATATATATGGGGAGGTACTAGTTCCAAATCGGTTTTACAGTGAAAACTGCAGGAACTTCAAACCGGCACTAGGAAACAGACTGAGAAAACAGAGAAATAGTGTCTCCTGCAACCCGCTCCCTTGGTGCTAGATGAACGAACGTCTCTCCACTTGCTCAGTTCTGAGAGATAAGTGTGTGTGAAAGCCGTCCTTCACCTAGCTTGTTGGGAACACAAAGTTTCTTTTCAGTAGCAAACTCCATTCCATACGTATATCTGGTAAGGTACTAGCTCCAAATCGATTTTACAGTGAAAACTGCAGGAACGTCAAACCGGCACTAGGAAACAGACTGAGAAAACAGAGAAAATGTGTCTCCTGCAATCCGTTCCATTGGTGCTAGATGAACGAACGTCTCTGCACTTGCTCAGTTCTCAGAGATAAGTGTGTGTGAAAGCCGTCCTTCACCTAGATTGTTGGGAACACAAAGTTTCTTTTCAGTTGCAAACTCCATTCCATACATATATATGGGGAGGTACAAGCTCCAACTCGGTTTGACAGTGAAAACTGCAGGAACTTCAAACCGGCACTAGGAAACAGACTGAGAAAGCAGAGAAAAAGTGTCCCCTGCAACCCGTTCCCTTGGTGCTAGATGAACGAACGTCTCTCCACTTGCTCAGTTCTGAGAGATAAGTGTGTGTGAAAGCCGTCCTTCACCTAGCTTGTTGGGAACACAAAGTTTCTTTTCAGTAGCAAACTCCATTCCATACGTATATCTGGTGAGGTACTAGCTCCAAATCGATTTTACAGTGAAAACTGCAGGAACTTCAAACCGGCACTAGGAAACAGACTGAGAAAGCAGAGAAAAAGTGTCTCCTGCAACCCGTTCCCTTGGTGCTAGATGAACGAACGTCTCTCCACTTGCTCAGTTCTGAGAGATAAGTGAGTGTGAAAGCCGTCCTTCAACTAGCTTGTTGGGAACACAAAGTTTCTTTTCAGTTGCAAACTCCATTCCATACATATATATGGGGAGGTACTAGCTCCAACTCGGTTTTACAGTGAAAACTGCAGGAACTTCAAACCGGCACTAAGAAACAGACTGAGAAAGCAGAGAAAAAGTGTCTCCTGCAACCCGTTCCCTTGGTGCTAGATGAATGAACGTCTCTCCACTTCCTCAGTTCTGAGAGATAAGTTTGTGTGAAAGCCGTCCTTCACCTAGCCTGTTGGGAACACAAAGTTTCTTTTCAGTTGCAAACTCCAATCCATACATATATATGGGGAGGTACAAGCTCCAACTCGGTTTGACAGTGAAAACTGCAGGAACTTCAAACCGGCACTAAGAAACAGACTGAGAAAGCAGAGAAAAAGTTTTTCCTGAAACCCGTTCCCATGGTGCTAAATGAACGAATGTCTCTCCACTTGCTCAGTTCTGAGAGATAATTGTGTGTGAAAGCCGTCCTTCACCTATCTTGTTGGGAACACAAAGTTTCTTTTCATTTGCAAACTCCATTCCATACATATATATGGGGAGGTACTAGCTCCAACTCGGTTTGACAGTGAAAACTGGAGGAACTTCAAACCGGCACTAGGAAAAAGACTGAGAAAGCAGAGAATAAGTGTCTCCTGCAACCCGTTCCCTTGGTGCTAGATGAACGAACGTCTCTCCACTTGCTCAGTTCTGAGAGATAAGTGTGTGTGAAAGCCGTCATTCACCTAGCTTGTTGGGAACACAAAGTTTCTTTTCAGTTGCAAACTCCATTCCATACATATATATGGGGAGGTACTACCTCCAACTCTGTTTTACAGAGAAAACTGCAGGAAATTCAAACCGGCACTAGGAAACAGACTGAGAAAGCAGAGAAAAAGTATCTCCTGCAACCCGTTCCCTTGGTGCTAGATGAACGAACGTCTCTCCACTTCCTCAGTTCTGAGAGATAAGTGTGTGTGAAAGCCGTCCTTCACCTAGCCTGTTGGGAACACAAAGTTTCTTTTCAGTTGCAAACTCCATTCCATACATATATATGGGGAGGTACAAGCTCCAACTCGGTTTGACAGTGAAAACTGCAGGAACTTCAAACCGGCACTAGGAAACAGACTGAGAAAGCAGAGAAAAGTGTCTCCTGCAACCCGTTCCCTTGGTGCTAGATGAAAGAACGTCTCTCCACTTGCTCAGTTCTGAGAGATAAGTGTGTGTGAAAGCCGTCCTTCACCTAGCTTGTTGGGAACACAAAGTTTCTTTTCAGTTGCAAACTCCATTCCATACATATATATGGGGAGGAACAAGCTCCAACTCGGTTTTACAGTGAAAACTGCTGGAACTTCAAAACGGCACTAGGAAAAAGACTGAGAATGCAGAGAAAAATTGTCTCCTGTAACCTGTTCCCTTGGTGCTAAATGAACGAACGTCTCTCCACTTGCTCAGTTCTCAGTGTTAAGTGTGTGTGAAAGCCGTCCTTCAACTAGCTTGTTGGGAACACAAAGTTTCTTTTCAGTTGCAAACTCCATTCCATACATAAATATGGGGTGGTACTAGCTCCAACTCGGCTTGAAAGTGAAAACTGCAGGAACTTCAAACCGGAACTAAGAAACAGACTGAGAAAGCAGAGAAAAAGTTTTTCCTGAAACCCGTTCCCATGGTGCTAGATGAACGAATGTCTCTCCACTTGCTAAGTTCTGAGAGATAAGTGTGTGTGAAAGCCGTCCTTCGCCTATCATGTTGGGAACAAAAAGTTTCTTTTCAGTTGCAAACTCCATTCCATACATATATATGGGGAGGTACTAGCTCCAACTCGGTTTGACATTGAAAACTGCAGGAACTTCAAACCGGCAGTAGGAAACAGATTGAGAAATCAGAGAAAATGTGTCTCCTGCAATCCGTTCCATTGGTGCTAGATGAACGAACGTCTCTGCACTTGCTCAGTTCTCAGAGATAAGTGTGTGTGAAAGCCATCCTTCACCTAGCTTGTTGGGAACACAAAGTTTCTTTTCAGTTGCAAACTCCATTCCATACATATATATGGGGAGGTACAAGCTCCAACTCGGTTTGACAGTGAAAACTGCAGGAACTTCAAACCGGCACTAGGAAACAGACTGAGAAAACAGAGAAGTAGTGTCTCCTGCAACCCGTTCCCTTGGTGCTAGATGAACGAACGTCTCTCCACTTGCTAAGTTCTGAGAGATAAATGTGTGTGAAAGCCGTCCTTCACCTAGCTTGTTGAGAACACAAAGTTTCTTTTCAGTTGCAAACTCCATTCCATACATATATATGGGGAGGTACTAGCTCCAACTCGGTTTGACAGTGAAAACTGCAGGAACTTCAGACTGGCACTAGGAAACAGACTGAGAAAACAGAGAAATAGTGTCTCCTGCAACCCGTTCCCTTGGTGCTAGATGAACGAACGTCTCTCCACTTGCTCAGTTCTGAGAGATAAGTGTGTGTGAAAGCCGTCCTTCACCTAGCTTGTTGGGAACACAAAGTTTCTTTTCAGTTGCAAACTCCATTCCATACATATATATTGGGAGGTACAAGCTTCAACTCGGGTTTACAGTGAAAACTGCAGGAACTTCAAACCGGCACTAGGAAAAAGACTGAGAAAGCAGAGAAAAAGTGTCTCCTGCAACCCGTTCCCTTGGTGCTAGATGAACGAACGTCTCTCCACTTGCTCAGTTCTGAGGGATAACTGTGTGTGAAAGCCGTCCTTCACCTAGCTTGTTAGGAACACAAAGTTTCTTTTCAGTAGCAAACTCCATTCCATACATATATCTGGTGAGGTACTAGCTCCAAATCGGTTTTACAGTGAAAACTGCAGGAACTTCAAACCGGCACTAGGAAACAGACTGAGAAAGCAGAGAAAAAGTGTCTCCTGCAACCCGTTCCCTTGGTGCTAGATGAACGAAAGTCTCTCCACTTCCTCAGTTCTGAGAGATAAGTGTGTGTGAAAGCCGTCCTTCACCTAGCTTGTTGGGAACACAAAGTTTCTTTTCAGTTGCAAACTCCATTCCATACATATATAAGGGGAGGTACAAGCTCCAACTCGTTTTGACAGTGAAAACTGCAGGAACTTCATACCGGCACTAGGAAACAGATTGAGAAAGCAGAGAAAAAGTGTCTCCTGCAACCCGTTCCCTTGGTGCTAGATGAACGAACGTCTCTCCACTTGCTCAGTTCTGAGGGATAACTGTGTGTGAAAGCCGTCCTTAACCTAGCTTGTTGGGAACACAAAGTTTCTTTTAAGTTGCAAACTCCATTCCATACATATATATGGGGAGGTACTAGCTCCAACTCGGTTTGACAGTGAAAACTGCAGGAACTTCAGACTGGCACTAGGAAACAGACTGAGAAAACAGAGAAATAGTGTCTCCTGCAACCCGTTCCCTTTGTGCTAGATGAACGAACGTCTCTCCACTTGCTCAGTTCTGAGAGATAAGTGTGTGTGAAAGCCGTCCTTCACCTAGCTTGTTGGGAACACAAAGTTTCTTTTCAGTTGCAAACTCCATTCCATACATATATATTGGGAGGTACAAGCTTCAACTCGGGTTTACAGTGAAAACTGCAGGAACTTCAAACCGGCACTAGGAAAAAGACTGAGAAAGCAGAGAAAAAGTGTCTCCTGCAACCCGTTCCCTTGGTGCTAGATGAACGAACGTCTCTCCACTTGCTCAGTTCTGAGAGATAACTGTGTGTGAAAGCCGTACTTCACCTAGCTTGTTGGGAACACAAAGTTTCTTTTCAGTATCAAACTCCAATCCATACATATATCTGGTGAGTTACTAGCTCCAAATCGGTTTTACAGTGAAAACGGCAGGAACTTCAAACCGGCACTAGGAAACAGACTGAGAAAGCATAGAAAAAGTGTCTCCTGCAACCCGTTCCCTTGGTGCTAGATGAACGAATGTCTCTCCACTTGCTCAGTTCTGAGAGATAATTGTGTGTGAAAGCCGTACTTCACCTAGTTTGTTGGGAACACAAAGTTTCTTTTCAGTTGCAAACTCCATTCCATACATATATATGTGGAGGTACAAGCTCCAACACGGTTTTACAGTGAAAATTGCAGGAACTTCAAACCGGCACTAAGAAACAGATTGAGAAAGCAGAGAAAATGTGTCTCCTGCAATCCGTTCCATTGGTGCTAGATGAACCAACGTCTCTGTACTTGCTCAGTTCTCAGAGATAAGTGTGTGTGAAAGCCGTCTTTCACATAGCTTGTTGGGAACACAAAGTTTCTTTTCAGTTGCAAACTCCATTCCATACATATATATGGGGAGGTACTAGCTCCAAATCGGTTTGACAGTGAAAACTGCAGGAACTTCAAACCGGCACTAGGAAACAGACTGAGAAAACAGAGAAGAAGTGTCTCCTGCAACCCGTTCCCTTGGTGCTAGATGAACGAAGTTCTCCCAACTTGCTCAGTTCTGAGAGATAAGTGTGTGTGAAAGCCGTCCTTCACCTAGCTTGTTGGGAACACAAAGTTTCTTTTCAGTTGCAAACTCCATTCCATACATATATATGGGGAGGTACAAGCTCCAACTCGGTTTGACAGTGAAAACTGCAGGAACTTCAAACCGGCACTAGGAAACAGACTGAGAAAACAGAGAAGTAGTGTCTCCTGCAACCCGTTCCCTTGGTGCTAGATGAACGAACGTCTCTCCACTTGCTAAGTTCTGAGAGATAATTGTGTGTGAAAGCCGTCCTTCACCTAGCTTGTTGAGAACACAAAGTTTCTTTTCAGTTGCAAACTCCATTCCATACATATATATGGGGAGGTACTAGCTCCAACTCGGTTTGACAGTGAAAACGGCAGGAACTTCAGACTGGCACTAGGAAACAGACTGAGAAAACAGAGAAATAGTGTCTCCTGCAACCCGTTCCCTTGGTGCTAGATGAACGAACGTCTCTCCACTGGCTCAGTTCTGAGAGATAAGTGTGTGTGAAAGCCGTCCTTCACATAGCTTGTTGGGAACACAAAGTTTCTTTTCAGTTGCAAACTCCATTCCATACATATATATTGGGAGGTACAAGCTTCAACTCGGGTTTACAGTGAAAACTGCAGGAACTTCAAACCGGCACTAGGAAAAAGACTGAGAAAGCAGAGAAAAAGTGTCTCCTGCAACCCGTTCCCTTGGTGCTAGATGAACGAACGTCTCTCCACTTGCTCAGTTCTGAGAGATAACTGTGTGTGAAAGCCGTCCTTCACCTAGCTTGTTGGGAACACAAAGTTTCTTTTCAGTATCAAACTCCAATCCATACATATATCTGGTGAGTTACTAGCTCCAAATCGGTTTTACAGTGAAAACGGCAGGAACTTCAAACCGGCACTAGGAAACAGACTGAGAAAGCATAGAAAAAGTGTCTCCTGCAACCCGTTCCCTTGGTGCTAGATGAACGAATGTCTCTCCACTTGCTCAGTTCTGAGAGATAATTGTGTGTGAAAGCCGTACTTCACCTAGTTTGTTGGGAACACAAAGTTTCTTTTCAGTTGCAAACTCCATTCCATACATATATATGGGGAGGTACAAGCTCCAACACAGTTTTACAGTGAAAATTGCAGGAACTTCAAACCGGCACTAGGAAACAGATTGAGAAAGCAGAGAAAATGTGTCTCCTGCAATCCGTTCCATTGGTGCTAGATGAACGAACGTCTCTGTACTTGCTCAGTTCTCAGAGATAAGTGTGTGTGAAAGCCGTCTTTCACATAGCTTGTTGGGAACACAAAGTTTCTTTTCAGTTGCAAACTCCATTCCATACATATATATGGGGAGGTACTAGCTCCAAATCGGTTTTACAGTGAAAACTGCAGGAACTTCAAACCGGCACTAGGAAACAGACTGAGAAAACAGAGAAATAGTGTCTCCTGCATCCCGTTCCCTTGGTGCTAGATGAACGAAGTTCTCCCAACTTGCTCAGTTCTGAGAGATAAGTGTGTGTGAAAGCCGTCCTTCACCTAGCTTGTTAGGAACACAAAGTTTCTTTTCAGTAGCAAACTCCATTCCATACATATATCTGGTGAGGTACTAGCTCCAAATCGGTTTTACAGTGAAAACTGCAGGAACTTCAAACCGGCACTAGGAAACAGACTGAGAAAGCAGAGAAAAAGTGTCTCCTGCAACCCGTTCCCTTGGTGCTAGATGAACGAAAGTCTCTCCACTTGCTCAGTTCTGAGAGATAAGTGTGTGTGAAAGCCGTCCTTCACCTAGCTTGTTGGGAACACAAAGTTTCTTTTCAGTTGCAAACTCCATTCCATACATATATAAGGGGAGGTACAAGCTCCAACTCGGTTTGACAGTGAAAACTGCAGGAACTTCAGACTGGCACTAGGAAACAGACTGAGAAAACAGAGAAATAGTGTCTCCTGCAACCCGTTCCCTTGGTGCTAGATGAACGAACGTCTCTCCACTTGCTCAGTTCTGAGAGATAAGTGTGTGTGAAAGCCGTCCTTCACCTAGCTTGTTGGGAACACAAAGTTTCTTTTCAGTTGCAAACTCCATTCCATACATATATATGGGGAGGTACAAGCTCCAACACGGTTTTACAGTGAAAATTGCAGGAACTTCAAACCGGCACTAGGAAACAGATTGAGAAAGCAGAGAAAATGTGTCTCCTGCAATCCGTTCCATTGGTGCTAGATGAACGAACGTCTCTGTACTTGCTCAGTTCTCAGAGATAAGTGTGTGTGAAAGCCGTCTTTCACATAGCTTGTTGGGAACACAAAGTTTCTTTTCAGTTGCAAACTCCATTCCATACATATATATGGGGAGGTACTAGCTCCAAATCGGTTTTACAGTGAAAACTGCAGGAACTTCAAACCGGCACTAGGAAACAGACTGAGAAAACAGAGAAATAGTGTCTCCTGCATCCCGTTCCCTTGGTGCTAGATGAACGAAGTTCTCCCAACTTGCTCAGTTCTGAGAGATAAGTGTGTGTGAAAGCCGTCCTTCACCTAGCTTGTTAGGAACACAAAGTTTCTTTTCAGTAGCAAACTCCATTCCATACATATATCTGGTGAGGTACTAGCTCCAAATCGGTTTTACAGTGAAAACTGCAGGAACTTCAAACCGGCACTAGGAAACAGACTGAGAAAGCAGAGAAAAAGTGTCTCCTGCAACCCGTTCCCTTGGTGCTAGATGAACGAAAGTCTCTCCACTTGCTCAGTTCTGAGAGATAAGTGTGTGTGAAAGCCGTCCTTCACCTAGCTTGTTGGGAACACAAAGTTTCTTTTCAGTTGCAAACTCCATTCCATACATATATAAGGGGAGGTACAAGCTCCAACTCGTTTTGACAGTGAAAACTGCAGGAACTTCATACCGGCACTAGGAAACAGATTGAGAAAGCAGAGAAAATGTGTCTCCTGCAATCCGTTCCATTGGTGCTAGATGAACGAACGTCTCTGCACTTGCTCAGTTCTCAGTGATAAGTGTGTGTGAAAGCCGTCCTTAACCTAGCTTGTTGGGAACACAAAGTTTCTTTTAAGTTGCAAACTCCATTCCATACATATATATGGGGAGGTACTAGCTCCAACTCGGTTTGACAGTGAAAACTGCAGGAACTTCAGACTGGCACTAGGAAACAGACTGAGAAAACAGAGAAATAGTGTCTCCTGCAACCCGTTCCCTTGGTGCTAGATGAACGAACGTCTCTCCACTTGCTCAGTTCTGAGAGATAAGTGTGTGTGAAAGCCGTCCTTCACCTAGCTTGTTGGGAACACAAAGTTTCTTTTCAGTTGCAAACTCCATTCCATACATATATATTGGGAGGTACAAGCTTCAACTCGGGTTTACAGTGAAAACTGCAGGAACTTCAAACCGGCACTAGGAAAAAGACTGAGAAAGCAGAGAAAAAGTGTCTCCTGCAACCCGTTCCCTTGGTGCTAGATGAACGAACGTCTCTCCACTTGCTCAGTTCTGAGAGATAACTGTGTGTGAAAGCCGTACTTCACCTAGCTTGTTGGGAACACAAAGTTTCTTTTCAGTATCAAACTCCAATCCATACATATATCTGGTGAGTTACTAGCTCCAAATCGGTTTTACAGTGAAAACGGCAGGAACTTCAAACCGGCACTAGGAAACAGACTGAGAAAGCATAGAAAAAGTGTCTCCTGCAACCCGTTCCCTTGGTGCTAGATGAACGAATGTCTCTCCACTTGCTCAGTTCTGAGAGATAATTGTGTGTGAAAGCCGTACTTCACCTAGTTTGTTGGGAACACAAAGTTTCTTTTCAGTTGCAAACTCCATTCCATACATATATATGTGGAGGTACAAGCTCCAACACGGTTTTACAGTGAAAATTGCAGGAACTTCAAACCGGCACTAGGAAACAGATTGAGAAAGCAGAGAAAATGTGTCTCCTGCAATCCGTTCCATTGGTGCTAGATGAACGAACGTCTCTGTACTTGCTCAGTTCTCAGAGATAAGTGTGTGTGAAAGCCGTCTTTCACATAGCTTGTTGGGAACACAAAGTTTCTTTTCAGTTGCAAACTCCATTCCATACATATATATGGGGAGGTACTAGCTCCAAATCGGTTTGACAGTGAAAACTGCAGGAACTTCAAACCGGCACTAGGAAACAGACTGAGAAAACAGAGAAGAAGTGTCTCCTGCAACCCGTTCCCTTGGTGCTAGATGAACGAAGTTCTCCCAACTTGCTCAGTTCTGAGAGATAAGTGTGTGTGAAAGCCGTCCTTCACCTAGCTTGTTGGGAACACAAAGTTTCTTTTCAGTTGCAAACTCCATTCCATACATATATATGGGGAGGTACAAGCTCCAACTCGGTTTGACAGTGAAAACTGCAGGAACTTCAAACCGGCACTAGGAAACAGACTGAGAAAACAGAGAAGTAGTGTCTCCTGCAACCCGTTCCCTTGGTGCTAGATGAACGAACGTCTCTCCACTTGCTAAGTTCTGAGAGATAATTGTGTGTGAAAGCCGTCCTTCACCTAGCTTGTTGAGAACACAAAGTTTCTTTTCAGTTGCAAACTCCATTCCATACATATATATGGGGAGGTACTAGCTCCAACTCGGTTTGACAGTGAAAACGGCAGGAACTTCAGACTGGCACTAGGAAACAGACTGAGAAAACAGAGAAATAGTGTCTCCTGCAACCCGTTCCCTTGGTGCTAGATGAACGAACGTCTCTCCACTTGCTCAGTTCTGAGAGATAAGTGTGTGTGAAAGCCGTCCTTCACATAGCTTGTTGGGAACACAAAGTTTCTTTTCAGTTGCAAACTCCATTCCATACATATATATTGGGAGGTACAAGCTTCAACTCGGGTTTACAGTGAAAACTGCAGGAACTTCAAACCGGCACTAGGAAAAAGACTGAGAAAGCAGAGAAAAAGTGTCTCCTGCAACCCGTTCCCTTGGTGCTAGATGAACGAACGTCTCTCCACTTGCTCAGTTCTGAGAGATAACTGTGTGTGAAAGCCGTCCTTCACCTAGCTTGTTGGGAACACAAAGTTTCTTTTCAGTATCAAACTCCAATCCATACATATATCTGGTGAGTTACTAGCTCCAAATCGGTTTTACAGTGAAAACGGCAGGAACTTCAAACCGGCACTAGGAAACAGACTGAGAAAGCATAGAAAAAGTGTCTCCTGCAACCCGTTCCCTTGGTGCTAGATGAACGAATGTCTCTCCACTTGCTCAGTTCTGAGAGATAATTGTGTGTGAAAGCCGTACTTCACCTAGTTTGTTGGGAACACAAAGTTTCTTTTCAGTTGCAAACTCCATTCCATACATATATATGGGGAGGTACAAGCTCCAACACGGTTTTACAGTGAAAATTGCAGGAACTTCAAACCGGCACTAGGAAACAGATTGAGAAAGCAGAGAAAATGTGTCTCCTGCAATCCGTTCCATTGGTGCTAGATGAACGAACGTCTCTGTACTTGCTCAGTTCTCAGAGATAAGTGTGTGTGAAAGCCGTCTTTCACATAGCTTGTTGGGAACACAAAGTTTCTTTTCAGTTGCAAACTCCATTCCATACATATATATGGGGAGGTACTAGCTCCAAATCGGTTTTACAGTGAAAACTGCAGGAACTTCAAACCGGCACTAGGAAACAGACTGAGAAAACAGAGAAATAGTGTCTCCTGCATCCCGTTCCCTTGGTGCTAGATGAACGAAGTTCTCCCAACTTGCTCAGTTCTGAGAGATAAGTGTGTGTGAAAGCCGTCCTTCACCTAGCTTGTTAGGAACACAAAGTTTCTTTTCAGTAGCAAACTCCATTCCATACATATATCTGGTGAGGTACTAGCTCCAAATCGGTTTTACAGTGAAAACTGCAGGAACTTCAAACCGGCACTAGGAAACAGACTGAGAAAGCAGAGAAAAAGTGTCTCCTGCAACCCGTTCCCTTGGTGCTAGATGAACGAAAGTCTCTCCACTTGCTCAGTTCTGAGAGATAAGTGTGTGTGAAAGCCGTCCTTCACCTAGCTTGTTGGGAACACAAAGTTTCTTTTCAGTTGCAAACTCCATTCCATACATATATAAGGGGAGGTACAAGCTCCAACTCGTTTTGACAGTGAAAACTGCAGGAACTTCATACCGGCACTAGGAAACAGATTGAGAAAGCAGAGAAAATGTGTCTCCTGCAATCCGTTCCATTGGTGCTAGATGAACGAACGTCTCTGCACTTGTTCAGTTCTCAGTGATAAGTGTGTGTGAAAGCCGTCCTTAACCTAGCTTGTTGGGAACACAAAGTTTCTTTTAAGTTGCAAACTCCATTCCATACATATATATGGGGAGGTACTAGCTCCAACTCGGTTTGACAGTGAAAACTGCAGGAACTTCAGACTGGCACTAGGAAACAGACTGAGAAAACAGAGAAATAGTGTCTCCTGCAACCCGTTCCCTTGGTGCTAGATGAACGAACGTCTCTCCACTTGCTCAGTTCTGAGAGATAACTGTGTGTGAAAGCCGTACTTCACCTAGCTTGTTGGGAACACAAAGTTTCTTTTCAGTATCAAACTCCAATCCATACATATATCTGGTGAGTTACTAGCTCCAAATCGGTTTTACAGTGAAAACGGCAGGAACTTCAAACCGGCACTAGGAAACAGACTGAGAAAGCATAGAAAAAGTGTCTCCTGCAACCCGTTCCCTTGGTGCTAGATGAACGAATGTCTCTCCACTTGCTCAGTTCTGAGAGATAATTGTGTGTGAAAGCCGTACTTCACCTAGTTTGTTGGGAACACAAAGTTTCTTTTCAGTTGCAAACTCCATTCCATACATATATATGTGGAGGTACAAGCTCCAACACGGTTTTACAGTGAAAATTGCAGGAACTTCAAACCGGCACTAGGAAACAGATTGAGAAAGCAGAGAAAATGTGTCTCCTGCAATCCGTTCCATTGGTGCTAGATGAACGAACGTCTCTGTACTTGCTCAGTTCTCAGAGATAAGTGTGTGTGAAAGCCGTTTTTCACATAGCTTGTTGGGAACACAAAGTTTCTTTTCAGTTGCAAACTCCATTCCATACATATATATGGGGAGGTACTAGCTCCAAATCGGTTTGACAGTGAAAACTGCAGGAACTTCAAACCGGCACTAGGAAACAGACTGAGAAAACAGAGAAGAAGTGTCTCCTGCAACCCGTTCCCTTGGTGCTAGATGAACGAAGTTCTCCCAACTTGCTCAGTTCTGAGAGATAAGTGTGTGTGAAAGCCGTCCTTCACCTAGCTTGTTGGGAACACAAAGATTCTTTTCAGTTGCAAACTCCATTCCATACATATATATGGGGTGGTACTAGCTCCAACTCGGTTTTACAGTGAAAACTGCAGGAACTTCAAACCGGCACTAGGAAAAAGACTGAGAAAGCAGAGAAAAAGTGTCTCCTGCAACCCGTTCCCTTGGTGCTAGATGAAAGAACGTCTCTCCACTTGCTCAGTTCTGAGAGATAAGTGTGTGTGAAAGCCGTCCTTCACCTAGCTTGTTGGGAACACAAAGTTTCTTTTCAGTTGCAAACTCCATTCCATACATATATATGGGGAGGTACAAGCTCCAACTCGGTTTTACAGTGAAAACTGCAGGAACTTCAAACCGGCACTAGGAAAAAGACTGAGAATGGAGAGAAAAATTGTCTCCTGTAACCTGTTCCCTTGGTGCTAGATGAACGAACGTCTCTCCACTTGCTCAGTTCTCAGAGTTAAGTGTGTGTGAAAGCCGTACTTCAACTAGCTTGTTGGGAACACAAAGTTTCTTTTCAGTTGCAAACTCCATTCCATACATAAATATGGGGTGGTACTAGCTCCAACTCGGCTTGAAAGTGAAAACTGCAGGAACTTCAAACCGGCACTAAGAAACAGACTGAGAAAGCAGAGAAAAAGTTTTTCCTGAAACCCGTTCCCATGGTGCTAGATGAACGAATGTCTCTCCACTTGCTAAGTTCTGAGAGATAAGTGTGTGTGAAAGCCGTCCTTCGCCTATCTTGTTGGGAACAAAAAGTTTCTTTTCAGTTGCAAACTCCATTCCATACATATATATGGGGAGGTACTAGCTCCAACTCGGTTTGACATTGAAAACTGCAGGAACTTCAAACCGGCAGTAGGAAACAGATTGAGAAATCAGAGAAAATGTGTCTCCTGCAATCCGTTCCATTGGTGCTAGATGAACGTACGTCTCTGCACTTGCTGAGTTCTCAGAGCTAAGTGTGTGTGAAAGCCATACTTCACCTAGCTTGTTGGGAACACAAAGTTTCTTTTCAGTTGCAAACTCCATTCCATACATATATATGGGGAGGTACAAGCTCCAACTCGGTTTGACAGTGAAAACTGCA
Organism: Camelus dromedarius; assembly: GCF_036321535.1. Classification (NCBI taxonomy): domain Eukaryota; kingdom Metazoa; phylum Chordata; class Mammalia; order Artiodactyla; family Camelidae; genus Camelus; species Camelus dromedarius. The sequence continues at coordinate 644,049 of NW_026989782.1, read as the reverse complement.
GGAACTTCAAACCGGCACAAGGAAACAGACTGAGAAAACAGAGAAGTAGTGTCTCCTGCAACCCGTTCCCTTGGTGCTAGATGAACGAACGTCTCTCCACTTGCTAAGTTCTGAGAGATAAGTGTGTGTGAAAGCCGTCCTTCACATAGCTTGTTGGGAACACAAAGTTTCTTTTCAGTGGCAAACTCCATTCCATACATATATATGGGGAGGTACAAGCTCCAACTCGGTTTTACAGTGAAAACTGCAGGAACTTCAAACCGGCACTAGGAAACAGACTGAGAAAACAGAGAAATAGTGTCTCCTGCAACCCGTTCCCTTGGTGCTAGATGAACGAACGTCTCTCCACTTGCTCAGTTCTGAGAGAAAAGTGTGTGTGAAAGCCGTCCTTCACCTAGCTTGTTGGGAACACAAAGTTTCTTTTCAATAGCAAACTCCATTCCATACATATATCTGGTGAGGTACTAGCTCCAAATCGGTTTTACAGTGAAAACTGCAGGAACTTCAAACCGGCACTAGGAAACAGACTGAGAAAGCAGAGAAAAAGTGTCTCCTGCAACCCGTTCCCTTGGTGCTAGATGAACGAAAGTCTCTCCAATTGCTCAGTTCTGAGAGATAATTGTGTGTGAAAGCCGTCCTTCACATAGCTTGTTGGGAACACAAAGTTTCTTTTCAGTTGCAAACTCCATTCCATACATATATATGGGGAGGTATAAGCTCCAACTCGGTTTGACAGTGAAAACTGCAGGAACTTCAAACCGGCACTAGGAAACAGATTGAGAAAGCAGAGAAAATGTGTCTCCTGCAATCCGTTCCATTGGTGCTAGATGAACGAACGTCTCTGCACTTGCTCAGTTCTCAGAGATAAGTGTGTGTGAAAGCCATCCTTCACCAAGCTTGTTGGGAACACAAAGTTTCTTTTCAGTTGCAAACTCCATTCCATACATATATATGGGGAGGTACAAGCTCCAACTCGGTTTGACAGTGAAAACTGCAGGAACTTCAAACCGGCACTAGGAAACAGACTGAGAAAACAGAGAAATAGTGTCTCCTGCAACCCGTTCCCTTGGTGCTAGATGAACGAACGTCTCTCCACTTGCTAAGTTCTGAGAGATAAGTGTGTGTGAAAGCCGTCCTTCACCTAGCTTGTTGGGAACACAAAGTTTCTTTTCAGTTGCAAACTCCATTCCATACATATATAAGGGGAGGTACAAGCTCCAACTCGGTTTTACAGTGAAAACTGCAGGAACTTCAAACCGGCACTAGGAAAAAGACTGAGAAAGCAGAGAAAAAGTGTCTCCTGCAACCCGTTCCCTTGGTGCTAGATGAACGAAAGTCTCTCCACTTGCTCAGTTCTGAGAGATAAGTGTGTGTGAAAGCCGTCCTTCACCTAGCTTGTTGGGAACACAAAGGTTCTTTTCAGTAGCAAACTCCATTCCATACGTATATCTGGTGAGGTACTAGCTCCAAATCGATTTTACAGTGAAAACTGCAGGAACTTCAAACCGGCACTAGGAAACAGATTGAGAAAGCAGAGAAAATGTGTCTCCTGAAATTCGTTCCATTGGTGCTAGATGAACGAACGTCTCTGCATTTGCTCAGTTCTCAGAGATAATTGTGTGTGAAAGCCATCCTTCACCTAGCTTGTTGGGAACACAAAGTTTCTTTTCAGTTGCAAACTCCATTCCATACATATATATGGGGAGGTACAAGCTCCAACTCGGTTTGACAGTGAAAACTGCAGGAACTTCAAACCGGCACTAGGAAACAGACTGAGAAAACAGAGAAATAGTGTCTCCTGCAACCCGTTCCCTTGGTGCTAGATGAACGAACGTCTCTCCACTTGCTAAGTTCTGAGAGATAAGTGTGTGTGAAAGCCGTCCTTCACCCAGCTTGTTGGGAACATAAAGTTTCTTTTCAGTTGCAAACTCCATTCCATACATATATATGGGGAGGTACAAGCTCCAACACGGTTTTACAGTGAAAACTGCAGGAACTTGATACCGGCACTAGGAAAAAGACTGAGAAAGCAGAGAAAAATTGTCTCCTGCAACCCGTTCCCTTGGTGCTAGATGAACGAACGTCTCCCCACTTGCTCAGTTCTGAGAGAAAAGTGTGTGTGAAAGCCGTCCTTCACCTAGCTTGTTGGGAACACAAAGTTTCTTTTCAATAGCAAACTCCATTCCATACATATATCTGGTGAGGTACTAGCTCCAAATCGGTTTTACCGTGAAAACTGCAGGAACTTCAAACCGGCACTAGGAAACAGACTGAGAAAGCAGAGAAAAAGTGTCTTCTGCAACCCGTTCCCTTGGTGCTAGATGAACGAAAGTCTCTCCACTTGCTCAGTTCTGAGAGATAAGTGTGTGTGAAAGCCGTCCTTCACCTAGCTTGTTGGGAACACAAAGTTTCTTTTCAGTTGCAAACTCCATTCCATACATATATAAGGGGAGGTACAAGCTCCAACTCGTTTTGACAGTGAAAACTGCAGGAACTTCATACCGGCACTAGGAAACAGATTGAGAAAGCAGAGAAAATGTGTCTCCTGCAATCCGTTCCATTGGTGCTAGATGAACGAACGTCTCTGCACTTGCTCAGTTCTCAGTGATAAGTGTGTGTGAAAGCCGTCCTTAACCTAGCTTGTTGGGAACACAAAGTTTCTTTTCAGTTGCAAACTCCATTCCATACATATATATGGGGAGGTACAAGCTCCAACACGGTTTTACAGTGAAAATTGCAGGAACTTCAAACCGGCACTAGGAAACAGATTGAGAAAGCAGAGAAAATGTGTCTCCTGCAATCCGTTCCATTGGTGCTAGATGAACGAACGTCTCTGTACTTGCTCAGTTCTCAGAGATAAGTGTGTGTGAAAGCCGTCTTTCACATAGCTTGTTGGGAACACAAAGTTTCTTTTCAGTTGCAAACTCCATTCCATACATATATATGGGGAGGTACTAGCTCCAAATCGGTTTGACAGTGAAAACTGCAGGAACTTCAAACCGGCACTAGGAAACAGACTGAGAAAACAGAGAAGAAGTGTCTCCTGCAACCCGTTCCCTTGGTGCTAGATGAACGAAGTTCTCCCAACTTGCTCAGTTCTGAGAGATAAGTGTGTGTGAAAGCCGTCCTTCACCTAGCTTGTTGGGAACACAAAGTTTCTTTTCAGTTGCAAACTCCATTCCATACATATATATGGGGAGGTACAAGCTCCAACTCGGTTTGACAGTGAAAACTGCAGGAACTTCAAACCGGCACTAGGAAACAGACTGAGAAAACAGAGAAGTAGTGTCTCCTGCAACCCGTTCCCTTGGTGCTAGATGAACGAACGTCTCTCCACTTGCTAAGTTCTGAGAGATAATTGTGTGTGAAAGCCGTCTTTCACCTAGCTTGTTGAGAACACAAAGTTTCTTTTCAGTTGCAAACTCCATTCCATACATATATATGGGGAGGTACTAGCTCCAACTCGGTTTGACAGTGAAAACGGCAGGAACTTCAGACTGGCACTAGGAAACAGACTGAGAAAACAGAGAAATAGTGTCTCCTGCAACCCGTTCCCTTGGTGCTAGATGAACGAACGTCTCTCCACTTGCTCAGTTCTGAGAGATAAGTGTGTGTGAAAGCCGTCCTTCACATAGCTTGTTGGGAACACAAAGTTTCTTTTCAGTTGCAAACTCCATTCCATACATATATATTGGGAGGTACAAGCTTCAACTCGGGTTTACAGTGAAAACTGCAGGAACTTCAAACCGGCACTAGGAAAAAGACTGAGAAAGCAGAGAAAAAGTGTCTCCTGCAACCCGTTCCCTTGGTGCTAGATGAACGAACGTCTCTCCACTTGCTCAGTTCTGAGAGATAACTGTGTGTGAAAGCCGTCCTTCACCTAGCTTGTTGGGAACACAAAGTTTCTTTTCAGTATCAAACTCCAATCCATACATATATCTGGTGAGTTACTAGCTCCAAATCGGTTTTACAGTGAAAACGGCAGGAACTTCAAACCGGCACTAGGAAACAGACTGAGAAAGCATAGAAAAAGTGTCTCCTGCAACCCGTTCCCTTGGTGCTAGATGAACGAATGTCTCTCCACTTGCTCAGTTCTGAGAGATAATTGTGTGTGAAAGCCGTACTTCACCTAGTTTGTTGGGAACACAAAGTTTCTTTTCAGTTGCAAACTCCATTCCATACATATATATGGGGATGTACAAGCTCCAACACGGTTTTACAGTGAAAATTGCAGGAACTTCAAACCGGCACTAGGAAACAGATTGAGAAAGCAGAGAAAATGTGTCTCCTGCAATCCGTTCCATTGGTGCTAGATGAACGAACGTCTCTGTACTTGCTCAGTTCTCAGAGATAAGTGTGTGTGAAAGCCGTCTTTCACATAGCTTGTTGGGAACACAAAGTTTCTTTTCAGTTGCAAACTCCATTCCATACATATATATGGGGAGGTACTAGCTCCAAATCGGTTTTACAGTGAAAACTGCAGGAACTTCAAACCGGCACTAGGAAACAGACTGAGAAAACAGAGAAATAGTGTCTCCTGCATCCCGTTCCCTTGGTGCTAGATGAACGAAGTTCTCCCAACTTGCTCAGTTCTGAGAGATAAGTGTGTGTGAAAGCCGTCCTTCACCTAGCTTGTTAGGAACACAAAGTTTCTTTTCAGTAGCAAACTCCATTCCATACATATATCTGGTGAGGTACTAGCTCCAAATCGGTTTTACAGTGAAAACTGCAGGAACTTCAAACCGGCACTAGGAAACAGACTGAGAAAGCAGAGAAAAAGTGTCTCCTGCAACCCGTTCCCTTGGTGCTAGATGAACGAAAGTCTCTCCACTTGCTCAGTTCTGAGAGATAAGTGTGTGTGAAAGCCGTCCTTCACCTAGCTTGTTGGGAACACAAAGTTTCTTTTCAGTTGCAAACTCCATTCCATACATATATAAGGGGAGGTACAAGCTCCAACTCGGTTTGACAGTGAAAACTGCAGGAACTTCAGACTGGCACTAGGAAACAGACTGAGAAAACAGAGAAATAGTGTCTCCTGCAACCCGTTCCCTTGGTGCTAGATGAACGAACGTCTCTCCACTTGCTCAGTTCTGAGAGATAAGTGTGTGTGAAAGCCGTCCTTCACCTAGCTTGTTGGGAACACAAAGTTTCTTTTCAGTTGCAAACTCCATTCCATACATATATATGGGGAGGTACAAGCTCCAACACGGTTTTACAGTGAAAATTGCAGGAACTTCAAACCGGCACTAGGAAACAGATTGAGAAAGCAGAGAAAATGTGTCTCCTGCAATCCGTTCCATTGGTGCTAGATGAACGAACGTCTCTGTACTTGCTCAGTTCTCAGAGATAAGTGTGTGTGAAAGCCGTCTTTCACATAGCTTGTTGGGAACACAAAGTTTCTTTTCAGTTGCAAACTCCATTCCATACATATATATGGGGAGGTACTAGCTCCAAATCGGTTTTACAGTGAAAACTGCAGGAACTTCAAACCGGCACTAGGAAACAGACTGAGAAAACAGAGAAATAGTGTCTCCTGCATCCCGTTCCCTTGGTGCTAGATGAACGAAGTTCTCCCAACTTGCTCAGTTCTGAGAGATAAGTGTGTGTGAAAGCCGTCCTTCACCCAGCTTGTTAGGAACACAAAGTTTCTTTTCAGTAGCAAACTCCATTCCATACATATATCTGGTGAGGTACTAGCTCCAAATCGGTTTTACAGTGAAAACTGCAGGAACTTCAAACCGGCACTAGGAAACAGACTGAGAAAGCAGAGAAAAAGTGTCTCCTGCAACCCGTTCCCTTGGTGCTAGATGAACGAAAGTCTCTCCACTTGCTCAGTTCTGAGAGATAAGTGTGTGTGAAAGCCGTCCTTCACCTAGCTTGTTGGGAACACAAAGTTTCTTTTCAGTTGCAAACTCCATTCCATACATATATAAGGGGAGGTACAAGCTCCAACTCGTTTTGACAGTGAAAACTGCAGGAACTTCATACCGGCACTAGGAAACAGATTGAGAAAGCAGAGAAAATGTGTCTCCTGCAATCCGTTCCATTGGTGCTAGATGAACGAACGTCTCTGCACTTGCTCAGTTCTCAGTGATAAGTGTGTGTGAAAGCCGTCCTTAACCTAGCTTGTTGGGAACACAAAGTTTCTTTTAAGTTGCAAACTCCATTCCATACATATATATGGGGAGGTACTAGCTCCAACTCGGTTTGACAGTGAAAACTGCAGGAACTTCAGACTGGCACTAGGAAACAGACTGAGAAAACAGAGAAATAGTGTCTCCTGCAACCCGTTCCCTTGGTGCTAGATGAACGAACGTCTCTCCACTTGCTCAGTTCTGAGAGATAAGTGTGTGTGAAAGCCGTCCTTCACCTAGCTTGTTGGGAACACAAAGTTTCTTTTCAGTTGCAAACTCCATTCCATACATATATATTGGGAGGTACAAGCTTCAACTCGGGTTTACAGTGAAAACTGCAGGAACTTCAAACCGGCACTAGGAAAAAGACTGAGAAAGCAGAGAAAAAGTGTCTCCTGCAACCCGTTCCCTTGGTGCTAGATGAACGAACGTCTCTCCACTTGCTCAGTTCTGAGAGATAACTGTGTGTGAAAGCCGTACTTCACCTAGCTTGTTGGGAACACAAAGTTTCTTTTCAGTATCAAACTCCAATCCATACATATATCTGGTGAGTTACTAGCTCCAAATCGGTTTTACAGTGAAAACGGCAGGAACTTCAAACCGGCACTAGGAAACAGACTGAGAAAGCATAGAAAAAGTGTCTCCTGCAACCCGTTCCCTTGGTGCTAGATGAACGAATGTCTCTCCACTTGCTCAGTTCTGAGAGATAATTGTGTGTGAAAGCCGTACTTCACCTAATTTGTTGGGAACACAAAGTTTCTTTTCAGTTGCAAACTCCATTCCATACATATATATGTGGAGGTACAAGCTCCAACACGGTTTTACAGTGAAAATTGCAGGAACTTCAAACCGGCACTAGGAAACAGATTGAGAAAGCAGAGAAAATGTGTCTCCTGCAATCCGTTCCATTGGTGCTAGATGAACGAACGTCTCTGTACTTGCTCAGTTCTCAGAGATAAGTGTGTGTGAAAGCCGTCTTTCACATAGCTTGTTGGGAACACAAAGTTTCTTTTCAGTTGCAAACTCCATTCCATACATATATATGGGGAGGTACTAGCTCCAAATCGGTTTGACAGTGAAAACTGCAGGAACTTCAAACCGGCACTAGGAAACAGACTGAGAAAACAGAGAAGAAGTGTCTCCTGCAACCCGTTCCCTTGGTGCTAGATGAACGAAGTTCTCCCAACTTGCTCAGTTCTGAGAGATAAGTGTGTGTGAAAGCCGTCCTTCACCTAGCTTGTTGGGAACACAAAGTTTCTTTTCAGTTGCAAACTCCATTCCATACATATATATGGGGAGGTACAAGCTCCAACTCGGTTTGACAGTGAAAACTGCAGGAACTTCAAACCGGCACTAGGAAACAGACTGAGAAAACAGAGAAGTAGTGTCTCCTGCAACCCGTTCCCTTGGTGCTAGATGAACGAACGTCTCTCCACTTGCTAAGTTCTGAGAGATAATTGTGTGTGAAAGCCGTCCTTCACCTAGCTTGTTGAGAACACAAAGTTTCTTTTCAGTTGCAAACTCCATTCCATACATATATATGGGGAGGTACTAGCTCCAACTCGGTTTGACAGTGAAAACGGCAGGAACTTCAGACTGGCACTAGGAAACAGACTGAGAAAACAGAGAAATAGTGTCTCCTGCAACCCGTTCCCTTGGTGCTAGATGAACGAACGTCTCTCCACTTGCTCAGTTCTGAGAGATAAGTGTGTGTGAAAGCCGTCCTTCACATAGCTTGTTGGGAACACAAAGTTTCTTTTCAGTTGCAAATTCCATTCCATACATATATATTGGGAGGTACAAGCTTCAACTCGGGTTTACAGTGAAAACTGCAGGAACTTCAAACCGGCACTAGGAAAAAGACTGAGAAAGCAGAGAAAAAGTGTCTCCTGCAACCCGTTCCCTTGGTGCTAGATGAACGAACGTCTCTCCACTTGCTCAGTTCTGAGAGATAACTGTGTGTGAAAGCCGTCCTTCACCTAGCTTGTTGGGAACACAAAGTTTCTTTTCAGTATCAAACTCCAATCCATACATATATCTGGTGAGTTACTAGCTCCAAATCGGTTTTACAGTGAAAACGGCAGGAACTTCAAACCGGCACTAGGAAACAGACTGAGAAAGCATAGAAAAAGTGTCTCCTGCAACCCGTTCCCTTGGTGCTAGATGAACGAATGTCTCTCCACTTGCTCAGTTCTGAGAGATAATTGTGTGTGAAAGCCGTACTTCACCTAGTTTGTTGGGAACACAAAGTTTCTTTTCAGTTGCAAACTCCATTCCATACATATATATGGGGAGGTACAAGCTCCAACACGGTTTTACAGTGAAAATTGCAGGAACTTCAAACCGGCACTAGGAAACAGATTGAGAAAGCAGAGAAAATGTGTCTCCTGCAATCCGTTCCATTGGTGCTAGATGAACGAACGTCTCTGTACTTGCTCAGTTCTCAGAGATAAGTGTGTGTGAAAGCCGTCTTTCACATAGCTTGTTGGGAACACAAAGTTTCTTTTCAGTTGCAAACTCCATTCCATACATATATATGGGGAGGTACTAGCTCCAAATCGGTTTTACAGTGAAAACTGCAGGAACTTCAAACCGGCACTAGGAAACAGACTGAGAAAACAGAGAAATAGTGTCTCCTGCATCCCGTTCCCTTGGTGCTAGATGAACGAAGTTCTCCCAACTTGCTCAGTTCTGAGAGATAAGTGTGTGTGAAAGCCGTCCTTCACCTAGCTTGTTAGGAACACAAAGTTTCTTTTCAGTAGCAAACTCCATTCCATACATATATCTGGTGAGGTACTAGCTCCAAATCGGTTTTACAGTGAAAACTGCAGGAACTTCAAACCGGCACTAGGAAACAGACTGAGAAAGCAGAGAAAAAGTGTCTCCTGCAACCCGTTCCCTTGGTGCTAGATGAACGAAAGTCTCTCCACTTGCTCAGTTCTGAGAGATAAGTGTGTGTGAAAGCCGTCCTTCACCTAGCTTGTTGGGAACACAAAGTTTCTTTTCAGTTGCAAACTCCATTCCATACATATATAAGGGGAGGTACAAGCTCCAACTCGTTTTGACAGTGAAAACTGCAGGAACTTCATACCGGCACTAGGAAACAGATTGAGAAAGCAGAGAAAATGTGTCTCCTGCAATCCGTTCCATTGGTGCTAGATGAACGAACGTCTCTGCACTTGCTCAGTTCTCAGTGATAAGTGTGTGTGAAAGCCGTCCTTAACCTAGCTTGTTGGGAACACAAAGTTTCTTTTAAGTTGCAAACTCCATTCCATACATATATATGGGGAGGTACTAGCTCCAACTCGGTTTGACAGTGAAAACTGCAGGAACTTCAGACTGGCACTAGGAAACAGACTGAGAAAACAGAGAAATAGTGTCTCCTGCAACCCGTTCCCTTGGTGCTAGATGAACGAACGTCTCTCCACTTGCTCAGTTCTGAGAGATAAGTGTGTGTGAAAGCCGTCCTTCACCTAGCTTGTTGGGAACACAAAGTTTCTTTTCAGTTGCAAACTCCATTCCATACATATATATTGGGAGGTACAAGCTTCAACTCGGGTTTACAGTGAAAACTGCAGGAACTTCAAACCGGCACTAGGAAAAAGACTGAGAAAGCAGAGAAAAAGTGTCTCCTGCAACCCGTTCCCTTGGTGCTAGATGAACGAACGTCTCTCCACTTGCTCAGTTCTGAGAGATAACTGTGTGTGAAAGCCGTACTTCACCTAGCTTGTTGGGAACACAAAGTTTCTTTTCAGTATCAAACTCCAATCCATACATATATCTGGTGAGTTACTAGCTCCAAATCGGTTTTACAGTGAAAACGGCAGGAACTTCAAACCGGCACTAGGAAACAGACTGAGAAAGCATAGAAAAAGTGTCTCCTGCAACCCGTTCCCTTGGTGCTAGATGAACGAATGTCTCTCCACTTGCTCAGTTCTGAGAGATAATTGTGTGTGAAAGCCGTACTTCACCTAGTTTGTTGGGAACACAAAGTTTCTTTTCAGTTGCAAACTCCATTCCATACATATATATGGGGAGGTACAAGCTCCAACACGGTTTTACAGTGAAAATTGCAGGAACTTCAAACCGGCACTAGGAAACAGATTGAGAAAGCAGAGAAAATGTGTCTCCTGCAATCCGTTCCATTGGTGCTAGATGAACGAACGTCTCTGTACTTGCTCAGTTCTCAGAGATAAGTGTGTGTGAAAGCCGTCTTTCACATAGCTTGTTGGGAACACAAAGTTTCTTTTCAGTTGCAAACTCCATTCCATACATATATATGGGGAGGTACTAGCTCCAAATCGGTTTGACAGTGAAAACTGCAGGAACTTCAAACCGGCACTAGGAAACAGACTGAGAAAACAGAGAAGAAGTGTCTCCTGCAACCCGTTCCCTTGGTGCTAGATGAACGAAGTTCTCCCAACTTGCTCAGTTCTGAGAGATAAGTGTGTGTGAAAGCCGTCCTTCACCTAGCTTGTTGGGAACACAAAGTTTCTTTTCAGTTGCAAACTCCATTCCATACATATATATGGGGAGGTACAAGCTCCAACTCGGTTTGACAGTGAAAACTGCAGGAACTTCAAACCGGCACTAGGAAACAGACTGAGAAAACAGAGAAGTAGTGTCTCCTGCAACCCGTTCCCTTGGTGCTAGATGAACGAACGTCTCTCCACTTGCTAACTTCTGAGAGATAATTGTGTGTGAAAGCCGTCCTTCACCTAGCTTGTTGAGAACACAAAGTTTCTTTTCAGTTGCAAACTCCATTCCATACATATATATGGGGAGGTACTAGCTCCAACTCGGTTTGACAGTGAAAACGGCAGGAACTTCAGACTGGCACTAGGAAACAGACTGAGAAAACAGAGAAATAGTGTCTCCTGCAACCCGTTCCCTTGGTGCTAGATGAACGAACGTCTCTCCACTTGCTCAGTTCTGAGAGATAAGTGTGTGTGAAAGCCGTCCTTCAACTAGATTGTTGGGAACACAAAGTTTCTTTTCAGTTGCAAACTCCATTCCATACATATATATTGGGAGGTACAAGCTTCAACTCGGGTTTACAGTGAAAACTGCAGGAACTTCAAACCGGCACTAGGAAAAAGACTGAGAAAGCAGAGAAAAAGTGTCTCCTGCAACCCGTTCCCTTGGTGCTAGATGAACGAACGTCTCTCCACTTGCTCAGTTCTGAGAGATAACTGTGTGTGAAAGCCGTCCTTCACCTAGCTTGTTGGGAACACAAAGTTTCTTTTCAGTATCAAACTCCAATCCATACATATATCTGGTGAGTTACTAGCTCCAAATCGGTTTTACAGTGAAAACGGCAGGAACTTCAAACCGGCACTAGGAAACAGACTGAGAAAGCATAGAAAAAGTGTCTCCTGCAACCCGTTCCCTTGGTGCTAGATGAACGAATGTCTCTCCACTTGCTCAGTTCTGAGAGATAATTGTGTGTGAAAGCCGTACTTCACCTAGTTTGTTGGGAACACAAAGTTTCTTTTCAGTTGCAAACTCCATTCCATACATATATATGGGGAGGTACAAGCTCCAACACGGTTTTACAGTGAAAATTGCAGGAACTTCAAACCGGCACTAGGAAACAGATTGAGAAAGCAGAGAAAATGTGTCTCCTGCAATCCGTTCCATTGGTGCTAGATGAACGAACGTCTCTGTACTTGCTCAGTTCTCAGAGATAAGTGTGTGTGAAAGCCGTCTTTCACATAGCTTGTTGGGAACACAAAGTTTCTTTTCAGTTGCAAACTCCATTCCATACATATATATGGGGAGGTACTAGCTCCAAATCGGTTTTACAGTGAAAACTGCAGGAACTTCAAACCGGCACTAGGAAACAGACTGAGAAAACAGAGAAATAGTGTCTCCTGCATCCCGTTCCCTTGGTGCTAGATGAACGAAGTTCTCCCAACTTGCTCAGTTCTGAGAGATAAGTGTGTGTGAAAGCCGTCCTTCACCTAGCTTGTTAGGAACACAAAGTTTCTTTTCAGTAGCAAACTCCATTCCATACATATATCTGGTGAGGTACTAGCTCCAAATCGGTTTTACAGTGAAAACTGCAGGAACTTCAAACCGGCACTAGGAAACAGACTGAGAAAGCAGAGAAAAAGTGTCTCCTGCAACCCGTTCCCTTGGTGCTAGATGAACGAAAGTCTCTCCACTTGCTCAGTTCTGAGAGATAAGTGTGTGTGAAAGCCGTCCTTCACCTAGCTTGTTGGGAACACAAAGTTTCTTTTCAGTTGCAAACTCCATTCCATACATATATAAGGGGAGGTACAAGCTCCAACTCGTTTTGACAGTGAAAACTGCAGGAACTTCATACCGGCACTAGGAAACAAATTGAGAAAGCAGAGAAAATGTGTCTCCTGCAATCCGTTCCATTGGTGCTAGATGAACGAACGTCTCTGCACTTGCTCAGTTCTCAGTGATAAGTGTGTGTGAAAGCCGTCCTTAACCTAGCTTGTTGGGAACACAAAGTTTCTTTTAAGTTGCAAACTCCATTCCATACATATATATGGGGAGGTACTAGCTCCAACTCGGTTTGACAGTGAAAACTGCAGGAACTTCAGACTGGCACTAGGAAACAGACTGAGAAAACAGAGAAATAGTGTCTCCTGCAACCCGTTCCCTTGGTGCTAGATGAACGAACGTCTCTCCACTTGCTCAGTTCTGAGAGATAACTGTGTGTGAAAGCCGTACTTCACCTAGCTTGTTGGGAACACAAAGTTTCTTTTCAGTTGCAAACTCCATTCCATACATATATATGGGGAGGTACTAGCTCCAAATCGGTTTGACAGTGAAAACTGCAGGAACTTCAAACCGGCACTAGGAAACAGACTGAGAAAACAGAGAAGAAGTGTCTCCTGCAACCCGTTCCCTTGGTGCTAGATGAACGAAGTTCTCCCAACTTGCTCAGTTCTGAGAGATAAGTGTGTGTGAAAGCCGTCCTTCACCTAGCTTGTTGGGAACACAAAGATTCTTTTCAGTTGCAAACTCCATTCCATACATATATATGGGGTGGTACTAGCTCCAACTCGGTTTTACAGTGAAAACTGCAGGAACTTCAAACCGGCACTAGGAAAAAGACTGAGAAAGCAGAGGAAAAGTGTCTCCTGCAACCCGTTCCCTTGGTGCTAGATGAAAGAACGTCTCTCCACTTGCTCAGTTCTGAGAGATAAGTGTGTGTGAAAGCCGTCCTTCACCTAGCTTGTTGGGAACACAAAGTTTCTTTTCAGTTGCAAACTCCATTCCATACATATATATGGGGAGGTACAAGCTCCAACTCGGTTTTACAGTGAAAACTGCAGGAACTTCAAACCGGCACTAGGAAAAAGACTGAGAATGGAGAGAAAAATTGTCTCCTGTAACCTGTTCCCTTGGTGCTAGATGAACGAACGTCTCTCCACTTGCTCAGTTCTCAGAGTTAAGTGTGTGTGAAAGCCGTACTTCAACTAGCTTGTTGGGAACACAAAGTTTCTTTTCAGTTGCAAACTCCATTCCATACATAAATATGGGGTGGTACTAGCTCCAACTCGGCTTGAAAGTGAAAACTGCAGGAACTTCAAACCGGCACTAAGAAACAGACTGAGAAAGCAGAGAAAAAGTTTTTCCTGAAACCCGTTCCCATGGTGCTAGATGAACGAATGTCTCTCCACTTGCTAAGTTCTGAGAGATAAGTGTGTGTGAAAGCCGTCCTTCGCCTATCTTGTTGGGAACAAAAAGTTTCTTTTCAGTTGCAAACTCCATTCCATACATATATATGGGGAGGTACTAGCTCCAACTCGGTTTGACATTGAAAACTGCAGGAACTTCAAACCGGCAGTAGGAAACAGATTGAGAAATCAGAGAAAATGTGTCTCTTGCAATCCGTTCCATTGGTGCTAGATGAACGTACGTCTCTGCACTTGCTGAGTTCTCAGAGCTAAGTGTGTGTGAAAGCCATACTTCACCTAGCTTGTTGGGAACACAAAGTTTCTTTTCAGTTGCAAACTCCATTCCATACATATATATGGGGAGGTACAAGCTCCAACTCGGTTTGACAGTGAAAACTGCAGGAACTTCAAACCGGCACTAGGAAACAGACTGAGAAAACAGAGAAGTAGTGTCTCCTGCAACCCGTTCCCTTGGTGCTAGATGAACGAACGTCTCTCCACTTGCTAAGTTCTGAGAGATAAGTGTGTGTGAAAGCCGTCCTTCACATAGCTTGTTGGGAACACAAAGTTTCTTTTCAGTGGCAAACTCCATTCCATACATTTATATGGGGAGGTACAAGCTCCAACTCGGTTTTACAGTGAAAACTGCAGGAACTTCAAACCGGCACTAGGAAACAGACTGAGAAAACAGAGAAATAGTGTCTCCTGCAACCCGTTCCCTTGGTGCTAGATGAACGAACGTCTCTCCACTTGCTCAGTTCTGAGAGAAAAGTGTGTGTGAAAGCCGTCCTTCACCTAGCTTGTTGGGAACACAAAGTTTCTTTTCAATAGCAAACTCCATTCCATACATATATCTGGTGAGGTACTAGCTCCAACTCGGTTTTACACTGAAAACTGCAGGAACTTCAAACCGGCACTAGGAAACAGACTGAGAAAGCAGAGAAAAAGTGTCTCCTGCAACCCGTTCCCTTGGTGCTAGATGAACGAAAGTCTCTCCAATTGCTCAGTTCTGAGAGATAATTGTGTGTGAAAGCCGTCCTTCACATAGCTTGTTGGGAACACAAAGTTTCTTTTCAGTTGCAAACTCCATTCCATACATATATATGGGGAGGTATAAGCTCCAACTCGGTTTGACAGTGAAAACTGCAGGAACTTCAAACCGGCACTAGGAAACAGATTGAGAAAGCAGAGAAAATGTGTCTCCTGCAATCCGTTCCATTGGTGCTAGATGAACGAACGTCTCTGCACTTGCTCAGTTCTCAGAGATAAGTGTGTGTGAAAGCCATCCTTCACCTAGCTTGTTGGGAACACAAAGTTTCTTTTCAGTTGCAAACTCCATTCCATACATATATATGGGGAGGTACAAGCTCCAACTCGGTTTGACAGTGAAAACTGCAGGAACTTCAAACCGGCACTAGGAAACAGACTGAGAAAACAGAGAAAAAGTGTCTCCTGCAACCCGTTCCCTTGGTGCTAGATGAACGAACGTCTCTCCACTTGCTAAGTTCTGAGAGATAAGTGTGTGTGAAAGCCGTCCTTCACCTAGCTTGTTGGGAACACAAAGTTTCTTTTCAGTTGCAAACTCCATTCCATACATATATAAGGGGAGGTACAAGCTCCAACTCGGTTTTACAGTGAAAACTGCAGGAACTTCAAACCGGCACTAGGAAAAAGACTGAGAAAGCAGAGAAAAAGTGTCTCCTGCAACCCGTTCCCTTGGTGCTAGATGAACGAAAGTCTCTCCACTTGCTCAGTTCTGAGAGATAAGTGTGTGTGAAAGCCGTCCTTCACCTAGCTTGTTGGGAACACAAAGGTTCTTTTCAGTAGCAAACTCCATTCCATACGTATATCTGGTGAGGTACTAGCTCCAAATCGATTTTACAGTGAAAACTGCAGGAACTTCAAACCGGCACTAGGAAACAGATTGAGAAAGCAGAGAAAATGTGTCTCCTGAAATTCGTTCCATTGGTGCTAGATGAACGAACGTCTCTGCATTTGCTCAGTTCTCAGAGATAATTGTGTGTGAAAGCCATCCTTCACCTAGCTTGTTGGGAACACAAAGTTTCTTTTCAGTTGCAAACTCCATTCCATACATATATATGGGGAGGTACAAGCTCCAACTCGGTTTGACAGTGAAAACTGCAGGAACTTCAAACCGGCACTAGGAAACAGACTGAGAAAACAGAGAAATAGTGTCTCCTGCAACCCGTTCCCTTGGTGCTAGATGAACGAACGTCTCTCCACTTGCTAAGTTCTGAGAGATAAGTGTGTGTGAAAGCCGTCCTTCAACCAGCTTGTTGGGAACATAAAGTTTCTTTTCAGTTGCAAACTCCATTCCATACATATATATGGGGAGGTACAAGCTCCAACACGGTTTTACAGTGAAAACTGCAGGAACTTGATACCGGCACTAGGAAAAAGACTGAGAAAGCAGAGAAAAATTGTCTCCTGCAACCCGTTCCCTTGGTGCTAGATGAACGAACGTCTCTCCACTTGCTCAGTTCTGAGAGAAAAGTGTGTGTGAAAGCCGTCCTTCACCTAGCTTGTTGGGAACACAAAGTTTCTTTTCAATAGCAAACTCCATTCCATACATATATCTGGTGAGGTACTAGCTCCAAATCGGTTTTACCGTGAAAACTGCAGGAACTTCAAACCGGCACTAGGAAACAGACTGAGAAAGCAGAGAAAAAGTGTCTTCTGCAACCCGTTCCCTTGGTGCTAGATGAACGAAAGTCTCTCCAATTGCTCAGTTCTGAGAGATAATTGTGTGTGAAAGCCGTCCTTCACATAGCTTGTTGGGAACACAAAGTTTCTTTTCAGTTGCAAACTCCATTCCATACATATATATGGGGAGGTATAAGCTCCAACTCGGTTTGACAGTGAAAACTGCAGGAACTTCAAACCGGCACTAGGAAACAGATTGAGAAAGCAGAGAAAATGTGTCTCCTGCAATCCGTTCCATTGGTGCTAGATGAACGAACGTCTCTGCACTTGCTCAGTTCTCAGAGATAAGTGTGTGTGAAAGCCATCCTTCACCTAGCTTGTTGGGAACACAAAGTTTCTTTTCAGTTGCAAACTCCATTCCATACATATATATGGGGAGGTACAAGCTCCAACTCGGTTTGACAGTGAAAACTGCAGGAACATCAAACCGGCACTAGGAAACAGACTGAGAAAACAGAGAAATAGTGTCTCCTGCAACCCGTTCCCTTGGTGCTAGATGAACGAACGTCTCTCCACTTGCTAAGTTCTGAGAGATAAGTGTGTGTGAAAGCCGTCCTTCACCTAGCTTGTTGGGAACACAAAGTTTCTTTTCAGTTGCAAACTCCATTCCATACATATATAAGGGGAGGTACAAGCTCCAACTCGGTTTTACAGTGAAAACTGCAGGAACTTCAAACCGGCACTAGGAAAAAGACTGAGAAAGCAGAGAAAAAGTGTCTCCTGCAACCCGTTCCCTTGGTGCTAGATGAACGAACGTCTCTCCACTTGCTCAGTTCTGAGAGATAAGTGTGTGTGAAAGCCGTCCTTCAACTAGCTTGTTGGGAACACAAAGTTTCTTTTCAGTTGCAAACTCCATTCCATACATATATATGGGGAGGTACTAGCTCCAACTCAGTTTTACAGTGAAAACTGCAGGAACTTCAAACCGGCACTAGGAAACAGACTGAGAAAGAAGAGAAAAAGTGTCTCCTGCAACCCGTTCCCTTAGTGCTAGATGAATGAACGTCTCTCCACTTCCACAGTTCTGAGAGATAAGTGTGTGTGAAAGCCGTCCTTCACCTAGCTTGTTGGGAACACAAAGTTTCTTTTCAGTAGCAAACTCCATTCCATACGTATATCTGGTGAGGTACTAGTTCCAAATCGATTTTACAGTGAAAACTGCAGGAACTTCAAACCGGCACTAGGAAACAGACTGAGAAAGCAGAGAAAAAGTGTCTCCTGCAACCCGTTCCCTTGGTGCTAGATGAACGAACGTCTCTCCACTTGCTCAGTTCTAAGAGATAAGTGTGTGTGAAAGCCGTCCTTCAACTAGCTTGTTGGGAACACAAAGTTTCTTTTCAGTTGCAAACTCCATTCCATACATATATACGGGGAGGTACTAGCTCCAACTCAGTTTTACAGTGAAAACTGCAGGAACTTCAAACCGGCACTAGGAAACAGACTGGGAAAGAAGAGATAAAGTGTCTCCTGCAACCCGTTCCCTTGGTGCTAGATGAATGAACGTCTCTCCACTTCCTCAGTTCTGAGAGATAAGTTTGTGTGAAAGCCGTCCTTCACCTAGCCTGTTCGGAACACAAAGTTTCTTTTCAGTTGCAAACTCCATTCCATACATATATATGGGGAGGTACAAGCTCCAACTCGGTTTGACAGTGAAAACTTCAGGAACTTCAACCCGGCACTAAGAAACAGACTGAGAAAGCAGAGAAAAAGTTTTTCCTGAAACCCGTTCCCATGGTGCTAAATGAACGAATGTCTCTCCACTTGCTCAGTTCTGAGAGATAAGTGTGTGTGAAAGCCGTCCTTCACCTATCTTGTTGGGAACAAAAAGTTTCTTTTCAGTTGCAAACTCCATTCCATACATATATATGGGGAGGTACAAGCTCCAACTCGGTTTTACAGTGAAAATTGCAGGAACTTCAAACCGGCACTAGGAAACAGATTGAGAAAGCAGAGAAAATGTGTCTCCTGCAATCCGTTCCATTGGTGCTAGATGAACGAACGTCTCTGCACTTGCTCAGTTCTCAGAGATAAGTGTGTGTGAAAGCCGTCCTTCAAATAGCTTGTTGGGAACACAAAGTTTCTTTTCACTTGCAAACTCCATTCCATACATATATATGGGGAGGTACTAGTTCCAAATCGGTTTTACAGTGAAAACTGCAGGAACTTCAAACCGGCACTAGGAAACAGACTGAGAAAACAGAGAAATAGTGTCTCCTGCAACCCGCTCCCTTGGTGCTAGATGAACGAAAGTCTCTCCACTTGCTCAGTTCTGAGAGATAAGTGTGTGTGAAAGCCGTCCTTCACCTAGCTTGTTGGGAACACAAAGTTTCTTTTCAGTAGCAAACTCCATTCCATACGTATATCTGGTAATGTACTAGCTCCAAATCGATTTTACAGTGAAAACTGCAGGAACTTCAAACCGGCACTAGGAAAAAGATTGAGAAAGCAGAGAAAATGTGTCTCCTGCAATCCGTTCCATTGGTGCTAGATGAACGAACGTCTCTGCACTTGTTCAGTTCTCAGAGATAAGTGTGTGTCAAAGCCATCCTTCACCTAGCTTGTTGGGAACACAAAGTTTCTTTTCAGTTGCAAACTCCATTCCATACATATATATGGGGAGGTACAAGCTCCAACTCGGTTTGACAGTGAAAACTGCAGGAACTTCAAACCGGCACTAGGAAACAGACTGAGAAAACAGAGAAATAGTGTCTCCTGCAACCCGTTCCCTTGGTGATAGATGAACGAACGTCTCTCCACTTGCTAAGTTCTGAGAGATAAGTGTGTGTGAAAGCCGTCCTTCACCCAGCTTGTTGGGAACATAAAGTTTCTTTTCAGTTGCAAACTCCATTCCATACATATATATGGGGTGGTACAAGCTCCAACTCGGTTTTACAGTGAAAACTGCAGGAACTTCAAACCGGCACTAGGAAAAAGACTGAGAAAGCAGAGAAAAAGTGTCTCCTGCAACCCGTTCCCTTGGTGCTAGATGAACGAACGTCTCTCCACTTGCTCAGTTCTGAGAGATAAGTGTGTGTGAAAGCCGTCCTTCACCTAGCTTGTTGGGAACACAAAGTTTCTTTTCAGTAGCAAACTCCATTCCATACGTATATCTGGTGAGGTACTAGCTCCAAATCGATTTTACAGTGAAAACTGCAGGAACTTCAAACCGGCACTAGGAAACAGACTGAGAAAGCACAGAAAAAGTGTCTCCTACAACCCGTTCCCTTGGTGCTAGATGAACGAACGTCTCTCCACTTGCTCAGTTCTGAGAGATAAGTGAGTGTGAAAGCCGTCCTTCAACTAGCTTGTTGGGAACACAAAGTTTCTTTTCAGTTGCAAACTCCATTCCATACATATATATGGGGAGGTACTAGCTCCAACTCGGTTTTACAGTGAAAACTGCAGGAACTTCAAACCGGCACTAGGAAACAGACTGAGAAAGCAGAGAAAAAGTGTCTCCTGCAACCCGTTCCCTTGGTGCTAGATGAATGAACGTCTCTCCACTTGCTCAGTTCTGAGAGATAAGTTTGTGTGAAAGCCGTCCTTCACCTAGCCTGTTGGGAACACAAAGTTTCTTTTCAGTTGCAAACTCCATTCCATACATATATATGGGGAGGTACAAGCTCCAACTCGGTTTGACAGTGAAAACTGCAGGAACTTCAAACCGGCACTAGGAAACAGACTGAGAAAGCAGAGAAAAAGTTTTTCCTGAAACCCGTTCCCATGGTGCTAAATGAACGAATGTCTCTCCACTTGCTCAGTTCTGAGAGATAAGTGTGTGTGAAAGCCGTCCTTCACCTATCTTGTTGGGAACAAAAAGTTTCTTTTCAGTTGCAAACTCCATTCCATACATATATATGGGGAGGTACAAGCTCCAACTCGGTTTTACAGTGAAAATTGCAGGAACTTCAAACCGGCACTAGGAAACAGTTTGAGAAAGCAGAGAAAATGTGTCTCCTGCAATCCGTTCCATTGGTGCTAGATGAACGAACGTCTCTGCACTTGCTCAGTTCTCAGAGATAAGTGTGTGTGAAAGCCGTCTTTCAAATAGCTTGTTGGGAACACAAAGTTTCTTTTCACTTGCAAACTCCATTCCATACATATATATGGGGAGGTACTAGCTCCAACTCGGTTTGACAGTGAAAACTGCAGGAACTTCAGACTGGCACTAGGAAACAGACTGAGAAAACAGAGAAATAGTGTCTCCTGCAACCCGTTCCCATGGTGCTAGATGAACGAAAGTCTCTCCACTTGCTCAGTTCTGAGTGATAAGTGTGTGTGAAAGCCGTCCTTCACCTAGCTTGTTGGGAACACAAAGTTTCTTTTAAGTTGCAAACTCCATTCCATACATATATATGGGGATGTACTAGCTCCAACTCGGTTTGACAGTGTAAACTGCAGGAACTTCAGACTGGCACTAGGAAACAGACTGAGAAAACAGAGAAATAGTGTCTCCTGCAACCCGTTCCCATGGTGCTAGATGAACGAACGTCTCTCCACTTGCTCAGTTCTGAGTGATAAGTGTGTGTGAAAGCCGTCCTTCACCTAGCTTGTTGGGAACACAAAGTTTCTTTTCAGTTGCAAACTCCATTCCATACATATATATTGGGAGGTACAAGCTCGAACACGGTTTTACAGTGAAAACTGCAGGAAATTCAAACCGGCACTAGGAAACAGACTGAGAAAACAGAGAAAAAGTGACTCCTGCAACCCGTTCCCTTGGTGCTAGATGAACGAACGTCTCTCCACTTGCTCAGTTCTGAGAGATAACTGTGTGTGAAAGCCGTCCTTCACCTAGCTTGTTGGGAACACAAAGTTTCTTTTCAGTTGCAAACTCCATTCCATACATATATATGGGGAGGTACTACCTCCAACTCTGTTTTACAGTGAAAACTGCAGGAACTTCAAACCGGCACTAGGAAAAAGACTGAGAAAGCAGAGAAAAAGTGTCTCCTGCAACCCGTTCCCATGGTGCTAGATGAACGAAAGTCTCTCCACTTGCTCAGTTCTGAGAGATAAGTGTGTGTGAAAGCCGTCCTTCACCTAGCTTGTTGGGAACACAAAGTTTCTTTTCAGTTGCAAACTCCATTCCATACATATATATGGGGAGGTACAAGCTCCAACTCGGTTTGACTGTGAAAACGGCAGGAACTTCAAACCGGCACTAGGAAACAGACTGAGAAAGCAGAGAAAAAGTGTCTCCTGCAACCAGTTCCCTTGGTGCTAGATGAAAGAACGTCTCTCCACTTGCTCAGTTCTGAGAGATAAGTGTGTGTGAAAGCCGTCCTTCACCTAGCTTGTTGGGAACACAAAGTTTCTTTTCAGTTGCAAACTCCATTCCATACATATATATGGGGAGGAACAAGCTCCAACTCGGTTTTACAGTGAAAACTGCAGGAACTTCAAACCGGAACTAGGAAAAAGACTGAGAATGCAGAGAAAAATTGTCTCCTGTAACCTGTTCCCTTGGTGCTAGATGAACGAACGTCTCTCCACTTGCTCAGTTCTCAGAGTTAAGTGTGTGTGAAAGCCGTCCTTCAACTAGCTTGTTGGGAACACAAAGTTTCTTTTCAGTTGCAAACTCCATTCCATACATAAATATGGGGTGGTACTAGCTCCAACTCGGCTTGAAAGTGAAAACTGCAGGAACTTCAAACCGGCACTAAGAAACAGACTGAGAAAGCAGAGAAAAAGTTTTTCCTGAAACCCGTTCCCATGGTGCTAGATGAACGAATGTCTCTCCACTTGCTCAGTTCTGAGAGATAAGTGTGTGTGAAAGCCGTCCTTCGCCTATCTTGTTGGGAACAAAAAGTTTCTTTTCAGTTGCAAACTCCATTCCATACATATATATGGGGAGGTACTAGCTCCAACTCGGTTTGACATTGAAAACTGCAGGAACTTCAAACCGGCAGTAGGAAACAGATTGAGAAATCAGAGAAAATGTGTCTCCTGCAATCCGTTCCATTGGTGCTAGATGAAGGTACGTCTCTGCACTTGCTCAGTTCTCAGAGCTAAGTGTGTGTGAAAGCCATACTTCACCTAGCTTGTTGGGAACACAAAGTTTCTTTTCAGTTGCAAACTCCATTCCATACATATATATGGGGAGGTACAAGCTCCAACTCGGTTTGATAGTGAAAACTGCAGGAACTTCAAACCGGCACTAGGAAACAGACTGAGAAAACAGAGAAGTAGTGTCTCCTGCAACCCGTTCCCTTGGTGCTAGATGAACGAACGTCTCTCCACTTGCTCAGTTCTGAGAGATAAGTGTGTGTGAAAGCCGTCCTTCACCTAGCTTGTTGGGAACACAAAGTTTCTTTTCAGTGGCAAACTCCATTCCATACATATATATGGGGAGGTACAAGCTCCAACTCGGTTTTACAGTGAAAACTGCAGGAACTTCAAACCGGCACTAGGAAACAGACTGAGAAAACAGAGAAAAAGTGTCTCCTGCAACCCGTTCCCTTGGTGCTAGATGAACGAACGTCTCTCCACTTGCTCAGTTCTGAGAGATAAGTGTGTGTGAAAGCCGTCCTTCACCTAGCTTGTTGGGAACACAAAGTTTCTTTTCAATAGCAAACTCCATTCCATACATATATCTGGTGAGGTACTAGCTCCAAATCGGTTTTACAGTGAAAACTACAGGAACTTCAAACCGGCACTAGGAAACAGACTGAGAAAGCAGAGAAAAAGTGTCTCCTGCAACCCGTTCCCTTGGTGCTAGATGAACGAAAGTCTCTCCAATTGCTCAGTTCTGAGAGATAATTGTGTGTGAAAGCCGTCCTTCACATAGCTTGTTGGGAACACAAAGTTTCTTTTCAGTTGCAAACTCCATTCCATACATATATATGGGGAGGTACAAGCTCCAACTCGGTTTGACAGTGAAAACTGCAGGAACTTCAAACCGGCACTAGGAAACAGATTGAGAAAGCAGAGAAAATGTGTCTCCTGCAATCCGTTCCCTTGGTGCTAGATGAACGAACGTCTCTGCACTTGCTCAGTTCTCAGAGATAAGTGTGTGTGAAAGCCATCCTTCACCTAGCTTGTTGGGAACACAAAGTTTCTTTTCAGTTGCAAACTCCATTCCATACATATATATGGGGAGGTACAAGCTCCAACTCGGTTTGACTTTGAAAACTGCAGGAACTTCAAACCGGCACTAGGAAACAGACTGAGAAATCAGAGAAAAAGTGTCTCCTGCAACCCGTTCCCTTGGTGCTAGATGAACGAACGTCTCTCCACTTGCTAAGTTCTGAGAGATAAGTGTGTGTGAAAGCCGTCCTTCACCTAGCTTGTTGGGAACACAAAGTTTCTTTTCAGTAGCAAACTCCATTCCATACGTATATCTGGTGAGGTACTAGCTCCAAATCGATTTTACAGTGAAAACTGCAGGAACTTCAAACCGGCACTAGGAAACAGACTGAGAAAGCAGAGAAAAAGTGTCTCCTGCAACCCGTTCGCTTGGTGCTAGATGAACGAACGTCTCTCCACTTGCTCAGTTCTGAGAGATAAGTGTGTGTGAAAGCCGTCCTTCAACTAGCTTGTTGGGAACACAAAGTTTCTTTTCAGTTGCAAACTCCATTCCATACATATATACGGGGAGGTACTAGCTCCAACTCAGTTTTACAGTGAAAAATGCAGGAACTTCAAACCGGCACTAGGAAACAGACTGAGAAAGAAGAGAAAAAGTGTCTCCTGCAACCCGTTCCCTTGGTGCTACATGAATGAACGTCTCTCCACTTCCTCAGTTCTGAGAGATAAGTTTGTGTGAAAGCCGTCCTTCACCTAGCCTGTTGGGAACACAAAGTTTCTTTTCAGTTGCAAACTCCATTCCATACATATATATGGGGAGGTACAAGCTCCAACTCGGTTTGACAGTGAAAACTGCAGGAACTTCAAACCGGCACTAGGAATCAGACTGAGAATGCAGAGAAAAAGTGTCTCCTGCAACCTGTTCCCTTGGTGCTAGATGAACGAACGTCTCTCCACTTGCTCAGTTCTCAGAGTTAAGTGTGTGTGAAAGCCGTACTTCACCTAGCTTGTTGGGAACACAAAGTTTCTTTTCAGTTGCAAACTCCATTCCATTCATATATATGGGGTGGTACTAGCTCCAACTCGGTTTGACAGTGAAAACTTCAGGAACTTCAAACCGGCACTAAGAAACAGACTGAGAAAGCAGAGAAAAAGTTTTTCCTGAAACCCGTTCCCATGGTGCTAAATGAACGAATGTCTCTCCACTTGCTCAGTTCTGAGAGATAAGTGTGTGTGAAAGTCGTCCTTCACCTATCTTGTTGGGAAGAAAAAGTTTCTTTTCAGTTGCAAACTCCATTCCATACATATATATGGGGAGGTACAAGCTCCAACTCGGTTTTACAGTGAAAATTGCAGGAACTTCAAACCGGCACTAGGAAACAGATTGAGAAAGCAGAGAAAATGTGTCTCCTGCAATCCGTTCCATTGGTGCTAGATGAACGAACGTCTCTGCACTTGCTCAGTTCTCAGAGATAAGTGTGTGTGAAAGCCGTACTTCAAATAGCTTGTTGGGAACACAAAGTTTCTTTTCACTTGCAAACTCCATTCCATACATATATATGGGGAGGTACTAGTTCCAAATCGGTTTTACAGTGAAAACTGCAGGAACTTCAAACCGGCACTAGGAAACAGACTGAGAAAACAGAGAAATAGTGTCTCCTGCAACCCGCTCCCTTGGTGCTAGATGAACGAACGTCTCTCCACTTGCTCAGTTCTGAGAGATAAGTGTGTGTGAAAGCCGTCCTTCAACTAGCTTGTTGGGAACACAAAGTTTCTTTTCAGTAGCAAACTCCATTCCATACGTATATCTGGTAAGGTACTAGCTCCAAATCGATTTTACAGTGAAAACTGCAGGAACGTCAAACCGGCACTAGGAAAAAGATTGAGAAAGCAGAGAAAATGTGTCTCCTGCAATCCGTTCCATTGGTGCTAGATGAACGAACGTCTCTGCACTTGCTCAGTTCTCAGAGATAAGTGTGTGTGAAAGCCGTCCTTCACCTAGATTGTTGGGAACACAAAGTTTCTTTTCAGTTGCAAACTCCATTCCATACATATATATGGGGAGGTACAAGCTCCAACTCGGTTTGACAGTGAAAACTGCAGGAACTTCAAACGGGCACTAGGAAACAGACTGAGAAAGCAGAGAAAAAGTGTCCCCTGCAACCCGTTCCCTTGGTGCTAGATGAACGAACGTCTCTCCACTTGCTCAGTTCTGAGAGATAAGTGAGTGTGAAAGCCGTCCTTCAACTAGCTTGTTGGGAACACAAAGTTTCTTTTCAGTTGCAAACTCCATTCCATACATATATATGGGGAGGTACTAGCACCAACTCGGTTTTACAGTGAGAACTGCAGGAACTTCAAACCGGCACTAAGAAACAGACTGAGAAAGCAGAGAAAAAGTGTCTCCTGCAACCCGTTCCCTTGGTGCTAGATGAATGAACGTCTCTCCACTTCCTCAGTTCTGAGAGATAAGTTTGTGTGAAAGCCGTCCTTCACCTAGCCTGTTGGGAACACAAAGTTTCTTTTCAGTTGCAAACTCCAATCCATACATATATATGGGGAGGTACAAGCTCCAACTCGGTTTGGCAGTGAAAACTGCAGGAACTTCAAACCGGCACTAAGAAACAGACTGAGAAAGCAGAGAAAAAGTTTTTCCTGAAACCCGTTCCCATGGTGCTAAATGAACGAATGTCTCTCCACTTGCTCAGTTCTGAGAGATAAGTGTGTGTGAAAGTCGTCCTTCACCTATCTTGTTGGGAAGAAAAAGTTTCTTTTCAGTTGCAAACTCCATTCCATACATATATATGGGGAGGTACAAGCTCCAACTCGGTTTTACAGTGAAAATTGCAGGAACTTCAAACCGGCACTAGGAAACAGATTGAGAAAGCAGAGAAAATGTGTCTCCTGCAATCCGTTCCATTGGTGCTAGATGAACGAACGTCTCTGCACTTGCTCAGTTCTCAGAGATAAGTGTGTGTGAAAGCCGTACTTCAAATAGCTTGTTGGGAACACAAAGTTTCTTTTCACTTGCAAACTCCATTCCATACATATATATGGGGAGGTACTAGTTCCAAATCGGTTTTACAGTGAAAACTGCAGGAACTTCAAACCGGCACTAGGAAACAGACTGAGAAAACAGAGAAATAGTGTCTCCTGCAACCCGCTCCCTTGGTGCTAGATGAACGAACGTCTCTCCACTTGCTCAGTTCTGAGAGATAAGTGTGTGTGAAAGCCGTCCTTCAACTAGCTTGTTGGGAACACAAAGTTTCTTTTCAGTAGCAAACTCCATTCCATACGTATATCTGGTAAGGTACTAGCTCCAAATCGATTTTACAGTGAAAACTGCAGGAACGTCAAACCGGCACTAGGAAAAAGATTGAGAAAGCAGAGAAAATGTGTCTCCTGCAATCCGTTCCATTGGTGCTAGATGAACGAACGTCTCTGCACTTGCTCAGTTCTCAGAGATAAGTGTGTGTGAAAGCCGTCCTTCACCTAGATTGTTGGGAACACAAAGTTTCTTTTCAGTTGCAAACTCCATTCCATACATATATATGGGGAGGTACAAGCTCCAACTCGGTTTGACAGTGAAAACTGCAGGAACTTCAAACGGGCACTAGGAAACAGACTGAGAAAGCAGAGAAAAAGTGTCCCCTGCAACCCGTTCCCTTGGTGCTAGATGAACGAACGTCTCTCCACTTGCTCAGTTCTGAGAGATAAGTGAGTGTGAAAGCCGTCCTTCAACTAGCTTGTTGGGAACACAAAGTTTCTTTTCAGTTGCAAACTCCATTCCATACATATATATGGGGAGGTACTAGCACCAACTCGGTTTTACAGTGAGAACTGCAGGAACTTCAAACCGGCACTAAGAAACAGACTGAGAAAGCAGAGAAAAAGTGTCTCCTGCAACCCGTTCCCTTGGTGCTAGATGAATGAACGTCTCTCCACTTCCTCAGTTCTGAGAGATAAGTTTGTGTGAAAGCCGTCCTTCACCTAGCCTGTTGGGAACACAAAGTTTCTTTTCAGTTGCAAACTCCAATCCATACATATATATGGGGAGGTACAAGCTCCAACTCGGTTTGGCAGTGAAAACTGCAGGAACTTCAAAGCGGCACTAAGAAACAGACTGAGAAAGCAGAGAAAAAGTTTTTCCTGAAACCCGTTCCCATGGTGCTAAATGAACGAATGTCTCTCCACTTGCTCAGTTCTGAGAGATAATTGTGTGTGAAAGCCGTCCTTCACCTATCTTGTTGGGAACACAAAGTTTCTTTTCAGTTGCAAACTCCATTCCATACATATATATGGGGAGGAACAAGCTCCAACTCGGTTTTACAGTGAAAACTGCTGGAACTTCAAAACGGCACTAGGAAAAAGACTGAGAATGCAGAGAAAAATTGTCTCCTGTAACCTGTTCCCTTGGTGCTAAATGAACGAACGTCTCTCCACTTGCTCAGTTCTCAGTGTTAAGTGTGTGTGAAAGCCGTCCTTCAACTAGCTTGTTGGGAACACAAAGTTTCTTTTCAGTTGCAAACTCCATTCCATACATATATATGGGGAGGTACAAGCTCCAACTCGGTTTTACAGTGAAAACTGCAGGAACTTCAAACCGGCACTAGGAAACAGACTGAGAAAACAGAGAAGTAGTGTCTCCTGCAACCCGTTCCCTTGGTGCTAGATGAACGAACGTCTCTCCACTTGCTAAGTTCTGAGAGATAATTGTGTGTGAAAGCCGTCCTTCACCTAGCTTGTTGAGAACACAAAGTTTCTTTTCAGTTGCAAACTCCATTCCATACATATATATGGGGAGGTACTAGCTCCAACTCGGTTTGACAGTGAAAACTGCAGGAACTTCAGACTGGCACTAGGAAACAGACTGAGAAAACAGAGAAATAGTGTCTCCTGCAAACCGTTCCCTTGGTGCTAGATGAACGAACGTCTCTCCACTTGCTCAGTTCTGAGAGATAAGTGTGTGTGAAAGCCGTCCTTCACCTAGCTTGTTGGGAACACAAAGTTTCTTTTCAGTTGCAAACTCCATTCCATACATATATATTGGGAGGTACAAGCTTCAACTCGGTTTTACAGTGAAAACTGCAGGAACTTCAAACCGGCACTAGGAAAAAGACTGAGAAAGCAGAGAAAAAGTGTCTCCTGCAACCCGTTCCCTTGGTGCTAGATGAACGAACGTCTCTCCACTTGCTCAGTTCTGAGAGATAACTGTGTGTGAAAGCCGTCCTTCACCTAGCTTGTTGGGAACACAAAGTTTCTTTTCAGTATCAAACTCCAATCCATACATATATCTGGTGAGTTACTAGCTCCAAATCGGTTTTACAGTGAAAACGGCAGGAACTTCAAACCGGCACTAGGAAACAGACTGAGAAAGCATAGAAAAAGTGTCTCCTGCAACCCGTTCCCTTGGTGCTAGATGAACGAACGTCTCTCCACTTGCTCAGTTCTGAGAGATAAGTGTGTGTGAAAGCCGTACTTCACCTAGTTTGTTGGGAACACAAAGTTTCTTTTCAGTTGCAAACTCCATTCCATACATATATATGGGGAGGTACAAGCTCCAACACGGTTTTACAGTGAAAATTGCAGGAACTTCAAACCGGCACTAGGAAACAGATTGAGAAAGCAGAGAAAATGTGTCTCCTGCAATCCGTTCCATTGGTGCTAGATGAACGAACGTCTCTGTACTTGCTCAGTTCTCAGAGATAAGTGTGTGTGAAAGCCGTCTTTCACATAGCTTGTTGGGAACACAAAGTTTCTTTTCAGTTGCAAACTCCATTCCATACATATATATGGGGAGGTACTAGCTCCAAATCGGTTTTACAGTGAAAACTGCAGGAACTTCAAACCGGCACTAGGAAACAGACTGAGAAAACAGAGAAATAGTGTCTCCTGCATCCCGTTCCCTTGGTGCTAGATGAACGAAGTTCTCCCAACTTGCTCAGTTCTGAGAGATAAGTGTGTGTGAAAGCCGTCCTTCACCTAGCTTGTTAGGAACACAAAGTTTCTTTTCAGTAGCAAACTCCATTCCATACATATATCTGGTGAGGTACTAGCTCCAAATCGGTTTTACAGTGAAAACTGCAGGAACTTCAAACCGGCACTAGGAAACAGACTGAGAAAGCAGAGAAAAAGTGTCTCCTGCAACCCGTTCCCTTGGTGCTAGATGAAAGAAAGTCTCTCCACTTGCTCAGTTCTGAGAGATAATTGTGTGTGAAAGCCGTCCTTCACCTAGCTTGTTGGGAACACAAAGTTTCTTTTCAGTTGCAAACTCCATTCCATACATATATAAGGGGAGGTACAAGCTCCAACTCGTTTTGACAGTGAAAACTGCAGGAACTTCATACCGGCACTAGGAAACAGATTGAGAAAGCAGAGAAAATGTGTCTCCTGCAATCCGTTCCATTGGTGCTAGATGAACGAACGTCTCTGCACTTGCTCAGTTCTCAGTGATAAGTGTGTGTGAAAGCCGTCCTTAACCTAGCTTGTTGGGAACACAAAGTTTCTTTTAAGTTGCAAACTCCATTCCATACATATATATGGGGAGGTACTAGCTCCAACTCGGTTTGACAGTGAAAACTGCAGGAACTTCAGACTGGCACTAGGAAACAGACTGAGAAAACAGAGAAATAGTGTCTCCTGCAACCCGTTCCCTTGGTGCTAGATGAACGAACGTCTCTCCACTTGCTCAGTTCTGAGAGATAAGTGTGTGTGAAAGCCGTCCTTCACCTAGCTTGTTGGGAACACAAAGTTTCTTTTCAGTTGCAAACTCCATTCCATACATATATATTGGGAGGTACAAGCTTCAACTCGGTTTTACAGTGAAAACTGGAGGAACTTCAAACCGGCACTAGGAAAAAGACTGAGAAAGCAGAGAAAAAGTGTCTCCTGCAACCCGTTCCCTTGGTGCTAGATGAACGAACGTCTCTCCACTTGCTCAGTTCTGAGAGATAAGTGTGTGTGAAAGCCGTTCTTCACCTAGCTTGTTGGGAACACAAAGTTTCTTTTCAGTTGCAAACTCCATTCCATACATATATATGGGGAGGTACTAGCTCCAACTCGTTTTGACAGTGAAAACTGCAGGAACTTCAAACCGGCACTAGGAAAGAGACTGAGAAAGCAGAGAAAAAGTGTCTCCTGCAACACGTTCCTTTGGTGCTAGATGAACGAACGTCTCTCCACTTGCTCAGTTCTGAGAGATAAGTGTGTGTGAAAGCCGTTCGTCACCTAGCTTGTTGGGAACACAAAGTTTCTTTTCAGTTGCAAACTCCATTCCATACATATATATGGGGAGGTACTAGCTCCAACTCGGTTTTACAGTGAAAACTGCAGGAACTTCAAACCGGCACTAGGAAACAGACTGAGAAAGCAGAGAAAAAGTTTCTCCTGCAACCCGTTCCCTTGGTGCTAGATGAACGAACGTCTCTCCACTTGCTCAGTTCTGAGAGATAAGTGTGTGTCACAGCCGTTCTTCACCTAGCTTGTTGGGAACACAAAGTTTCTTTTCAGTTGCAAACTAGATTCCATACATATATATGGGGAGGTACTAGCTCCAACTCGGTTTTACACTGAAAACTGCAGGAACTTCAAACAAGCACTAGGAAACAGACTGAGAAAGCAGAGAAAAAGTGTCTCCTGCAACCCTTTCCATTGGTGCTAGATGAACGAACGTCTCTCCACTTGCTCAGTTCTGAGAGATAAGTGTGTGTGAAAGCCGTCCTTCACCTAGCTTGTTGGGAACACAAAGTTTCTTTTCAGTTGCAAACTCCATTCCATACATATATATGGGAAGGTACTAGCTCCAACTCGGTTTTACAGTGAAAACTGCAGGAACTTCAGACCGGCACTAGGAAACAGACTGAGAAAGCAGAGAAAAAGTGTCTCCTGCAACCCGTTCCCTTGGTGCTAGATGAACGAACGTCTCTCCACTTGCTCAGTTCTGAGAGATAAGTGTGTGTGAAAGCCGTCCTTCACCTAGCTTGTTGGGAACACAAAGTTTCTTTTCAGTTGCAAACTCCATTCCATACATATATATGGGGAGGTACTAGCTCCAACTCGGTTTTACACTGAAAACTGCAGGAACTTCAAACCGGCACTAGGAAACAGACTGAGAAAGCAGAGAAAAAGTGTCTCCTGCAACCCGTTCCCTTGGTGCTAGATGAACGAACGTCTCTCCACTTGCTCAGTTCTGAGAGATAAGTGTGTGTCAAAGCCGTTCTTCACCTAGCTTGTTGGGAACACAAAGTTTCTTTTCAGTTGCAAACTCCATTCCATACATATATATGGGGAGGTACTAGCTCCAACTCGGTTTGACAGTGAAAACTGCAGGAACTTCAAACCGGCACTAGGAAAGAGACTGAGAAAGCAGAGAAAAAGTGTCTCCTGCAACCCGTTCCTTTGGTGCTAGATGAACGAACGTCTCTCCACTTGCTCAGTTCTGAGAGATAAGTGTGTGTGAAAGCCGTCCTTCACCTAGCTTGTTGGGAACACAAAGTTTCTTTTCAGTTGCAAACTCCATTCCATACATATATATGGGGAGGGACTAGCTCCAACTCGGTTTTACACTGAAAACTGCAGGAACTTCAAACCGGCACTAGGAAACAGACTGAGAAAGCAGAGAAAAAGTGTCTCCTGCAACCCGTTCCCTTGGTGCTAGATGAACGAACGTCTCTCCACTTGCTCAGTTCTGAGAGATAAGTGTGTGTGAAAGCCGTTCGTCACCTAGCTTGTTGGGAACACAAAGTTTCTTTTCAGTTGCAAACTCCATTCCATACATATATATGGGGAGGTACTAGCTCCAACTCGGTTTTACAGTGAAAACTGCAGGAACTTCAAACCGGCACTAGGAAACAGACTGAGAAAGCAGAGAAAAAGTGTCTCCTGCAACCCGTTCCCTTGGTGCTAGATGAACGAACGTCTCTCCACTTGCTCAGTTCTGAGAGATAAGTGTGTGTCAAAGCCGTTCTTCACCTAGCTTGTTGGGAACACAAAGTTTCTTTTCAGTTGCAAACTAGATTCCATACATATATATGGGGAGGTACTAGCTCCAACTCGGTTTTACACTGAAAACTGCAGGAACTTCAAACCGGCACTAGGAAACAGACTGAGAAAGCAGAGAAAAAGTGTCTCCTGCAACCCTTTCCATTGGTGCTAGATGAACGAACGTCTCTCCACTTGCTCAGTTCTGAGAGATAAGTGTGTGTGAAAGCCGTCCTTCACCTAGCTTGTTGGGAACACAAAGTTTCTTTTCAGTTGCAAACTCCATTCCATACATATATATGGGTAGGTACTAGCTCCAACTCGGTTTTACAGTGAAAACTGCAGGAACTTCAGACCGGCACTAGGAAACAGACTGAGAAAGCAGAGAAAAAGTGTCTCCTGCAACCCGTTCCCTTGGTGCTAGATGAACGAACGTCTCTCCACTTGCTCAGTTCTGAGAGATAAGTGTGTGTGAAAGCCGTCCTTCACCTAGCTTGTTGGGAACACAAAGTTTCTTTTCAGTTGCAAACTCCATTCCATACATATATATGGGTAGGTAGTAGCTCCAACTCGGTTTTACAGTGAAAACTGCAGGAACTTCAGACCGGCTCTAGGAAACAGACTGAGAAAGCAGAGAAAAAGTGTCTCCTGCAACCCGTTCCCTTGGTGCTAGATGAACGAACGTCTCTCCACTTGCTCAGTTCTGAGAGATAAGTGTGTGTGAAAGCCGTCCTTCACCTAGCTTGTTGGGAACACAAAGTTTCTTTTCAGTTGCAAACTCCATTCCATACATATATATGGGGAGGTACTAGCTCCAAATCGGTTTTACAGTGAAAACTGCAGGAACTTCAAACCGGCACTAGAAACAGACTGAGAAAGCAGAGAAAAAGTGTCTCCTGCAACCCGTTCCCTTGGTGCTAGATGAACGAACGTCTCTCCACTTGCTCAGTACTGAGAGATAAGTGTGTGTGAAAGCCGTTCTTCACCTAGCTTGTTGGGAACACAAAGTTTCTTTTCAGGTGCAAACTCCATTCCATACATATATATGGGGAGGTACTAGCTCCAACTCGGTTTTACACTGAAAACTGCAGGAACTTCAAACCGGCACTAGGAAACAGACTGAGAAAGCAGAGAAAAAGTGTCTCCAGCAACCCGTTCCCTTGGTGCTAGATGAACGAACGTCTCTCCACTTGCTCAGTTCTGAGAGATAAGTGTGTGTGAAAGCCGTCCTTCACCTAGCTTGTTGGGAACACAAAGTTTCTTTTCAGTTGCAAACTCCATTCCATACATATATATGGGGAGGTACTAGCTCCAACTCGGTTTGACATTGAAAACTGCAGGAACTTCAAACCGGCAGTAGGAAACAGATTGAGAAATCAGAGAAAATGTGTCTCCTGCAATCCGTTCCATTGGTGCTAGATGAACGAACGTCTCTGCACTTGCTCAGTTCTCAGAGATAAGTGTGTGTGAAAGCCATACTTCACCTAGCTTGTTGGGAACACAAAGTTTCTTTTCAGTTGCAAA
Source organism: Camelus dromedarius (assembly GCF_036321535.1). Classification (NCBI taxonomy): domain Eukaryota; kingdom Metazoa; phylum Chordata; class Mammalia; order Artiodactyla; family Camelidae; genus Camelus; species Camelus dromedarius. Next base: position 610,001 of record NW_026989782.1, on the reverse strand, counting down.
CTCCATTCCATACATATATATGGGGAGGTACAAGCTCCAACTCGGTTTGACAGTGAAAACTGCAGGAACTTCAAACCGGCACTAGGAAACAGACTGAGAAAACAGAGAAGAATTGTCTCCTGCAACCCGTTCCCTTGGTGCTAGATGAACGAAGTTCTCCCAACTTGCTCAGTTCTGAGAGATAAGTGTGTGTGAAAGCCGTCCTTCACCTAGCTTGTTGGGAACACAAAGATTCTTTTCAGTTGCAAACTCCATTCCATACATATATATGGGGTGGTACTAGCTCCAACTCGGTTTTACAGTGAAAACTGCAGGAACTTCAAACCGGCACTAGGAAAAAGACTGAGAAAGCAGAGAAAAAGTGTCTCCTGCAACCCGTTCCCTTGGTGCTAGATGAAAGAACGTCTCTCCACTTGCTCAGTTCTGAGAGATAAGTGTGTGTGAAAGCCGTCCTTCACATAGCTTGTTGGGAACACAAAGTTTCTTTTCAGTTGCAAACTCCATTCCATACATATATATGGGGAGGTACAAGCTCCAACTCGGTTTTACAGTGAAAACTGCAGGAACTTCAAACCGGCACTAGGAAAAAGACTGAGAATGGAGAGAAAAATTGTCTCCTGTAACCTGTTCCCTTGGTGCTAGATGAACGAACGTCTCTCCACTTGCTCAGTTCTCAGAGTTAAGTGTGTGTGAAAGCCGTCCTTCAACTAGCTTGTTGGGAACACAAAGTTTCTTTTCAGTTGCAAACTCCATTCCATACATAAATATGGGGTGGTACTAGCTCCAACTCGGCTTGAAAGTGAAAACTGCAGGAACTTCAAACCGGCACTAAGAAACAGACTGAGAAAGCAGAGAAAAAGTTTTTCCTGAAACCCGTTCCCATGGTGCTAGATGAACGAATGTCTCTCCACTTGCTAAGTTCTGAGAGATAAGTGTGTGTGAAAGCCGTCCTTCGCCTAACTTGTTGGGAACAAAAAGTTTCTTTTCAGTTGCAAACTCCATTCCATACATATATATGGGTAGGTACTAGCTCCAACTCGGTTTTACAGTGAAAACTGCAGGAACTTCAGACCGGCTCTAGGAAACAGACTGAGAAAGCAGAGAAAAAGTGTCTCCTGCAACCCGTTCCCTTGGTGCTAGATGAACGAACGTCTCTCCACTTGCTCAGTTCTGAGAGATAAGTGTGTGTGAAAGCCGTCCTTCACCTAGCTTGTTGGGAACACAAAGTTTCTTTTCAGTTGCAAACTCCATTCCATACATATATATGGGGAGGTACTAGCTCCAAATCGGTTTTACAGTGAAAACTGCAGGAACTTCAAACCGGCACTAGAAACAGACTGAGAAAGCAGAGAAAAAGTGTCTCCTGCAACCCGTTCCCTTGGTGCTAGATGAACGAACGTCTCTCCACTTGCTCAGTACTGAGAGATAAGTGTGTGTGAAAGCCGTTCTTCACCTAGCTTGTTGGGAACACAAAGTTTCTTTTCAGGTGCAAACTCCATTCCATACATATATATGGGGAGGTACTAGCTCCAACTCGGTTTTACACTGAAAACTGCAGGAACTTCAAACCGGCACTAGGAAACAGACTGAGAAAGCAGAGAAAAAGTGTCTCCAGCAACCCGTTCCCTTGGTGCTAGATGAACGAACGTCTCTCCACTTGCTCAGTTCTGAGAGATAAGTGTGTGTGAAAGCCGTCCTTCACCTAGCTTGTTGGGAACACAAAGTTTCTTTTCAGTTGCAAACTCCATTCCATACATATATATGGGGAGGTACTAGCTCCAACTCGGTTTGACATTGAAAACTGCAGGAACTTCAAACCGGCAGTAGGAAACAGATTGAGAAATCAGAGAAAATGTGTCTCCTGCAATCCGTTCCATTGGTGCTAGATGAACGAACGTCTCTGCACTTGCTCAGTTCTCAGAGATAAGTGTGTGTGAAAGCCATACTTCACCTAGCTTGTTGGGAACACAAAGTTTCTTTTCAGTTGCAAACTCCATTCCATACATATATATGGGGAGGTACAAGCTCCAACTCGGTTTGACAGTGAAAACTGCAGGAACTTCAAACCGGCACTAGGAAACAGACTGAGAAAACAGAGAAGAATTGTCTCCTGCAACCCGTTCCCTTGGTGCTAGATGAACGAAGTTCTCCCAACTTGCTCAGTTCTGAGAGATAAGTGTGTCTGAAAGCCGTCCTTCACCTAGCTTGTTGGGAACACAAAGATTCTTTTCAGTTGCAAACTCCATTCCATACATATATATGGGGTGGTACTAGCTCCAACTCGGTTTTACAGTGAAAACTGCAGGAACTTCAAACCGGCACTAGGAAAAAGACTGAGAAAGCAGAGAAAAAGTGTCTCCTGCAACCCGTTCCCTTGGTGCTAGATGAACGAACGTCTCTCCACTTGCTCAGTTCTGAGAGATAAGTGTGTGTGAAAGCCGTTCGTCACCTAGCTTGTTGGGAACACAAAGTTTCTTTTCAGTTGCAAACTCCATTTCATACATATATATGGGGAGGTACTAGCTCCAACTCGGTTTTACAGTGAAAACTGCAGGAACTTCAAACCGGCACTAGGAAACAGACTGAGAAAGCAGATTAAAAGTGTCTCCTGCAACCCGTTCCCTTGTTGCTAGGTGAACGAACGTCTCTCCACTTGCTCAGTTCTGAGAGATAAGTGTGTGTCAAAGCCGTTCTTCACCTAGCTTGTTGGGAACACAAAGTTTCTTTTCAGTTGCAAACTCCATTCCATACATATATATGGGGAGGTACTAGCTCCAACTCGGTTTTACACTGAAAACTGCAGGAACTTCAAACCGGCACTAGGAAACAGACTGAGAAAGCAGAGAAATAGTGTCTCCTGCAACCCGTTCCCTTGGTGCTAGATGAACGAACGTCTCTCCACTTGCTCAGTTCTGAGAGATAAGTGTGTGTGAAAGCCGTTCTTCACCTAGCTTGTTGGGAACACAAAGTTTCTTTTCAGTTGCAAACTCCATTCCATACATATATATGGGGAGGTACTAGCTCCAACTCGGTTTTACAGTGAAAACTGCAGGAACTTCAAACCGGCACTAGGAAACAGACTGAGAAAGCAGAGAAAAAGTGTCTCCTGCAACCCGTTCCCTTGGTGCTAGATGAACGAACGTCTCTCCACTTGCTCAGTTCTGAGAGATAAGTGTGTGTCAAAGCCGTTCTTCACCTAGCTTGTTGGGAACACAAAGTTTCTTTTCAGTTGCAAACTCCATTCCATACATATATATGGGGAGGTACTAGCTCCAACTCGGTTTGACATTGAAAACTGCAGGAACTTCAAACCGGCACTAGGAAACAGACTGAGAAAGCAGAGAAAAAGTGTCTCCTGCAACCTGTTCCCTTGGTGCTATTTGAACGAACGTCTCTCCACTTGCTCAGTTCTGAGAGATAAGTGTGTGTGAAAGCCGTTCGTCACCTAGCTTGTTGGGAACACAAAGTTTCTTTTCAGTTGCAAACTCCATTCCATACATATATATGGGGAGGTACTAGCTCCAACTCGGTTTGACATTGAAAACTGCAGGAACTTCAAACCGGCACTAGGAAACAGACTGAGAAAGCAGAGAAAAAGTTTCTCCTGCAACCCGTTCCCTTGGTGCTAGATGAACGAACGTCTCTCCACTTGCTCAGTTCTGAGAGATAAGTGTGTGTCACAGCCGTTCTTCACCTAGCTTGTTGGGAACACAAAGTTTCTTTTCAGTTGCAAACTAGATTCCATACATATATATGGGGAGGTACTAGCTCCAACTCGGTTTTACACTGAAAACTGCAGGAACTTCAAACCGGCACTAGGAAACAGACCGAGAAAGCAGAGAAAAAGTGTCTCCTGCAACCCTTTCCATTGGTGCTAGATGAACGAACGTCTCTCCACTTGCTCAGTTCTGAGAGATAATTGTGTGTGAAAGCCGTCCTTCACCTAGCTTGTTGGGAACACAAAGTTTCTTTTCAGTTGCAAACTCCATTCCATACATATATATGGGAAGGTACTAGCTCCAACTCGGTTTTACAGTGAAAACTGCAGGAACTTCAGACCGGCACTAGGAAACAGACTGAGAAAGCAGAGAAAAAGTGTCTCCTGCAACCCGTTCCCTTGGTGCTAGATGAACGAACGTCTCTCCACTTGCTCAGTTCTGAGAGATAAGTGTGTGTGAAAGCCGTCCTTCACCTAGCTTGTTGGGAACACAAAGTTTCTTTTCAGTTGCAAACTCCATTCCATACATATATATGGGGAGGTACTAGCTCCAACTCGGTTTTACACTGAAAACTGCAGGAACTTCAAACCGGCACTAGGAAACAGACTGAGAAAGCAGAGAAAAAGTGTCTCCTGCAACCCGTTCCCTTGGTGCTAGATGAACGAACGTCTCTCCACTTGCTCAGTTCTGAGAGATATGTGTGTGTCAAAGCCGTTCTTCACCTAGCTTGTTGGGAACACAAAGTTTCTTTTCAGTTGCAAACTCCATTCCATACATATATATGGGGAGGTACTAGCTCCAACTCGGTTTGACAGTGAAAACTGCAGGAACTTCAAACCGGCACTAGGAAAGAGACTGAGAAAGCAGAGAAAAAGTGTCTCCTGCAACCCGTTCCTTTGGTGCTAGATGAACGAACGTCTCTCCACTTGCTCAGTTCTGAGAGATAAGTGTGTGTGAAAGCCGTCCTTCACCTAGCTTGTTGGGAACACAAAGTTTCTTTTCAGTTGCAAACTCCATTCCATACATATATATGGGGAGGGACTAGCTCCAACTCGGTTTTACACTGAAAACTGCAGGAACTTCAAACCGGCACTAGGAAACAGACTGAGAAAGCAGAGAAAAAGTGTCTCCTGCAACCCGTTCCCTTGGTGCTAGATGAACGAACGTCTCTCCACTTGCTCAGTTCTGAGAGATAAGTGTGTGTGAAAGCCGTTCGTCACCTAGCTTGTTGGGAACACAAAGTTTCTTTTCAGTTGCAAACTCCATTCCATACATATATATGGGGAGGTACTAGCTCCAACTCGGTTTTACAGTGAAAACTGCAGGAACTTCAAACCGGCACTAGGAAACAGACTGAGAAAGCAGAGAAAAAGTGTCTCCTGCAACCCGTTCCCTTGGTGCTAGATGAACGAACGTCTCTCCACTTGCTCAGTTCTGAGAGATAAGTGTGTGTCAAAGCCGTTCTTCACCTAGCTTGTTGGGAACACAAAGTTTCTTTTCAGTTGCAAACTCCATTCCATACATATATATGGGGAGGGACTAGCTCCAACTCGGTTTTACACTGAAAACTGCAGGAACTTCAGACCGGCACTAGGAAACAGACTGAGAAAGCAGAGAAAAAGTGTCTCCTGCAACCCGTTCCCTTGGTGCTAGATGAACGAACGTCTCTCCACTTGCTCAGTTCTGAGAGATATGTGTGTGTCAAAGCCGTTCTTCACCTAGCTTGTTGGGAACACAAAGTTTCTTTTCAGTTGCAAACTCCATTCCATACATATATATGGGGAGGTACTAGCTCCAACTCGGTTTGACAGTGAAAACTGCAGGAACTTCAAACCGGCACTAGGAAAGAGACTGAGAAAGCAGAGAAAAAGTGTCTCCTGCAACCCGTTCCTTTGGTGCTAGATGAACGAACGTCTCTCCACTTGCTCAGTTCTGAGAGATAAGTGTGTGTGAAAGCCGTCCTTCACCTAGCTTGTTGGGAACACAAAGTTTCTTTTCAGTTGCAAACTCCATTCCATACATATATATGGGGAGGGACTAGCTCCAACTCGGTTTTACACTGAAAACTGCAGGAACTTCAAACCGGCACTAGGAAACAGACTGAGAAAGCAGAGAAAAAGTGTCTCCTGCAACCCGTTCCCTTGGTGCTAGATGAACGAACGTCTCTCCACTTGCTCAGTTCTGAGAGATAAGTGTGTGTGAAAGCCGTTCGTCACCTAGCTTGTTGGGAACACAAAGTTTCTTTTCAGTTGCAAACTCCATTCCATACATATATATGGGGAGGTACTAGCTCCAACTCGGTTTTACAGTGAAAACTGCAGGAACTTCAAACCGGCACTAGGAAACAGACTGAGAAAGCAGAGAAAAAGTGTCTCCTGCAACCCGTTCCCTTGGTGCTAGATGAACGAACGTCTCTCCACTTGCTCAGTTCTGAGAGATAAGTGTGTGTCAAAGCCGTTCTTCACCTAGCTTGTTGGGAACACAAAGTTTCTTTTCAGTTGCAAACTAGATTCCATACATATATATGGGGAGGTACTAGCTCCAACTCGGTTTTACAGTGAAAACTGCAGGAACTTCATACCGGCACTAGGAAACAGACTGAGAAAGCAGAGAAAAAGTGTCTCCTGCAACCCGTTCCCTTGGTGCTAGATGAACGAACGTCTCTCCACTTGCTCAGTACTGAGAGATAAGTGTGTGTGAAAGCCGTTCTTCACCTAGCTTGTTGGGAACACAAAGTTTCTTTTCAGGTGCAAACTCCATTCCATACATATATATGGGGAGGTACTAGCTCCAACTCGGTTTTACACTGAAAACTGCAGGAACTTCAAACCGGCACTAGGAAACAGACTGAGAAAGCAGAGAAAAAGTGTCTCCAGCAACCCGTTCCCTTGGTGCTAGATGAACGAACGTCTCTCCACTTGCTCAGTTCTGAGAGATAAGTGTGTGTGAAAGCCGTCCTTCACCTAGCTTGTTGGGAACACAAAGTTTCTTTTCAGTTGCAAACTCCATTCCATACATATATATGGGGAGGTACTAGCTCCAACTCGGTTTGACATTGAAAACTGCAGGAACTTCAAACCGGCAGTAGGAAACAGATTGAGAAATCAGAGAAAATGTGTCTCCTGCAATCCGTTCCATTGGTGCTAGATGAACGAACGTCTCTGCACTTGCTCAGTTCTCAGAGATAAGTGTGTGTGAAAGCCATACTTCACCTAGCTTGTTGGGAACACAAAGTTTCTTTTCAGTTGCAAACTCCATTCCATACATATATATGGGGAGGTACAAGCTCCAACTCGGTTTGACAGTGAAAACTGCAGGAACTTCAAACCGGCACTAGGAAACAGACTGAGAAAACAGAGAAGAATTGTCTCCTGCAACCCGTTCCCTTGGTGCTAGATGAACGAAGTTCTCCCAACTTGCTCAGTTCTGAGAGATAAGTGTGTGTGAAAGCCGTCCTTCACCTAGCTTGTTGGGAACACAAAGATTCTTTTCAGTTGCAAACTCCATTCCATACATATATATGGGGAGGTACTAGCTCCAACTCGGTTTTACAGTGAAAACTGCAGGAACTTCAAACCGGCACTAGGAAAAAGACTGAGAAAGCAGAGAAAAAGTGTCTCCTGCAACCCGTTCCCTTGGTGCTAGATGAAAGAACGTCTCTCCACTTGCTCAGTTCTGAGAGATAAGTGTGTGTGAAAGCCGTCCTTCACCTAGCTTGTTGGGAACACAAAGTTTCTTTTCAGTTGCAAACTCCATTCCATACATATATATGGGGAGGTACAAGCTCCAACTCGGTTTTACAGTGAAAACTGCAGGAACTTCAAACCGGCACTAGGAAAAAGACTGAGAATGGAGAGAAAAATTGTCTCCTGTAACCTGTTCCCTTGGTGCTAGATGAACGAACGTCTCTCCACTTGCTCAGTTCTCAGAGTTAAGTGTGTGTGAAAGCCGTCCTTCAACTAGCTTGTTGGGAACACAAAGTTTCTTTTCAGTTGCAAACTCCATTCCATACATAAATATGGGGTGGTACTAGCTCCAACTCGGCTTGAAAGTGAAAACTGCAGGAACTTCAAACCGGCACTAAGAAACAGACTGAGAAAGCAGAGAAAAAGTTTTTCCTGAAACCCGTTCCCATGGTGCTAGATGAACGAATGTCTCTCCACTTGCTAAATTCTGAGAGATAAGTGTGTGTGAAAGCCGTCCTTCGCCTATCTTGTTGGGAACAAAAAGTTTCTTTTCAGTTGCAAACTCCATTCCATACATATATATGGGTAGGTACTAGCTCCAACTCGGTTTTACAGTGAAAACTGCAGGAACTTCAGACCGGCTCTAGGAATCAGACTGAGAAAGCAGAGAAAAAGTGTCTCCTGCAACCCGTTCCCTTGGTGCTAGATGAACGAACGTCTCTCCACTTGCTCAGTTCTGAGAGATAAGTGTGTGTGAAAGCCGTCCTTCACCTAGCTTGTTGGGAACACAAAGTTTCTTTTCAGTTGCAAACTCCATTCCATACATATATATGGGGAGGTACTAGCTCCAAATCGGTTTTACAGTGAAAACTGCAGGAACTTCAAACCGGCACTAGGAAACAGACTGAGAAAGCAGAGAAAAAGTGTCTCCTGCAACCCGTTCCCTTGGTGCTAGATGAACGAACGTCTCTCCACTTGCTCAGTACTGAGAGATAAGTGTGTGTGAAAGCCGTTCTTCACCTAGCTTGTTGGGAACACAAAGTTTCTTTTCAGGTGCAAACTCCATTCCATACATATATATGGGGAGGTACTAGCTCCAACTCGGTTTTACACTGAAAACTGCAGGAACTTCAAACCGGCACTAGGAAACAGACTGAGAAAGCAGAGAAAAAGTGTCTCCAGCAACCCGTTCCCTTGGTGCTAGATGAACGAACGTCTCTCCACTTGCTCAGTTCTGAGAGATAAGTGTGTGTGAAAGCCGTCCTTCACCTAGCTTGTTGGGAACACAAAGTTTCTTTTCAGTTGCAAACTCCATTCCATACATATATATGGGGAGGTACTAGCTCCAACTCGGTTTGACATTGAAAACTGCAGGAACTTCAAACCGGCAGTAGGAAACAGATTGAGAAATCAGAGAAAATGTGTCTCCTGCAATCCATTCCATTGGTGCTAGATGAACGAACGTCTCTGCACTTGCTCAGTTCTCAGAGATAAGTGTGTGTGAAAGCCATACTTCACCTAGCTTGTTGGGAACACAAAGTTTCTTTTCAGTTGCAAACTCCATTCCATACATATATATGGGGAGGTACAAGCTCCAACTCGGTTTGACAGTGAAAACTGCAGGAACTTCAAACCGGCACTAGGAAACAGACTGAGAAAACAGAGAAGAATTGTCTCCTGCAACCCGTTCCTTTGGTGCTAGATGAACGAAGTTCTCCCAACTTGCTCAGTTCTGAGAGATAAGTGTGTGTGAAAGCCGTCCTTCACCTAGCTTGTTGGGAACACAAAGTTTCTTTTCAGTTGCAAACTCCATTCCATACATATATATGGGGAGGTACAAGCTCCAACTCGGTTTTACAGTGAAAACTGCAGGAACTTCAAACCGGCACTAGGAAAAAGACTGAGAATGGAGAGAAAAATTGTCTCCTGTAACCTGTTCCCTTGGTGCTAGATGAACGAACGTCTCTCCACTTGCTCAGTTCTCAGAGTTAAGTGTGTGTGAAAGCCGTCCTTCAACTAGCTTGTTGGGAACACAAAGTTTCTTTTCAGTTGCAAACTCCATTCCATACATAAATATGGGGTGGTACTAGCTCCAACTCGGCTTGAAAGTGAAAACTGCAGGAACTTCAAACCGGCACTAAGAAACAGACTGAGAAAGCAGAGAAAAAGTTTTTCCTGAAACCCGTTCCCATGGTGCTAGATGAACGAATGTCTCTCCACTTGCTAAGTTCTGAGAGATAAGTGTGTGTGAAAGCCGTCCTTCACCTAGCTTGTTGGGAACAAAAAGTTTCTTTTCAGTTGCAAACTCCATTCCATACATATATATGGGGAGGTACTAGCTCCAACTCGGTTTGACATTGAAAACTGCAGGAACTTCAAACCGGCAGTAGGAAACAGATTGAGAAATCAGAGAAAATGTGTCTCCTGCAATCCGTTCCATTGGTGCTAGATGAACGTACGTCTCTGCACTTGCTGAGTTCTCAGAGCTAAGTGTGTGTGAAAGCCATACTTCACCTAGCTTGTTGGGAACACAAAGTTTCTTTTCAGTTGCAAACTCCATTCCATACATATATATGGGGAGGTACAAGCTCCAACT